>NC_091621.1:109561072-109864102 GCF_027580195.1 Bos mutus
GATAACACAGATCTAGAATATTCCATGCCATGTTTAATGGAAATGGGGATTGCAATCATCCTTGCCTTTTTACTAATCTCAACATTTCACTATTAATTAGAATATTTGCTGTAGGATTTTTGTAGATACTTTTACAAGGATAAAGTCATTCCCTTGTATTCCTAATTTGCTACAGGTTTTAAAACATAAACAGATCTTGAACGTTCCTTGTATCTTTTGTGATAACAATATGTCTTTCTTCCTTAACTAATGGTGAATTACGTTAACTGATTTTTTTTTTCTTTTGCTTTGCAGTGTTTATTGCTAATGAGTGGTAGCATTTTCCCCAGGATTTTCAAATTGAGGTATGCCTGCCTGCTGTTTCAGTTGTGTCCTACTCTTTGTGACCCTATGGCCTGTAGCCCACCAGGCTCCTCTGTCCATGGGAAAATTCAGTACAACTAATATTTTCATAGAAATAACTTTTGCTTTTGCTGATAACTTTCTGTCCTTAACTTTGCCGCTTTTGTGAATATCTCCTATGTCTTGAAAGGAGAATATTCTGCACTTGTAGCTACACTGTTCTGTAAAAGTCCCCTAGTCAAGTTTCTTAATATTACCTTCATTAAATATATTTCTGCTTGTTCTGTTGATTACAGAAGGATGTGTTTTTAAATCTCCCATTGTAATTGTGGGTTTGTCTATTTCTCTGTATAGTTCTCTTCTTTGTTTTTTTATATTTTAAGACTATGGTATTTACGTATGAATTTGAAATTGTTCTTTCTTTCTGGTCAGTTGGACCATTTTCATTACGAAGTGACCTTCTTTATCTCTAGTGATTTTTTTCTGATACTAAAGTAACTGCACCAGTCTTCTTTTATTAGCCTTTGTATTATAAGAATTTTGTTTTTTTTTTTTACCATGCATTTCCTTTCACCCTTTCAGTGTCCTTGTTTTGGAAATGTTTCTTGTGGATGTCTCTTGTAAATTACAGGTAGTTGGATTTTTATCCTGCCTGGTAATCTTGTATTTTAACTACAACATTTAGTCCGCTTGCATTGTTTTATAGTACATTTGAATTTATAACTGTTATTTATTTGTCCCACCTATCTTGTATTTTTCTCTCCATTCTTGCTGTTTTAGGATTGATTGATTTTCTCATTCTGTTTCCCCTCTAATAATTTGGCTAAATACTATATACTGCATTTCCATTCTTTCTGTTTACCCTGTTAATGACAACTTACAGTCTTAACTCATCAGAGTTTAAGTATATTTGCTATCTATTTTCGTTTTCCTCCTGAGGAATAGAAAGATCTCGGAACACTTTAATCCATTCACCCAAGTTCTATGCCATTGTTGTGTATTTTAACTCTATTTTTATCCAGAAGACATTGTTATTGTATTATCAACGTTCTTCATTGTTCTTTATTCTCTGTTGCATCAGACCTCTGTCTGTGATCATCTTCCTCCAGCCTGAAGTTCTTCCGTTGGAATTTCCTTTAGGGAGGGTCTGCTACTGGCAAAGTCTTAGTTTTTGTATTTGTAAATGTTATGATTTCCTCTTGTTCTGGAAAGACATTTTCAGTGGGTACATAAATCTTGAAATAAAATTTCACTCAGTTTCTAAAATGATGGTTATTTTCTTTCAGTGCTTTGGATGTATCATTCTACTGCCTCGGGCTTCCGTTGCTCCTTATAAAAAGTCCGTGCAAAATAATTTCTTTTTCTTTTCTCTTTTTCTACCCAGGACGCCAGGCAGAGGCGTCTGGACTTTATTCTGAGGGGCACAGGGAGCTATGGAAGGTTTTAAAGCACTAGAGTGATCCAGTCAGATCTGCATTTTAGAAAGCTCATTCTGGCACTGTGGACTCGGCTCGGAGGGCATTGAGAAGTGAGAAGGCGGTTGCTGTAGTCCAGAGAAAGGACAAGGGGTGTGGATGGGAGGAGGTCAGAAAGGCAGGATTTGGGGGGTAAATGCAGGCAGGCGGTTGGGAACCCAAGGGGCACGGATGACTCGGGTTCCTGGTGAGGACGGAAAGCTGGCGCCGTAGTACAGACAGAACCGTGTTAGAATGGATGGGGATAATGAATGGATTTGTTTGAGATTTCAAGATCCATTCATTCCACAGAGTCGAACACCTACTACGTGCAGAGTGTCAAGTGCGTGTGACTGGGGACTTGGGGCTGCGTGGCGTCAAAATCCGTTCCGCTGCGCACCTTAGATTCGCCGCGGCCATACCTGCCGCCAAGTATTGCCTAGCGGGGGCCCTTGAGGCAGCGGCCGCGTGGGGACCGGGCGTCTCAGCACAACCGCCCGGACGGACAGACAGACGTTAAGGATGGACGCGGAGGCGCCTGCTCCAGACTGGCAAACCACACAGCTTCCGAGCCCGGATCCAGAGAGACCGCGGTACTGAGACGCCCTGACAGGTTGGGAAACCTTGGCCGTCCCCGCCCTCCTGACGCCCGAGGGTCTGCGCCGCGATCTCGTCTATTCTTTGTGAGAGGCGAGGCAAATGGCCTCCCCGCTCTCCCCCGGGCCCTCATATGCCCAACCGGGGCCAGGCCGTTTCCAGACCCTCAGAGTCACCGGGAGGACTTTAGAAAACACTCCTGGGTATTAACATCACGTCCAACAACCCTCGCCTAGCGGAGCCCGCGCCAAATAAGTCCCGCGGGCCGCCAGCTTTGGAAAGAGACACGCCGCGCGCGAGGCCCGGGGGCGGACCTCCAGAGGGGGCGGGCCCGAGCGGGGGGCGGAGCCATGGAGGGGGCGTGGCCGGCTAGACGAGAGCCGAGCCCCCGCTCCGCCCCGCCCCGCCCTCGCCCCCGCCCGGCGCGCTCGCCCGCGGGCTCGCTCGCGCCGAGGAAAACGTTGCGCAGGTTCAAAAATGGAACGTCGGCGGCGTGAGGGAGCGCGAGGGGGTGTGCGCGCGTGCGCGTGCGCGTGCGCGCCCGGGCGAGGGTGACGGGGACCCCGCCGGCCCGAGCATCGCGCGCCGCAGCCGCGGCCCCGCAGCTCCGCCCCCGGCCCGGCCCGGCCCCGGGCCCGCTCGCCCGCCGCCCCGCATGGAGCTGTCAGCCATCGGCGAGCAGGTGTTCGCCGTAGAGAGCATCCGGAAGAAGCGCGTGCGGAAGGTGAGGCTGCCCGGGGGGCGGCTCCCAGGACCCCTATGGGGTCCTCTTCTGTCCCCAGTACTGTCCCCTCTACCCTGGAGGCCAGGGAGAAAGTGGGGGCGGGGACACCCAGGCAGCCCCGCGCTGCCGGGCCCGTATCCCCAGCCCGTGCCTCAGTTTCCCCCGCCACCTTGTAGGGAGAGTAGAATTAAAAGTTGTCGCCCCAGGATGCTGGGGGCAGCTGAGCCAGCCAGAGCTGGAGATTAGGATCGGACTGGAGGGACCCCAAACGCTATCCGTTCTCACCCTCCTCTCATTAAATATGGGGAGACTGAGGCCCAAGTTGAAGAAACGGCTTGCCTCGTGTGTTCGCATCGGATCTGGGTCTCGAACTCAGGACTCTGTACTCTTGGTGCCAAGTCCTTTGAAGTTGGAGGCGGAGCTTTGGAAAAGCCTCCTCCCGCCTCTTAAGTTTAACTGCTGGACTTCGACCTTTTCCGATCGCCTCCACACCCCAACCTCCGCGTCTCTCCCCCACTTAAGTGCACACCCCCTCAGTCTTCCCCTCCCCGACTCCCAGCCCCGCCCGACGGCTCAGTGAAGCCGCCTACGGCGCTTCGGCATCCTCAAAGCTCCTCCCCCTTTGCCTTAGCCTCCCAAACGTACACCCAGCGATTTAAGGAGGTATCTGTTCTGCTGGGTTCGGTCCCCGCGCCTCGGGCCTGGACTTTGGCCGTGCCCATTTCCGGTGCACACGTTTGCAAAGTAGTCTGGCCCCAGGCTGGAAGTTGGGACTGGAAGGCTTTGGGGAAATTCCCTGTCCCAACACTTAAAACCACTGTCCTTTTATCTCCTCCCTGTCGCCCCTAGGGAGGCTGTAGCGGCAGGGCGGGAGTTGACCTCCTCCCATTTGACGGAGGCACAAACTGAGGCCCGGGCTAGGGAAGCGACCTGATCAAGGTCAAACAGTAAGAGATGAGTGCAGAGCAGGACCTCAAGTTGGCTCATTGCCGACTCATCGTTAAAGGGAGAAAACTCAGCCCTGGTATCTTGGGCTAAAGGTTACGGGGTTAAGGTAGGCCATGACCTTTTCTTTTCTTCCCCCAACTCCAATGGGGTTGAGTTTTGTTCTCATGTCGGGGCTGCCCCTTCTCCTCCTCCCTTCCCTTAGGGTTTCCTCAATTTGAATTTGTTCCTCAAAACCCAATGCTTTCTATGCAGTGTAGCCTAAGCACGTACATTAATTATCCCTTTCTACATGGGGCCCGTAGTGCCAGAGAGTGAGGAGCATTGTTCCTTTCACATTCATTCAAAATTCTGAGGACCTCTTATATACTAGGCACCAGTCTAAGTGCCAGGGGAGGGAGCTCCAGCCTTTGCAGAGCTGGCATTCTGGTAGAGGAGACAGGCAGCAAAAGAGGAAGTAAACAGATGCTTTCCACTGGGGTTGTGTGCCACACAGAAAGAGAACTATGAGGTGGGAGGGAGGGTGGCCAGGGCAGGCCTCTTTGAGGAGATGACATTATCTTGGTCTTAAAGCTCTAGTGTGGAGGGGTATCACCTGTCAGATTGGGAAGGCCCCTGTCACCTGTGCGGAAGGGAGGAACTTGGCTCTTATTTTCTCACTCCTGGAGGGAGGGATAAGCACCCTTTCTCACGGTGAGGACTGTCTGCCTTCTCTGGGGCCCTGCCAGGGTCTTTTGACTTGAGAGTAAGTTGAGAGTCTTGGAGTCACTAGCCTGTCCACTCTGGGCCAGAGGCACTGTCTCACAGGGATGGGGCTGATGGGGCTAGAGGCCTGGGGGACTCCCCAAAGAGGAGTTTTCTAGGACTTGGAGAGTCTTCTAATTTAAAAAAAGAGCATTCTGGTCTTTGCTCTGGCACACTGGACACTGGATCTTTGGCCATGCACGTTCCCACACGTGACATGGGCTCCAAGCTTGTACCGCAGGTACCCCTGAGGTGTGTAGGGAGGGCCCAGTGCACTCCTGTGCTCTCGCAGGGAGGATGGTCTGGGATGGACATGGAGCAGCCAAAGATTGAGGATCTCTGGTTGATGGGGGTCTTGTGTATATGTGTTGGGGGACTTCTGTGTGCAGAGGGGATTGGGCCTTCAGCCCTGCAAGTGGTCCTAGGGGCATCTGTGTATCTCACTGTCTCCTTCTCTCTTTCTCCCCAGGGTAAAGTTGAATACTTGGTCAAGTGGAAAGGATGGCCCCCAAAGTAAGGCTCCTTTGTGTGTGTGTCTGTCTGCCTACCTGAACATCCTTTCATCTGCCTTTTCCCCACTCTCCTGCCTCACTTTTCACTCCAGCTGCTCTAGTAATTGGCCAGCTGACCTTGATTAAATCGTCCTCTTCTCTAGGCCTCAGTTTCCCCTCTGCCAGCTGAGGGATTTGGAGCATATGAGGGTCAAGGTGGGTGCCAGCTTCTCTTCAGAGTTGTGCTCCATCTTCTGGTTGGAGCCTCTGCTCCCCTGCTTCTGGCCTCTCCTGGCATTCAGCGGTGAAGACCCAGCATCTTGGCTTCAGAAATGTCCACCTGCAAGGTGGAGGGGCCCTCAAGCTGCAGCATGTACCAGTGCCAGGTGGGAGTTTGTGGCATTGAGCAAGACAAGTTTAGCCAGTGGGGCATGAGTCTTCAGTGCCATAGAGCTGGGGACAGAGCCACCTTTGGATAGCATTCTCCAGTCTACAGAGCAGGTTCCCCTACAGACTTGTGAGACAGCTGTGGTTCTCATCTCTAAAGATGAGGTTCAGAGAAGGTAAGCAGCTTGCCTTAGGTCACACAGCAACGGGAGGCAGAGTTGGGGCTTGAAGTGAGCCCCTCTTCCTTGCCTCCTCCATCTCCCATTTGGGAGGTGGGCCAACTTGGGTCTAGGACCTCTCCCAGTTGCCCCGCCTCTCCTGCTGAGGCCGAATCAGGAACCTTCTCACCAACCAGTCACCTCCCAGCAGGAGTTGTTGGGGGGAGGGGAGTGAATGGGCAGGTCGTGGGGCCTCCCCATTGGCCTGTGGGCACCCCACCTCCCTTCCTGGCTTCCTAGAGATAGACTCCTGGAATCCCCCCTGGTTCCAGAGCCCCTGCTATCTGTGCCAGGGGCTTTCTGCTGTGTTGCTGTTGGGGGTGACCTGATGTTTGGGTCCTGGGAGTGTCTTGGACACACAGTGGTGAGAGACACAGCGGAGGGGAAAACAGCCATGCTGCCTCAGCTTCCCTCTCTGCAAAATGGATTCAGTAGTCCAGGCCCAGCTCTCCTCTCACAGGCTTCTTCACTTTGTGGGGTGAAAGTTCTAGGGTGTGTCCCAGATGGCCTGCAGGCATCCTGTTGATTAGGGCTGGTGGCTGGCCAGCCAGGTAATGCACTCATCCATTCCTGCTGCCCATTCCCAAACACCCTGAGACGGAAGGATAATCCCCTCCTCCACTAGGCAGAGGAGAGGTGGGCTTCCAGTCTGGGTGAAGGGGCAGTAAGAGGAGGTGGAAAACTAGAAAAGGAAGTGGGCATACTCCCTGGATACTCACTCCTCTCTTAGCTTCTGCACCAGAAGACATTGCATGGGAGTGTGAACACTAGCCTGTTGGCCTTCGAGGCATTGTTGGCTATTTTTCCTGCTGTGTACATCCCCTTCTCTAAACAGATGTATTTGTCTGTTTCAAGTTCTTTCCCCCACTTTTATTTATCCTGAATTAGTATGTCTGCCCATCAGAGCTTCAGTCATGGGAAGGACCTGGCATTTCAAGAGCGGTCCCTGCATAGTTCTGCTGGCCTATGCGCATGCCCCTGGGGCCCACTTGTTCCCTAACATAATGAGACCACCAGACGGGCCCTCATGACTACCTTTTGTGACCCCCCACAGGAATTCAGGGAGTCCTGTGTGGCCAGAAGACCTGAGGCATCTGACTTCCTCACACTTTGGTCCTTGTTCACAGCTAAACAGCTGGGATCCCTTGGACAGGTCCCCAGCAGAGCAGAATCTCTGCTTCCTCATCTCCAAATTGGAATGAATCCTCCAACACAGCAGTGATGTGAGGATTAGATGACAGATACAGAGTACCTAGTGCATGCTTAACCCAGACAAGGCACTTAGTAAATGTTTGCTATTAATAGTAAGTTACGCAGCTGGGCTCCTAGGTCTCACCAGCCAGGAGAGGGGTTTGGGGGGATTCTACTGCCATCTAAAGTAGCTTTAGCCCTCCTTTAGATCAGTCCTCTCATGTTTCAAATGAGGAAACCAGAGCCCAGAGAGGAGAGGTCACTACAGTAATATAAATGCCAACATGGTACCCACTTTATGCCAACCACTGCCACCCCACTTCACTTGGGGGACAACAGATTCAGTCACAGAAAGGAGGAAGAGAACCAGGGCTTCTTTATCACCCACTTTAGTCTCCCCTCCTCAGGGTGCCATGTTTGAAGAAGAGGCTGAGAAAGAGGATGGGGAGTGGAGTAGTTGGACTGCTGCTCCCTGCAGGCCTGGGAGCCTTGGCTAGTGCAGTGCCACCCTGGGTGGGAGGGCGAGTCAGACTCTCCTGCTCCCAGCACCCTCCCCATTCTGGGCAGGTTCTATTAATACAGAAACCACGATGTAAACCAGCACTCACTCTGCCAGGCCCCTGTTGAGCTTTTGGGTGCTTTGCCTGTTTTCTCAGTGCAACAGGAGAGGAATAACTGCCCTTCCTCCCCAGCAGATGGGGTAGAGGAGCTATCCTGCTTGTTCTGAAAAGAACAGCAAATGGCACAGGGAGGGCCTGGGGGCACAGGGTGGAGGGGCTTAATAATCAGCTACATGCTCTCAGCCCCACAGAGGCCCTCAGATACCCTACTCTTATCTCAGCCTGCCAGGGACCCTGCTGCCCCTCTTTGGGAACATTTTCTTTCCCTCTGTTCTTACCCATTTGTAAATGCTACCCCGTTTGTGGGGAGGATGGCCTCCATGGAGCTTTAGGAATGATAGTATCAGTTTATCAGGATACACCAATAATCAGGCTGATATCAATAAGCCCCTATTAAAATCAGGCATTGGCCCACTTAAGTAATTTGCCTAATGGCAACCCAGTGGACAGATGAAGAGACAGAAACCCTCAGCAGAGGAGGCCCTCCCCCAGATCATAAAGGTGGCACGATTTGAACTATGGGCACTTCCATTTCCTCAGCTGTAAAATGGGGCTCTAGCCTCACGGAGCCCCATGGAAGGTAGCCTGAGACAAGGAAGGGTTCATAGCAGTGCCAGACACAGAGGAGGCCCTTCTTTCTCCTCCAAGACCCTGCTGAGTAGCGGCAGCAGAGTCCTGAGATTGGTCTTGGCAAGTGTGTGTGCGCTCTGGAGGCTTTCGATATTGACTTAATTACTGCTTGTTTGCTTTTATTATGTACCACATTTTATTGTGTACCACAAGTGCTGTATGTGGCTTAACACATCTGATTGTCACATCCCCCTAAAAGACATGCACTATTGGTAGCTCTGCTTCACAGATGAAGAACTGGAGGCCCCAGCAAGTGAGTCACTTGCTCACCGCCGCCCCCGCCAGTCTCTCCGGGAGCCCGGCACACTGCTTCTCATTTGGGTGGCTCTAAATCGGAGTGGAGGGGTGCTGGGTGGCCTGGCTCTATGGGGCGTCCAGCCCCCGGCACTGCGGGAGTCTGCGCGGCAGGGCCCAAGCTGCGCGGCCGCGAGCCTGTTTACCCCGGCTCGGGGGCGGGGTGGCGGTCACGTGGCCGTGTTTACCTCGGAGCCGACGCGCGCAGTCCCCGCCCCCGCCCTGCCCCTCATTGGTCGGCCCGGTAATCTGGCGCGCGCGCCCCCGCGTGCGTGCGTGTGCCCGCGCGGCTGCCAGGCCTCTGGGGGCGGGGCCCACGGCGCGGCGGAGTGGAGCCCCCTGTCGGTCTCCTTGCGTTCCGGCCCAACCGGCGGCGCGGAGACCAAGTCTCAACGGCCGCGCACTCCTGTCCTGTTTGAACCCGGGCGGTTCACACAGCGTGATCTACGCTCGCCACGACCTCTGGCTCCCCACACTGCGGAGGGCTGCTGATGACCGCCTCTTTCGGAGGGGCGAGGGTATCCGAGAGGGTGAGGCGTCCGTCCAGCGACCCCATCCCGCCTTTCCTCAGCAGGGCCAGGCCTCCTGCTGCCAAGTCTCACCCTTTCTCTGCACCCCGCTGTGTGCCAGGCCCCGGGTCAGGCACTGAAGACGTGGTCAATCAGACCGTGCCCCTCTCCCAAACATGTCACAGCTCAGTGCGTAGCCAGATATGTCGCCATGTGAGGACCCAAAGGGAGAGAGGGTGGCCAAGATTCAGCTGAGTTCCAACCACAGACTGGCTACTTACTGGTTCAGTGACCTTGGCAAGATGCTTCACCTCTCTGCCCCAGTTTCCTCTGTAGTGTCTGTAACCTACCTCATAAAAGTGTTACAAGGGATGGATGAATCCCTGCGGTTGTCTGCTTTGGCACCTAACCATTACGGTGGTGGCGGTGGTGATGGTGATTCTTAAGATGAGGAAATTGAAGTACAGAGAAGGTTAGGGACTTGCCAGAAACCACACAGCAGCTACATCACCAAAAAGTGGGCAGGGCAGAGGAGACTAGAGCACTGAAGAGACTTCCACAGCTAGAGGATATGGGAGGTGGAGGGCAGACAGAGGAACACAAAATTCTCCCTCTTTTCTTACTAGGTACAATTGAGAAAATTCAGCCTTTGTGGGGAGGAAGGGTGACGTCTCTGCCAGCTGCTGATTGCTTTCAGTTTGGGCTTTACCAAACTATGTAAAAAGTATCAGTTTCACTTTTGCAGTTCTGCAGAATGAGCAGCACTCTGCAGTGACTTCTACAGCCATTCCCGGAACACATGGGGGCTGGGCAAGCTGGGGAGAGGTCACAGCCTGCCAGCCAGGGCACCAGCTTGATTCATCAATATGTATGGCAGGTGCCAAGGGCAGCAATAAGGCCCTGGAGA
This sequence comes from Bos mutus, assembly GCF_027580195.1. Taxonomy (NCBI): domain Eukaryota; kingdom Metazoa; phylum Chordata; class Mammalia; order Artiodactyla; family Bovidae; genus Bos; species Bos mutus. The sequence continues at coordinate 109,571,126 of NC_091621.1, forward strand.
GCAGCTGAGGGGAGGGTTCATTGTGCTTGGAGAGGATGTCAGGGACCTGCAGGACCCTGACTCTTAAAGGGTGAGGAGGTCCCTGGAGGAAGAGGGCCCCCGGGAGGAGAGCACAGCAAGTGCAAAGGACAGGAGCTGGGATGGTGGTGGGCGTATCACACTCAGGGCGCAGACCTTCACAGCTGAGTTCACGGGGCCTTACACAGAGTGAGTGTGCAGAAGTGTCAGTGAAAGAAAGGAGGAAAGGTCTGTTGTCGGGCAGCTTGTCATTCAGATATAGGTGGGACTATTATTAGGTTTCATAGTAACCAGGACAGTTGAAGATGAAGGTTTTAGCTTGGCTGGTTAGAAGATGGCAGGGGCAGGGCCCGGCCTCTCTCTGCCTTCTAATACTCCCTAATACCTACTCACCTCCCTTCTTGTCCAGCACTCCTGGGGGCAGTCTTGGCCAGAATCACAGCCTATTGCTTTGGGTGGTTTTTTTTTTTAACATGCCCATACACATTTGTATGCATAATTGTATACATATATAAATGTTTTCAAGTTATATTTTTTATGTACTAGCATCTATTTATGATGAATCATCCCCCCCCCCACTTTTGGAAGTTATTTAAAATTTGCTTTTAAAATTATTCAAATAAAATAGCAAGCTAAGTTAAAAGCAGATACTAGGTAAATAATCATGCAGCGGGAAGAAGGATGGCTGAGCTCTGGAATTACTCAGGTCTGTCCTGGCTGTCTAGAATGCTGTCTGGCCTGGGAGTGGTGGAAGGTCCCTTGTGGAAAGACCTAGGAGTCTGCTGTAGGATCACTGCACCAGACAGTCTCTGGGCATTTACCAGACTTCCTGCTATGTGACAGGGGACCTTCAGAGCTGGCCTTGATGATGCCGGTGTGTGCTGAGGAGGGAGGGAGCAGCTGGGCCAGGCAGAGCCCACACGGGCTGGGGCGTCGGGGGCTAGGAACAGTAACAAGCACAAAGCACTTCCTGTGCACTGGCCACCTTAATCACGTGAACGCATTTAGTCAGCGCAAGAGACCTTTCAGTTCAGTTCAGTTGCTCAGTCATGTCCGACTCTGTGACCGCATGGACTGCAGCACTCCTGGCCTCCCTGTCCATTACCAACTCCTGGAGTTTACTCAAACTCATGTCCATGGAGTCGATGATGCCATCCAACCATCTCATCCTCTGTCGTCCTCTTCTCCTCCCGCCTTCAATCTTTCCCGGTATCAGGGTCTTTTCAAATGAGTCAGTTCATCACATCAGGTGGCCAAAGTATTGGAGTTTCAGCTTCAGCATCAGTCCTTCTAATGAATATTCGGGACCAGTTTCCTTTAGGATGGACTGGTTGGATCTCCTTGCAGTCCAAGGGACTCTCAAGAGTCTTCTTCAGCATCACAGTTCAAAAGCATCTATGGATGGGGACATCAGCACAGTGATATTGAGCCACTTGTTCACAGTTGTGCCGCAGCCAGGGCAGAGCTGGGGTTTAAACTTCAGCAGTCTGGCTCTGGAGCCCCTGTTCTTCACCACGTGCTCTTGCCTCTCATGGGAAGGGACTCCAGGGATGTATGGGCCTGCCCTCTTTCAGTTTAGTCGCTCAGTCGTGTCCGACTCTGCGACCCTGAGGTGAACATGGGGATCTAGTCGGGAGCTGGACGAAGTCATTTTTATGGTGACGTGATCAAGATGAGGGGAGTTCTGGTGTTGAAGCCCCCAGAAGGCCCCCAACCTAGTCTGGTGGGCTAGGGACAATTTATGGGATTAGGAGACAATTACAGGCTGGATCAGGAAGGGGCAAGTCCTGCCCACAGCGGCTGTGGCCTTTGAATGCGAGGCAGGGTTGGAGGTGGGACAGCTCTGACCGCTTGTTTGTCTCCCCAGGTACAGCACGTGGGAGCCGGAGGAACACATCCTGGACCCCCGCCTGGTCATGGCCTACGAGGAGAAGTAAGGGGCTCAGCTGGCCCCAGGGCTGGGGCGGGGACGGCAGGCTCTGAGGTTTCATGGGGCCCTGTTGGTGGCTTGACTCTGAACAAGGGTCATGGGCCCCGGGAACAGGGTTCTGGCAGGGATAGCTGCAGCTGGGGAAAGGTACTGGGTACCAGGTCCCAGGGCAGCCGAGGGTCCTGCCCATTTCCTGCTGCTGGGTGATGTCAGCCACTCTGCTAACCACCCCAAGCCTCAGTCTCTTGGCCATTGTTGACCACCCCTAACTACACGTGCCCCGATTTTCCCAGAAGGTAGGGGTTTCAGTTGCCATGAAGAAGGTGAAAATGGGCACAGAGATGCCTTGCATGTGAGGGGTGGCAGTATCAGTATTGCTCTGTCAAGCCCAGCGATGGACCAGAGAGAGATATCCCCTAGAGACCCTCTCACCAAGTCTGATGAAGCTCAAGAAAGGTCTGGGTGTGGGGAGTGTGACTTTAGAGCCAGGACAGCTGGGTTGCAGTCCCTCCTGCTTGGCCCCTCCTAGCTGGGTGGCCGTGGACAAAGCTGCCCCCAAGTCTCAGGCTCCCGTGTCTGCCAGGGCTCTGCTGCAGTTCTGAGGGTGGGTTAGCGATTGGCAGCTCCTCCGATGCCGTGCGGGCACGCCTTTAATGGAGAGCTTTTGCCGAAAATCTTGTTTCTCCTGGTTGGAGGGCTTTTTGAGCATAATCTAGCCATTCCCTTCTGATGAGCCTTGGTGTTACTGGCCTCCCTGCCAGCAGACTGCCCAATCTTTCTGCCTCTCCCTGACCCATCGCCCCTGTAGAGTGCAGGACCATTTTATAAAGTCATTTTTGTTTGATTCCTTTTAGTAACCTCTTGAGACAGGGATGAGGGTCTCGTTTGACAGATGAGGAGACCGAGGCTCTGAAGAGCTAAGGGACTTTTCCAGGAGCCTCATGGCTGGGAGACAGTCCAACTAGGGCTTATCGGGGTGGGCCTCCTGACTCCCAGTGATGCTGTTTCTCTGCTCTCCCCACCCCCTTCTGATCGCTTCTCCCCCAGGAGGTCTCCTGCTGCTGGTTCAAAGGAAATGTTCCCACTGGTCTTTCCTTTAAAAATCACAGTGTTCCTGTCCCACAGCTTCTTTCTGTTTCCCGAGTGCTGGTGGGACCTTGATCCAAAAGGGTTGTGACACTGGGAGAACCCTGTGGAATGTCCTGGACTGTGGTAAGACCATTGGGCAGGCGTCAAGGGCCTGGATCAGCATCCTGGCTCGGCTACTCCCCAGCCGTGAGGTGCTGGGCAGGGCCTTTTTCCTCTCTGAGCCTCAGCTTCCCTGTCTGTGAAATGGGGAGAACAGTGCTGACCTCGTGGGCTCTCGTGGGGAGCAAAGGTGTGTGAGAGCACGTCATGAGCCATGAAGTGTGGACACTGGCGTGCGAGTGTTTTCCTCATGGTACCTGGGGTCACCTAGCTTGCACTGTCGTTGTCCAGCCAGTCTTGATTGAGATTGTCCTGTGTGCTGGGCACTGTTCAGGGACTGGGGCACAGCGAGGCACAAAACCAGCAAGCGTCCCTGCCTTCGCGGGGCTCACGTTCCAGCGTGGAGGCCCGCAGTGAGAGTAGGCCAGTGGCGGTGCAGATGCAGGCGTGTGGCTGCTGTTCGGACGGGGCGCGGCGGGGCGGGGCCGCTGCTTTCAGCCGGTGGTTGGGTGCTGGCGTTTGTCCAGAGACCTGAGCTGAGTGAGGCAGGGAAGGAGCCCAGCAGGCATGTTACGGAAGACCATCCACGGAGAGAGCACACTGATGCAGAGACCCTGGGCTGAGGAGCGGCACGGAGGCGAGTGGGGCTCTGAGCGTGGCTGGCTGGACTGGTGTGAGCTGGGCAGGGGTGGAGCATTGTGGAGTGGGCATGGGCAGCTGAAGGGGTGGGGCGCAGCTCAGACTCTGCCTGTGAGTCCTGGTAGAGAGGGTTTGGATGTTCCTTTGAGTCAGAAAAGTCAGTAGTTAAGGGACAAATGAGACCCACTGTCTGAGACCTGCAGACCCACTGTGTGGTTTGACTTCCTCCTCCTCTCTGGGTCTTGGTGAGAAGGAAGTGGAAGGGGGGTGATGAGCATTCTAACACCTGCTTTGCAGTGTTTTTAAGGGACTCAGAAGGAGTCTGGTCAGGGAGTCCCTGTGTCCTGGGAGGGCCGAGGGGACACTGAGGCCTGGCTGGGGCCACGATCCCCACAGCCCTGGACACCGAAGGGCCGAGGGTTCCGGGGTTGACAGAAACTGGTCCCTGGGTAGGTCAGGACTGACAGAGTGGAAGCCCCCACCTCGCCCTCCTGCTGCCCCCACACCCACAGTTACAGGGCGGAAACTTGGGCACCACAGGTGGGAAGCCAGGTCATGTGGCCTAGGCTGCAGGCCTGCCCCCGCTGGCCCTGACGGGGCTCCCAGGCTTGACCTCGCCAGGCCTGGTGCCCAGAGCTCAGCATCTTCACCAGTAGCGAAGGTTGTCAGAATTGTGGCGTCGGTTAAGTGACTTAATCTCTCTGTGCCTCAGCTATAAGATGAGGATAGAAACTGCCTCCCTCATAGGGTGAGGGTCGCAGCATTGAGAACAGTGCCTTGTACAGAGTGCCCAGGACACGGTAATAAATGTAATAATGAACAACACTTACACAAATATAATAGACATCATCAGCTTCTTTTCTCTCAAGGCCCTTTCCTCCCCGCCGCCATTTCCTTCTCCTCTTCCTCTTTTTTCTTCCCTCTCTCTTCCTATGATCTTAGTCTTTCTACCTCCGCCCCCCGCCCAGCCCTGCTTTGAGAAGCGTCAGGGACCTCTCACTCCCCACAGGAGCCCCAGGGCCCAGCTGAGAAGGGAAGCTCGTGCTCCAGACCAGGAAACTGAGGCCCAGAGAGGGAGGGTGGCCAGCCAGGGTGTCCCCTGGCTCAGGTAGGGGTGACCTGGGCTCCAGCACCGGGCTCTGAGACTAGATTCTCACTCTCCAGGATCAGAGAGGCCTGATTGCTCTGGGTATCGCATGCCCTTGGTGCTTCTCTCAAACCCTGGTTCTGGGACCCCAGGGCAGGCCTGCTGAAGCTCCACAGGGTGGGAGGGACAGCTCCGCCCCCAGCGCCCCTGGAGTCTGATGCCTGGAAGCGGGTGGCAGCCACTCCTTTGAGGAGGGAAACAGGGGCCATGGACCTACTGGCTTAACTGGGCTCAGACTGAGAGACTGGCCTAAGGCCTCAGAAAGCATGAGTGGAGTGAAGCCAAGCGCAGTGACTTTGAATCATCCCTCTGCTCCAGCACAGGGCTGGGGCATCTGGCGTGTTGCGGTGTGTGTGTCTTTGTATGCGTCCTCAGGTTGTGCCTTGCATGTGTGTGAAGTGAGGAGGGCATCCGGCAGAGAGTCTGGCATCTGCTGGGGACTGAATGCAAGCTAGTTTTTCTCCCCTTCCCCAGCCAGATGATACAGGCAATGGGAGCCTGTCTTCCCCACCAGGTTCGTGCAGATGCCAAATTGGCGGGGAGTTCTGGGCAGAGCCTCACATGCAGAAGGACTCGTCCGCCATTCTCCTCAGCTCCCCTGGGCCCATTCAAGACAAATTTGATTGAGAGGTGTCTCTACAAGTCTCCTAAGAGTGGAAACTGGAAATGTTCTGGGGGTTGTTCCCAGTGCATAGAGAGCAGAGGTCTGGCCTGACCTTGGGGCCATGAAGACCCACGTGTTTTTGGAGATGCCCCCTGAGTCCCACCTCAGCAGATGGGACCGGTGGCTGTGCCCTCACCTTTAGTCAGTTGAGAAGAGGGAGCCCTGGGAGTTGAACACTCTGCCCCATTGTCATGGCCTAAAGAGAGCAACGGGAGGAGCCCGACCCCAGGATGGGTGGTAGCCTGTGGTGGGTGCCCCCCTCCCCCGTAGACAGCAGAGGGCCAGGTGGAGCGGACGCCTTACTTACCCTTAAATGTCACCAGTGTTTCCTTTTCTTCTGCCATCTGCTTTGCACCCCAGGGAGGAGAGAGACCGAGCGTCGGGGTATAGGAAGAGAGGTCCGAAACCCAAGCGGCTTCTGCTGCAGGTAACCCCGCCAGCTCTGGTGCCATCCCTTAGGGCCCCTTGCTCCTACCCACCCACCCCACCCCCGCCCCTACCATCTGTGCCTTTGTCCCGGCTAGTTCTGCTAAACCACTAACCCTCCTCTGGCTCCATCCAGGGCACTGTGGAGGGTGGGGTGGGTGGGGCACTTAGTGGGTCAGTTTCAGTGGGAGGAGTTGGGAAAAGTCAGAATTCGGGCTGGTACCCAGGGGAAGACAGCATGGGTGGGAGACCCGGTGGAGGGAGGGAGGGTGGATGTATGGCTCATGGGATCCTAGAATTTTGAAAGCTTAAAATCTTGTAAATAAATTGATGCTCAGAGTCCCCAAAATACAAAGTTGTAGTATTTGAGAACCTTAGGAGGATAAACTTGAGAGCTGAGGAAACAAGGGGAGTTTGGAATGTTAGAATCTAAGGAGATTCATAGAATTTTGGAATCATAGCCTTGGAATGTCTTAGAAACCTGTCATTTTGAGTGAGAAGAAACCCTCTGCTTGAGGTCTTGAGGGCACGCTGCTACCCTTTGCTGGTTTGCACTGAAAAGAGGATGTAGGCTAGACTGATGTAGTTCCGTGATTCAAGGCACGTCTCTGAGCTCGAGTTTACTCTTCTACAAAATGCGGATGATAACAATACCTGCTGTCCTTAATTTAATAAGGCCCACCTGGGACTTTAAAGCCAAACATAAGGCTTCTTGGTCCATGTGCAGTGTGAGCCATGTCCAGCCTCCTGTCCACTCTAAATTGTAGATCACATGAGGCTTTTGCCAGATTAGATAGGTCTCCCTTCCTGCAGTGGGTGTGATCCCTGGGTTTTGGTGTTGATTGGGTCCTGAGAAAGGGATAGCATGTCAGACATCTCCATGCTGAGCTCTGCGCTCCGTGCTCCTCACAAATGAACACAGTTTATCTGCATGCCAGGCCCACAGGGAGGGTGCATCAGTCATCTGTTGCTGTGTGACAAAGTAACCCTTAACTGAGCAACTGAAGGCAGTAAACGCTTAACACCACACCGTCTCAGTGAGTCAGGAGTCAGGGAGTACCTTAGCTGGTTCCTTAGTGATTCTGGCTCAGATTACTAAGCTGATGTCAGCTGGAAATCCACTCATCTGAAGGCTTGATCGGGGCTGGAGGATCTGCTCCTAACATGGCTACCCATGTGCCTGGTGCATCAGTGCTGGATGTTGACAGGAGGCCTGGTTCCTCAGTGCTGGGCCTCTCCATAGGGCTGCTGGCTGGCCTCATAGTAGGGCCACTAGCCTCCCCTAGGGTTGGGTAAACAGAGAGCAAGGACAAAGCACCATGTCCTTAGTGACTTAGCCTCAGAAGTCCCACACTGCAGTATTCAGTACAGAGGGGACTCCACACAGGTATGAATTCCCAGAGGCAGATATTTGGGACCATCTTGGAGGCTGGCTGCTATAATTTCTTCATTTCATTGATGGAAGAAACTGAGGCTCAGGGAGGCCAGTACCAAGTCACACAGCTGGACTAAAACCCAGATCTGACTCCTGGTGCTCCCAGACCCATTAGTAACTATAATTCTCTCATGAAAAAAAAAAAAAAATTCTCTCATGGTGAGGTAGAGAAGAACAGAACTATACGAGAGTTTCCTCGGCCTGTGAGCCAGGTTGAAGGTAGTTTCTGATAAAGCTGCCTATGGGATAAGCTGTGCAGTGCTGAGGCATTGCCATAGCTTCACAGTCTCCTCCCAGTTAAGCCCTCTTCCCATCGTCATGACAACCCATGCCCACGCCAAGTGATGGGGATTAGCAGGTGGGAGTGGAGCATGGCACTTGCACCTGTGATGACCTCTGTCCCCAGCTTGAGATGTTTGACACGCAGGTCCCATCTGTGGGCCTCACTCTCTTCTGGGAACTCTTGGCCTCTGGTGACAGCAGAGGAGCTCCTGTCCCAGAATGGCCCAGGCCCTCAACATCTTAGCACCGAAGATCTTTCTTGGATTTGTATAAATTTCCCCTAGGAGTCAGTAAGACAAGTGCACAAATTTTAAAACTTCAGCCTTTGAATGATGGAAGCACGTGCCCTCCAGCCCCTTTCAACATGAATGAGGCAGGACATCGACAGGGGTCTGGACCCATTCAGGAACCCCTCGCACCCCACCCTCGCTGCAGCTCAGAGCTGAGGAGGGCCCTGGGGGAACCAAGGGGCATCTGCGGCCTGCCAGCAGTGCACCGTCCCTATAGTTGGGCTGCGCAGTGCACCCCAGCACTGTGTTAACTTTCTCCAAGAAACTTCAGAGCCCTGTGCCTCCCACCATCTCCCTGGCAGCTGACCGTTTCAGCTTTGGGGGCCTGTTAGAAGCAAAGTTTCCTTTCCTATGATGAGTAGCTCCTTAATTTATCGGCCGCAGAAATCCTGGTGTGTTTTCTGTCGGCCAGTTTTCCATCTGTACCTCTTGTCTGCTGCTCTGCCGTGGACCGAAGGAAAGTGCCCTGCAGCCCTGGCCCCGTGGCCCTGAGGCCGTGCCTCGGGGGCCAAGATGAAGGCCGAGCAGGACCTGGCCCAGGGGCTGGGGTGCTGGGTGGGGTGCAGGCTGGTTCTGAGCCCCGAAAGTTGGGGAAGGGACCCCGGGTGGGAGGGACGGCATGCGCCAAGGCGCGGCAGCAGGCGGGAGGGCGGGGCTGACCCGCCGTGCCCTGGCTTGCCCCCGCAGCGGCTGTACAGCATGGACCTGCGGAGCTCCCACAAGGCCAAGGGCAAGGAGAAGCTCTGCTTCTCCCTGACGCGCCCACTCGGCAGCGGGAGCCCCGAGGGGGTGGTCAAGGCGGGGGCGCCCGAGCTGGCGGACAAGGGCCCCTTGGTGCCCACCCTGCCCTTCCCGCTCCGCAAGCCCCGCAAGGCCCACAAGTACCTGCGGCTCTCACGCAAGAAGTTCCCGCCCCGCGGGCCCAACCTGGAGAGTCACAGCCATCGACGGGAGCTCTTCCTGCAGGAGTCACCGGCCCAGGACGTCCTGCAGGCGGCCAGCGAGTGGGAGCCTGCTGAGCAACCCCCCGAAGAGGAGGGTAAGGCAGCCCGGCCCCCGGCGCAGACCCAGGGACCCTCAGAGCTGGCAAGGCCCCTCGAGTTGTCAGGGCCCAGAGAGGGTCCCCTCAGCCTGCGGGGAACCCTGGCACCTAGCCCAGAGTTCTTTCCGTGGTCCCACTCGGAAGTAGCGCGTGTCCAGCCAGGGAAGATAAATGTCGTGACCTCTCCCCATGTGGCCAGCCTCGAACTAGGCTCTGACCTGGCTGGAGACTCAGAGGAAGATCTGGTGTTGGGGGTGAGAGGGCCGGAAGGGGGGTTCACACGCGGCCCTCCATGCCCACTTTCCCCACCTTGTTGCCAACGCTGCCCCCCCCCCCCACGCCCCGTCTGTCTGTCTGTCTGTCTATCCGTCTGTTCCACGGCTGCAGCAGAGGCAGACCTGGGCGAGGGGCCCCCTTCTTGGACACCCACGCTCCCCTCAAGTGAAGTGACAGTGACCGACATCACCGCCAACTCCATCACCGTCACCTTCCGAGAGGCCCAGGCCGCCGAGGGCTTCTTCCGAGACCGCAGCGGGAAGTTCTGATCCGCCATTTTTAACTCTTCTTAAACTGTTTTCTGGGGCTCGGGGTGGGGACTTCCGGAAATGAGGGGGTTAGGGCGGGATAATTATTTTATTTAAAAAAAAAAACAACAACGAAAACATTGACCAGGAGAAGGGGTGATGCTCCCAACACTGTCCCGCCCACCCGCCCCTTTCTCTGCGCGGACGGACAGACAGACAGACGTTTACAGAGCTGGGGCGGGGCGGGGCCTGGGCAGGCCTGGCACTGCTCTGTCACTTGGGACGCCGTCTCCAGGGTAGGACGGGGACAGGGCCAGCCTCCCCCGGACCCCTCTGGCCTGCTTCTTCTCCGGAGAGATAGCAACCGGCCCCGGGACTAAAGGAGGACGGGAAGACCTGAACCCTCCCCCCGAGCACCTTGCCCCCGCCTTTCTGGTTGGTTACCCCTTTTCCCTTCTGTGTGTGTGTTTGGGGAGGGGTCTTTCCTTTTAACTTTGCACTCCAGCTCTTCGAGGGAGATGGAGACTGGCTTTGAGCAAAAGCGACGGGGTCTGAGAGCTTAGGGGCAGCCGGGAAGGGTTGGAGATGGCTGGGCACAACCCAGAAAGGTCTCTCCCTTCCCCGGGTGGGGTGGTTGCCAGCTAATGAACCCCTTCGCTGAGAGCTACTCCCCAGCCCACCCCACCCCACCTGGCCTGTGAAAACCGGTCACATGCGCACCTGGCCTCACAGGTGTGTGCACTGTCCTTCGTGCCCTCGTGACTGCACGCACATGTCCGTAGCCGTGTGCAGCAGGTCTTGGAAACTTCCTGTATAGAAGCCCTGACCAGGTGAATGGGGGGTGGAGGGGGTGGGGTGAATCACAGCATAAAAGAGCTTGCCATAGGCAACCCCCAGCGCTTCACCTGACAGGACCTGTCCAATCAGCGTGCTGGCGCCCTCACTGGAGGGCAGGGGTCGGCTGGGGCAGGGCGGCCAGATGGCCTCCAGTGCTCCAGGTGTGGGATGCCCTCTTGAGGTTTCACCTGGCCAGTCACATGTGTGCCCTGCACCAGCGCAGTCACGGGTGTGCAAGTGTGTGTGTGTATGCCCTGCATCAGCGCAGTCATAGGCGTGCAAGTGTGTGCATGTGTGCCCTGCATCAGCGCAAGCTCTGAGGCATTTGGGTTCCATTCCTCTCCTGCGCGCCCTCTCCCCGCCGGGGCCCCTGTTCACTCTGACTCAGGTGACTTTCCAGCTCTTCCCCTCCCCTCTTTTTCTGCCCCCCCCCCCCTCCCCGCCCAACTCAGCCAACCAGACGTGGGTGTGGGTGGTCAGGGAGGGAGAGAGCGTCCCACCACCTTCTCAGGGCAGCCCTTGACTCCTGACACCCTTCCTCCTCCTGTTGTGGGTCTTCTCTGCATCCACCCTCAACGCTGCAGCTGGGACTAACCTTGTTTCCCCCTGGGGGGACCTCTGTCATGTCTTCCTGTGATCGGGCTGTAGCGGAGGGCGGGTCAGGCTGTGTCCAAGCCCCGCCCCCTGCCCCCGCCCTAGTAGGGCCTGTGTCTGCCAGAAGAGGGGGCGCTCTGTTTCTAGTTTGCACAGAGGCGTCCTGTGGACTAGTGGCTTCTCCCCGTAGTGAGGAGTGACCTCTTCCCTACCCTGGCCCTGTAGGGGAGAAGCCAGGTTGGGGGTGGGCACCAGGGGAGCAAGCACAAGACTGGCTCCCTCCCCTGTCCCCATCTCAGGCCAGGCACTGGGTCCCGACCCCCGCTCCCTGCCCCAGGGCCAGCTCCATGCTCTGCTTTGTCCTCAGGAAGTAGGCAGAATCCTGCTGAGGCTCCTCCAATAGGGCAGTTCTTCCCCAGACCCCTTCTTCCCAAGTTCCCAAACCAAAGACACCCTGCAACCCCATTTTTCTTTGGGGTGCCTTGCTGGCCAAATTCCAGATCGCTGCGTGTGGGTCCCCTCTTCCTCCTCAGTCCTTTGTTGTCCAGGGTCAATTCAGTGCTTCCACTGGGGGATGGCACCACCCCCAACCCCGTGACTTGATTGACCCCCAGCCTAGGGGTTTGTGTCTAGAGGAGTATGTGGGGGTGGACCGGGGAACCGAGGGGCTGTGGGGAACCCTCCTTCCTGGAGCCCTGGGGGGGGGATGGGCAGCCAGAGTGGACCGATGTCCCAGGTCAGGGGCTCCTGGCAGAGGGGAGGGTGGTGGCAGGGGCCTCGCTGTGATAGAAAGATGCTGGCCCTGGCTTTGAACTTGACTGGCAGCTTCCAATAGAAGTCACACCCACCCCATCCCTGGGGACAGGTGGCCTCCTCCGCCCTCACTTTGAAGAGCTGTTTGCATCATGTGCTGGTTTGGGGGGGTGCTCTTTTGTGGGACGAGGTGGCTGCTGCGGTGGAACACTGCTTGACTCTCAACCCTTCACGGCCTGCAGGGTGCCCTGCTGTCTGGAGGGCTGAACCCTGGCAGCCAAAGCTCTTAGGACCTACCCACCCAGGACACAGGACGGAGACCTTTGCGAGGGGTTGGAAGTGGCCTTCAGGCCTTCTCCAGCCCTGAGCATCCCAGTGGGGCTTGGGGTGAGGGGAAAAGCTGGGCACGACCTTCCTCCCCACCCCATAGCCACCCCAGAAGGCCAGTACTCACTTGGGGAGGGGGCATTGAAAAAGTTGGACCACCTGCCTTTCCTTCCCCCAGGCCCACCTGTTTTGAATGTAGAGACCGGTTGGTACTTTTGTTTTGCTGTGGGGTGGGGCAAAGGGCATGTTCTCTGCCCCTGGCAGGGCCACCCCCCTGCTGATGCCGCAGGCCACTCCAGGACCACCTCTGCTCTCAGGATGGTGGTCCCGTCGCCAGCTTCCTCCTTGGCTCCTGCCCCGGGAGAGGGCGCTTCGCTGGTCCGGTGGTTTTTGCCTTTGCTTTATAACTGGCCCGCCGGGCCTCCAGGGCTCAGCACAAGAACGCTTCCTTTGCACAGAATGAGCGTCGAGCTTTGTTCAGACTAAATGAATGTATTTGGGAGGGGTTGGGGGGCACGAGTCAATTCCAAGCACATGCCTTTTCTGAGTGAGCGTGTGCGGGGAGAGCTGGAGCAGATGCAGAGCGTGGTTTTATTTTTCTACTGATGTTGGTAAGAGACTGTATAGCATCTATTTATTTAGATGATTTATCTGGTAAATGAGGCAAAAAATATTAAAACATTAAAGATGATTTTAGAAAAAAAGCTTTTGGACACCTGATCTTTGCTTGCGATGGCGTCACAGCCATGCCGAGGGAAGAGCTGCACCCCTGGGGTGAGCCCTCCAGACCTCTCAGACCCATCCCCGCCCCAGATCCATCTTGGCAATACACTGGGCCAGCGCCAGGCATCCTCATTGGCTTGTTAATCTTGAGATCTGGAGGTGCTCTCGTACCTGTACATTCTCCCTGTCTGGTTAATTTTCCCAAGTCTCAGACCCTCACATGCAGCCCCACACGTGGTCTCAGTACTCCCACTCCTGTGTGTCAGTGGGCCTTACAGTTCTTCAGGAGGATAAGGCATTTCCTCCTGGGAAGGAGTGAGCTGTCTCTGGACAATGCTGGGATGAGGAGGGGAGATGAAGGTGAATTGAGAAGGAAAAGAGTGACCTTGAGGGATATCTGCCTCAGGTGTGGCCCTCACATGGGCACCAGGTGGTCCATAGGCTAACAATGCCAGCCAGAGGAGTCAGGGGATTCTGGTGGGCAAGGTTCTTAGATCCTTTATCCCTAATGTTTTCATCGCAGGGCTTCGGGTTCTGATTCCTTCCTGTTGGCCCTCAGCATAAGAGGCCCGTGAGGCCGTTTGTTCAGTCTCCTTTGCAGCTCTGCCTCTCTTAACGACTAAATGTTGGGCCCCACGGCCCGCAGGATATGTCCCATGGCTGCCAGACGTCAGGGGCCTTTTAAACACTAACAAATAAAATGCAAAAAATATGATTCATTTACATACACGAGGAGCTTCCCAGGTGGTGCTAGGGGTAAATGCAGGTGACATAAGAGATGTGGGTTCAGTCCCTAGGTTGGGAAGATCCCCTGGAGAAAGAAATGGCAACCCACTCCAGTATTCTTGCCTGGAGAATCCCATGGACAGAGGAGCCTGGTGGGCTACAGTTCACGGGTTGCAAAGTCAGACACTACCGAAGGGACTTGGCACACACACCACACACATACATCTATGAAAAATAACTATACTCTCCAAAACAACATCTAGAAGAGGGACTTCCCTGGCAGTCCAGTGATTAAGAATCTACCTTCCAGTGCTGGGGATGAGGGTTAAATACCTGATCTTGGAACTAAGAATCCCATATGCTGCAGGGCAACTACTGAGCCCGAGAACCACAGCTAGAGAAGTCCAGGTTCCGCAACAAAGCCCATGGGCTGCAACCAAGACCTGATGCAGCCAAATAAATAAAATATTTAAAATAGGAAAAACCTAGAAGGCCCAAGTTGAGAGTGGGCTGACCTGGGTCTGCCAATTCTTTGTTCGAGCTTTCACACTGAGCCAAGTCCACATTCAGGGCCACCGTCTTGTATCCAATGCTTTATCTCTGCCGCCCGTCCCAGGGCACCGCACAGTCAGGAATTATCACAGAGGTCTGACTGTGGGGGACCTGTTTCCATGTCCCACCCTACGGATCTGCTTCTGAGACCCATGTCCACAACTCTGTCTTAGCTTCAGTTTCTGTTACGGATGGAATTGTGTTTCCAGAACCAGCCCCACCCTCCTCACCTCCCTGAATGCACAAGTTGAAGTCTCGACCTCCAGGGCTTCAGAGTATGACTTTGTTTGGAGATTGAGTCTTTACAGAGATAATCAAGTGTAAATGATATCATTAGCCTGGACCCTAATCCAATTTGGTGGGAAATTTGGGCCCGAGACAGAGAGGGGAAATGATAAGAACAGACACAGGGAGAAGGTGGCCGTCTACCAACCGAGGAGAGAGGCCTGGAACACATCCTTCCCTCAGCCTCAGAAAGAACCAGCCCTGCCAACACTTTGATCCCAGACTTCCAACCCCCAAACTGTGTCAGAATAAATTTCTGTTTTTAAGCCATCCAGTCTTACTTCATTAGAGCAGCTAGCTCCTGAAAACTGCTACGGTATCTATGAGAACAGAGTCTGAGACTAGGCTTGGGTATAGGTCTGAGACTTTATTTTGGAGGTGGTCCCAGGGAGCAGGGTAAGGACTAGGGAGAGAGGGATGGGGAAGGAGGAAAAGCATGTCATTGAGGTTGATGCCGTGGGCAAGAGGGTTGATTCCACCTGGACTTTGTGAGAAGCATTCCAGTCCCCCGCCTCCAAGTGGTCCCCCACCACCCGGAGGACTGGAGATGGGAATGTTTATCTGAAGCCTCCTGTCTGTCATTGGCAAGGGTGCCAGGGTGCTGAGTCCCTTGTACCTAGAGGCCAAGGGTATCAGGAGAGTCCATGGGGCAGGAAGTGAAGATGGCCCATCCATCCTCCCATGGCTAAAATCATTGATGAGGACGAGAGGACAGGAGGCAAGCACCCAGAAAGAAGATGATCCAGCCAGCTTTTCGTTCTGAGTTTCAGGTGGGTGTGGGCACATAAGTGGTAGATGTTGAGGCCCTGCCCCCACCGGTGCGAGGCCTCGCACCAAGGCCTCAGAGGCGGGGCCCGGAACCAAGGACGCCGCTGGCGCTGACTGAGCCCCTTTGTAACTGTTGCCCCCAACCCCCCATCATCACCAACAAGCTTCCTGACTCCCAATTAGGCAAAGATGCCAACCCAGTAAATGCCCTATAGCGCCCCAACCAGTCATCTAACGCCAGCCTTCCAGCGGGAATTTCCTTTGTCTTGAGGCTATAAAAATTGGCTACTGACCAACGAACTCGGTCAACTCTCCCTGGCCTGTCAGGAGTTGTCGGTCCCCCACGCTCACAGTGCCCACTTTATCTCTGCTCTTTGTTCTTAATAAACTCTTTTCTGCTGTACTCTGTGTCTGGAAATTCTTTTCCAACCCACGCTCGGATCGCCTCAACAGTAGATAAAGCCACAGGGGTGATGGAGAGGGGGCCAAGGTCAGAGTTGGTTTGGAGGAGGCGAGAAGGCAGCATGTCGGTGAGTTCCAGCTGCTTCTTAGTTCCTGACCCGGGGGAGTCTGGTCTCTGCCCTGGCAGCTCCTTGAAAACTCCAGTTAGAGCGTAGGGGACTCAGCAGGCTCTGCCCTCAGCTCAGAGCCTTGACTCTGATTGTGGGTCCCCAAGAAAAGTTGCAGAGGACTCTGGTATGAACTCGCAGCCTGACACTCAGGTGTGTTACCTGAATACAACCTGCTGCGGTGGCATCGTTACTGTGCTCATTTTCATGGGTGGGACAGACAGGGTGTGGTTAGCTCTTCAGGTGCACCTAGCCAGGTCGTAGAGAGCTGTGTCCACTGCCAACGGGCTTCCTAGGTGGTGCTAGTGGTTAAGAACCCGCCTGCCAATGCAGGAGACTTAAGAGATGCTGGTTCTATACCTGGGCCAGGAAGATCCCCTAGAGGAGGGCATGGAAACCCACTCCAGTATTCTTGCCTGGAGAATCCCGTGGACAGAGGAGGCTGGGGGACTACTGTCCATGGGGTCACAACGAGTCAGACATGAGTGAGTGACTTAGCACACCGTAGGGGGCATGGGTTAAATCCCTGGTTGGGGGAGTAGAATCCTGTATACCTCAGCCCAAAAGGAAAAAAACAACGAGTTAAAAAGGAAAAGCTGAAGAACAAGAAAGAAGGCAAGTCGAGAAGGAAGACAAAACCTGGAAAAGAGAGGAAGGGTTTAAAGCAAGTGGGAGGAAAGACAAGGGTCCGATGGAGCCCGGGAACAGGAGGGGAGAAGACAGCGGAGGAAAGGAGGCCACTGACCTTGAGAAGCCTCGTGGAGACCCACAAGGCCAGCTACCACAAAAAGGAGAGAAGAGGACCCGCAGAAGGTGAGGAGGGAGAGGGCCCTGGTCTGGGAACAGGCAACCACCAGCCTTCCCGACTTTCTGAAGGTCCCCAGCTGTCCTTGAAAGGGGAAGAAACATCAGCTCCCAGCATTAGGGCTTCAGTGCAGTCATGTACGGACGTGAGAGTTGGACCATAAAGAAGGCTGCTGGTTGAAGAATCGATGCTTTGGAACTGCGGTGCTGGAGAAGACTCTTGAGAGTCCCTTGGACAGCAAGGAGATCAAACCAGTCCATCCTAAAGGAAATCAAGCATGAATATTCATTGGAAGGACTGATACTGAAGCTGAAGCTCCAATCTTACTTCCCTCTCCAATACTTTGGCCACCTAAGGCAAAGAGCTGACTCACTGGAAAAGACCCTGATGCTGGGAAAGATTGAAGGCAGAAGGAGAAGAGGGTGACACAGGAAGAGGTGGTTGGGTGGCATCACTGATTCAATGGACATGAAATTGGGCAAACTCCGGGAGATAGTGAGGGACAGGGAGGCCTGGCATGCTGCAGTCCGTGGGGTCGAAAAGAGTTGCACGCAACCTAGCTACTGAACACCAACAGTGGCCTTAAAGCACCCCCAGCCCCACCTTCTGGAGCTTCTACCCACTTCTTTTTTTTTTAGTTAATTAATGGATTTATTTATTAGCTGTGCTGGTCCTATGTTGCCCTGCGGGCTTCTCTCTAGTTTCGGTGCCTGAGTTTCTCACTGCGGTGGCTTCTTTTGCTGCGGAGTGGGGGGCCGTATCTAGGGTGCAAGGCCTTCAGTAGTTGCAGTTCCCGGGCTCTACAGCACAGGCTCAAGAGTTGTGGTCCACAGGTTTACTCTTCGATATGTGGGATCTTCCCAGGTCAAGGCTCGAACCTGTGTCTCCTGCATTAGCAGGAAAATTCTTTACCACTGAGCCACCAGGGAAGCCCTGTACCCACTTCTTGCTGAAGACAGGCCTGGCTGGGCTGAGTCTCTCCAGACCCTGCCCTCTACAACCTAGCACCCCACTGAAGCTGACACTCCTAGTCTCTGTATCAGTGTCCCAAGGCCACCAGAACAAAGGACCACAGGAGGGGGTGAGGTAGGGACTGGAGCAGGACCTCACACTTCTAGAGGCTAGGAGCTTGAGGTCTCGGAGTTGGATGAGCTGTTTCTCCTGAGGCTTCTCTCTTTGGCTTGTAGACGGCCATCTTCTCCCCGTGTCTTCACGCGGCCTTCCTTCTGTGTGGGTCTGTCCCCTCTTAAAAGGACTCATACTGAAGTAGGGTTTACCCCTATGACCTCATGTAACTTAATCTCCCCTTTAAAGTTTCTTACTCCAAATGCAGTCACATTCTGAGATCCTGGGGGTTAGATCTCCAACATGATTTTTTTAATTTGTATTTTATTAAAAAAAAAACTTTTTATTTTGTATTGGAGCATAACTGATTGACAGTGTTGTGCTAGTTTCAGGGGAACAGTGAAGGGACTCACCCACACATATCAGCTCAGCTCAGGCGCTCAGTCGTGTCCGACTCTGCGACCCCATGGACTGCAGCACGCCAGGCTTCCCTGTCCATCACCAACTCCCGAAATGCACTCAAACTCACGTCCATCAGGTCGATGACGCTATCCAACTGTCTCATCCTCTGTCGTCCCCTTCTCCTCCTGCCTTCAATCTTTCCCAGCATCAGGATCTTTTCCAATGAGTCAGTTCTTTGCATCAGGTGGCCAAAGTATTGGAGTTTCAGCTTCAGCATCAGTCCTTCCAATGAATATTCAGGACTGATTTCCCTTAGGATGGACTGGTTGGATCTCCTTGCAGTCCAAGGGACTCCCAAGAATCTTCTCCAACACCACAGTTCAAAAGCATCAATTCTTCGGCACTCAGCTTTCTTTATAGTCTCTCACACCCATATATGACTACTGAAAAAACCATAGCTTTGACTAGATGGACCTTTTTGGCAAAGTAGTGTCGCTGCTTTCTAACATGCTATCTAGGTTGGTCATAGCTTTTCTTCCAAGGAGCAAGCATCTTTTAATTTCATGGCTACAGTCACCATCGGCAGCAGTTTTGGAGCCCCCCAGAATAAAGTCTCTCATTGTTTCCAGTTTGCCCATCTATTTGCCATGAAGTGATGGGACCAGATGACATGATCTTAATTTTTTGAATGTTGAATTTTAAGCCAACTTTTTCACTCTCCTCTTTCTCTTTCATCAAGAGGCTCTTTAGTTCTTCTTCACTTTCTGCCATAAGAGTGGTGTCATCTGCATATCTGAGGTTATTGATATTTCTCTCTGCAATCTTGATTGCAGCTTGTGCTTCATCCAGCCCAGCCTTTCTCATGATGTACTCTGCATATAAGTTAAATAAGCAGGGTGACAATATACAACCTGGACATACTCCTTTCCCGATTTGGAACCAGTCTGTTGTTCCATGTTCAGTTCTAACTGTTTCTTCTTGACCTGCATACAGATTTCTCAAGAGGCAGGTCAGGTGGTCTACTATTCCCATCTCTTTAAGAATTTCCCACAGTTTGTTGTGATGCACACAGTCAAAGGCTTTGGCATAGTCAATAAAGCAGAAGTAGATGTTTTTCTGGAACTCTCTTGCCTTTTCGATGATCCAACGGATGTTGGCAATTTGATCTCTGGTCCATACATATACATGTATCCATTCTCTCCCAAACTCCCCTCCGATCCAGGCTGCCACATAACATTGAGCAGAGTTCCACGTGGTATACAACAGGTCCTTGTTGGTAATCCATTTTAAATATAGCAGTTCCAAAGTGAATATTAAGGGGGGACATAAATCATAACAGTTGCCTATGGACATCCAATTCATCTTACTGCTAATAGAACCTTCATCATTTTGGATGAGAGGAAATGGCAACTATCCAACAAAAGGTTCATTTCCTCAGTTCCCCTCCCCAGCTGCCCACAGCAAGGGGTGCTGTATGACCCATGACAGGTAAGTGAGCGCTCTGAAGTGTGTCCCTGAATTTGGGCTCCTCTGATGTTTCCTCGGGGCTTCCCTGGTGACTCAACTGGTAAAGAATCCATCTGCAATGCGGGAGACCTGGGTTCAATCCCTGGGTTGGGAAGATCCCCTGGAGAAGGGAAAGGCTACCCACTCCAGTATTCTGGCCTGGAGAATCCCATGGACTGTATAATCCATGGGGTTGCAAAGAGTCAGACATGACTGAGCGACTTTCACACGTGTCTACGAAAATTCAGTTAACCCTCAAGTTAAGAAGAAAGGCGGGGAATTTTAATTGAGCCAAACAGAGGATTTTAACCTGGGGAACAGAGTCTCAGAAAGCTCTTAGAATTATTCTGCCTGTTAATTAGAAGTCAAGGGCAGAGTTGTTTACATTTTTAAGACAAAGGACCCGACGTCAAAGGGACACACTGCTATTTCACATAAAGTTCACCGAGGATACATAAATCCAGGTAAGTCTGGACAAAGTGAGCAGTGAGTCACCACGACCCCCTGCAGAGCCGGGAAAGAGTGCTGTTCTTTACGTAGTTACGTTGCCAGCGTCTGAAGAAAGGGGAAAAGTTGATCTTTATGGTTGAGCAGGCACTCCTTTCTTTGAGAAACTCTGGTTAATGTGTAGTGCAGATGCATATTGCAAGTTAGGGAGGGAAGGCGGAGACCCAAACAAACACACACACACAGAGAAAATTTTAATTTTTCTCGTCCCGCCCTATTATATAAATTTTATTTCATCACTTGTGATTAGGTTCAGGTCTTGCATCTGCAGCAGGAACATCACAAAAGTGACCTGTGTTGTCATGGTACCCCATCCGCGTGCCGTTCCTCATGTTGTCCAGTTTATTTGATTAAGGAGGTGCCTGCCAGGCTTCTCCACTGTGAAGTTACTTCTTTTGCTTTGAAATTAATAACCATTTCTGGGAAAGGTTCATGCATGCCTTGGAGATATTACAAATTTGGTTTCAGACTACCACAATAGAATGAATACTGAAATAAAGCAAGTCGCAAGAATATTTTGGATTCCTAGCCCATATAAGGGTTTTGTTTACACTCCCCTGTAGGCTACTAAGTGTGCGGTAACATTATGTTTTTTAAGAGTGTACATAATTCCCTGGCGGTCAAGTGGCTAAGATTACACTTCCACTTGCAGGGGCTCGGACCTAAGATCCTGCATGCCGCATGGTGCTGCCAAAAAAAAATTTAAGTACACACTTTAGCTTACAAATACACAACAATAAAAGCAAATTAAAATGGTAATGTCAAAGATCACCGACCAGAAACCAACACAACATGGTTAAGCAATTATCCTCCAATTAAAAATAGATTTTAAAAATAATAAGAAAAAATATCACAGATCACCATAACAAAATAATAATGAAAACCTTTGAAATATTGAAAGTATTGCTAACATGGGACACAGAGACACGAAGTGAGCAAATATTGTAAGAAAAACACTGCTTGTAGACTTGCTCCACGCAGGCTACCACAGACCTTCAGTTTGTAAAAAATGCAGTGCCTGTGAAACGCAAAAAAGGGGAACGCAATTAAACGAAGTCTTCCTGTAATTTGAAACTATGGAAAATCCAATTCCTCATCACACATTCAATGTAGTTATTAACATTTATTTATATTAGTATGGATTCATGGTTCCCTATTTTATTCAATGACTGTCATCCATTATTATCACAACTTGCTCGAAAGCTCAAAATTTATCATTTTGGGCCAGTTTTAGCCTAGTTGGCTGCTATAGCTTTAGGGTATGTTTGACATTTAATATATTCAAAGTTTTTAAATATCTGACAAGGCAATTCCCCTTTCCACAATATTGTTGTTCTTTTTCAGAATCATTTTGGCTATTCCTGCAGATTTTTCTCTTTCCATATTGAGGTTAGAATTGGATTTGTCAAATTATGTAAGAATTCCAAATGAAATCTTTGTTAATACTCTTTCGAATTTATTGAAGAGAAGGAAAAGTAAAATATTTTCCCTGGGAACATTAAATGTTTCTTCACTTCATGTAGCTCTATTTTATGTCCTTTATTATATTGTTGCAATTCTGTTCATAAAGTGTACATATTGCTTCTTGGGTTTCCCTGGTGGCTCAGCAGTAGAGAATCCAGTTGCAATGCAGAAGACGAGGGTTCCATCCCTGAGTCGGGAAGATCTGCTGGAGTAGGAAATGGCAACCCACTGCAGCCTTCTTGCCTGGGAAGAGGAGCCTGGCGGATTACAGTGCATGGAGTCACAAGAGTCAGAGCCGACTTAGCAGCTAAACCACCACATATCTCATCTTCAGACTCATGCTAGGCATTCCATAAATTTTATCACAGTTGTGAATAGCATCCCCATACCAGACACACACAAATATTTCTAAATTAGTTATCACTGATTTGTGCCCACACCTTGATTCCAGACTTCTGCTCTCCAGAAGTGTAAAAGGATACATTTCTGTTGCTCAAAGTCACCCCATTGGCGGTACTTTTTTATGGCAGCCTTGGAAACCAGTCCAATGTAAGTGTCTACAAATAGTGGTCTGATGAGCTAGTGACTGGGCTTCCTAGGTGGCACAGGGGTAAAGAATCCAATGAAGACGCTAGGGAAGACTCCTTCCCATGGCTTCTCCAGGTGGGGCCTTTTTCTCGTGCTGTGCTGATACCCCTTGGCATTCCTGGGCTTGTAGATCATTACTCCAGCCTCCACCTCTGTCCCCACATGAAATTCTCCATGCAAATCTGTGTCTTTCCTCTTCCTAAAGGACTACCAGTCGTGTTAGATGAAGGGTCCACCCTGCTTTGGTGTGATCTGACCATACATAATTATCTCTGCAATGACTCTATTTCCAAATAAGGACAACATTCTGAGGTCCTGGGAAGAGTATTAATTTGGGCGGATACTGCTCAACTTGGTGCATACATATTTCACATTTATTATTAAAAGCTTTTGTCTCTCTCTGTCTTTTTTCTCTGAATTTTGACTGTACTGGGTTTTTGTGGTGGCACTCAGGCATCTCTTGTTGCAGTGTAAGGCCTTCTGTAGTTGTGGAGCACAGGCTGCAGTGAATGCAGACTCACTGACTTCTCGAGTTGCTGTGCTGGCTTAGTTGCCCCAAGGCATGTAGGATCTTAGTTCCCTGACCAAGGATTGAACCCTGCATTGGAAGGCAGACTCTTGTTTGGGCTATTCAGAGTCTGTTGTAT
Source organism: Bos mutus (assembly GCF_027580195.1). Taxonomy (NCBI): domain Eukaryota; kingdom Metazoa; phylum Chordata; class Mammalia; order Artiodactyla; family Bovidae; genus Bos; species Bos mutus. The sequence continues at coordinate 109,593,829 of NC_091621.1, forward strand.
TTCCACACAAATTTTAAAACTATTCATTGCATTTCTATTAAAAAAAATGCCTATGGTTTTTGATAGTGATTGCTTTGAATCTGTAGATTGCCTTGAGTAGCGTGCTCATTTTAACAATATTACTAAGAACACTGTATATCTTTCCATCTGTGTCATCTTCAGTTTCTTTCACCAGTGTCTTCAGTTCAGTTCAGTTGCTCCGTTGTGTCTGACTCTTTGCGACCCCATGGATAGCAGCACGCCAGGCCTCCCTGTCCATCACCAACTCCCAGAGTTTACCCAAACTCATGTCCATTGAGTCGGTGATGCCATCCAACCATCTCATCCTCTGTCATCCCGTCCTCCTCCTGCCCTCAATCTTTCCCAGCATCAGGGTCTTTTGCAATGAGTCAGCTCTCCAAATCAGGTGGCCAAAGTATTGGAGTTTCAGCTTCAATCAGTGTCTTACAGTTTTCCAAGTATCTGTCTTTTGCATCCTTAGGTAGATTCATTCCTAAGTATTTTATTCTTTTTGATGTGATGGTAAATGGGATTGTTTCCTTAATTTCTGTTTCTTTTTTTAAAAAAATATTTCTTTGGCTGCATTGAGTCTTAGCTGCAGCACGTGGGATCTTTAGTTGCAGCCTGTGGAAACCGGTTCCCTGACCAGGGACCAAGACCTGGGCCCCTGCACTGGAAAATTCTGAAAGAGACAGGAATACCAGACCACCTGACCTGTCTCTTGAGAAACCTATATGCAGGTCAGGAAGCAACAGTTAGAACTGGACATGGAACAACAGACTGGTTCCAAATAGGAAAAGGAGTACGTCAAGGCTGCATATTGTCACCCTGCTTATTTAACTTATATGCAGAGTACATCATGAGAAATGCTGGGCTGGAGGAAGCACAAGCTGGAATCAAGATTGCCGGGAGAAATATCAATAACCTCAGATATGCAGATGACACCACTCTTAAGGCAGAAAGTGAAGAGGAACTCAAAAGCCTCTTGATGAAAGTGAAAGAGGAGAGTGAAAAAGTTGGCGTAAAGCTCAACATTCAGAAAACTAAGATCGTGGCATCTGGTCCCATCACTTCATGGCAGATAGATGGGGAAACAGTGGAAACAGTGTCAGACTTTATTTTTCTGGGCTCCAAAATCACTGCAGATGGTGACTGCAGCCATGAAATTAAAAGACGCTTACTCCTTGGAAGGAAAGTTATGACCAACCTAGACAGCATATTAAAAAGCAGAGACATTACTTTGTCAACAAAGGTCTGTCTAGTCAAGGCTATGGTTTTTCCAGTAGTCATGTATGGATGTGAGAGCTGGACTATAAAGAAAGCTGAGTGCCGAAGAATTGATGCTTTTGAGCTGTGGTGTTGGAGAAGACTCTTGAGAGTCCCTTGGACTGCAAGGAGATCCAACCAGTCCATCCTAAAGGAGATCAGTCCTGGGTGTTCATTAGAAGGACTGATGTTGAATCTGAAACTCCAATACTTTGGCCACCTGATGCAAAGAACTGACTCATTGGAAAAGACTCTGATGCTGGGAGGGATTGGGGGCAGGAAGAGAAGGAGGTGACAGAGAATGAGATGGCTGGATGGCATCACTGACTCAATGGACATGAGTTTGCGTAAACTCCAGGAGTCAGTGGTGGACAGGGAGGCCTGGCGTGCTGTGGTTCATGGGGTCGCAAAGAGTCAGAGACAAATGAGCAACTGAACTGAACTGACATGAGTGCAATTATGCAGTACTTTGAGCATTCTTTGGCAATGCCTTTCTTAGGGACTGGAATGAAAACTGACCTTTTCCAGTCCTGTGGCCTCTGCTGAGTTTTCCAAATTTGCTGGCATCTTGAGTGCAGCACTTTCACAGCACTATCTTTTAGGATTAAAAACAGCTCAACTGGAATTCCATCATCTCCACTAGCTTAGGTCTACTTGACTTTACATTCCAGGATGTCAGGCTCTAGGTGAGTGTTTCCACCATCATGATTATCTGGGTCATAAAGATCTTTTCTGTACAGTTCTTCTGTGTATTCTTGCCAGCTCTTCTTAACATCTTCTGCTTCTGTTAGGTCCCTACAATTTCTGTCCTTTATTGTGCCCATCTTTGTATGAAATGTTCCCTTGGTATCTCTAATTTTTTTGAAGAGATCTCTAGTCTTTCCCATTCTATTGTTTTCCTCTATTTCTTTGCATTGATCACTGAGGAAGGCTTTCATATCTCTCCTTGCCATTCTTTGGAACTCTGCATTCAAATGGGTATATCTTTCCTTTTCTCCTTTACTTTTTGCTTCTCTTCTTTTCACAGCTATTTGTAAGGCCTCCTCGGACAGCCATTTTGCTTTTTTGCATTTCTTTTTCTTGGGGATGGTCTTGATCCCTGTCTCCTGTACAATGTCGTGAACCTCCATCCATAGTTCATCAGGGACTCTATCAGATCTAGTCCCTTAAATCTATTTCTCACTTCCACTGTATAATCATTAGGGATTTGATTTAGGTCACACCTGAATGGTCTAGTGGTTTTCCCTTCAATTTAAGTCCGAATTTGGCAATAAGGAGTTCACGATCTGAGCCACAGTCAGCTCCCGGTCTTGTTTTTGCTGACTGTATAGAGCTTCTCCATCTTTGGCTGCAAAGAATATAATCAATCTGATTTTGGTGTTGACCATCTGGTGATGTCCATGTGTAGAGTCTTCTCTTGTGTTGTTGGAAGAGGGTGATTGCTGTGACCAGTGCATTCTCTTGGCAAAACTCTATTAGCCTTTGCCCTGCTTCATTCTGTACTCCAAGGCCAAATTTGCCTGTTACTTCAGGTGTTTCTTGATTTCCTACTTTTGCATTCCAGTCCCCTATAAGGAAAAGGACATCTTTTTTGGGTGTTAATTCTAGAAGGTCTTATAGGTCTTCATAGAACCTTTCAACTTCAGCTTCTTCAGCATTACTGGTCTGGGCATAGACTTGGATTACTGTGATATTGAATGATTTGCCTTGGAAATGAACAGAGATCATTCTGTCGTTTTTGAGATTGCATCCAAGTACTGCATTTCAGACTCTTTTGTTGACTATATGGCTACTCCATTTCTTCTAAGGGATTCTTGCCCACAGTAGTAGATATAATGGTCATCTGAGTTAAATTCACCCATTCCAGTCCATTTTAATTCACTGATTCCTAAAATGTCAATGTTCACTCTTGCCATCTCCATGTTGTTTTTGCTTTGGCTCCGTTTCTTCATTCTTTCTGGAGATATTTCTCCACTGGGACTGCAGCATGCCAGGCTTCCCTGTCCATCACCAACTCCTGGAACTTACTCAAACTCATGTCCATTGCATCAGTGATGCCATCCAGCCACCTCATCCTCTGTCATCCCCTTCTCCTCCTGCCTTCAATCTTTCCCAGCATCAGGGTCTTTTCCAGTGAGTCAGTTCTTTGCATCAGATGGCCAAAGTATTAGAGTTTCAGCATTAGTCCTTCCAATGAATATTCAGGACTGATTTCCTTTAGGATTGACTGATTGGATTTCCTTGCAGTCCAAGGGATTCTCAAGAGTCTTCTCCAATACCACAGTTCAAAAGCATCAGTTCTTTGGCACTCAGCTTTCTTTTTTAGCTGTTATTTTTAAAAATTTTTAATTGTATAAAATTTAATTTGCCTGATATCTTTTTGTTCATCCCTTTGTCTCTTTGTTCATCCCTTTATTTCCAAGCTCTATCACTTAAAAAGTATTTTTTTTTTGTAAGCGGTGTGGAAATATTTATTCTGTTCACATTTTGTGTTGTGTTAGTCGCTCAACTGTGTCCAATTCTTTGGGACCCCATTGACTGTAGCCCACCAGTCTCCTCTATCCATGGAATTTTCTAGGCAAGAATACTGGAAGCAGGTTGCCATTCCCTTCTTCAGGGGATCTTCCCAACTCAGGAATCGAACCCAGGTCTCCTGCATTACGGGCAAATTCTTGACCACCTGAGCCACCACGGAAGCCCCTCTGTTCACATTCAGTGTAATACATTAGATTTTACTCTTCTCATCTTATGCTGTGTTCATTATTTATTTTAACTGTTTCCTGTCCCTTTCCGCCATCCTGATGGGACTGTTGGCAGTGGGGGCAGTCGAAGCAGGGATTCTTTGTTAGTATCCAGCTGCTGTGGGTGAAGCATGCCATCACCAGCAGTCCTGGCCACTAGACCAGCTAGCAGCATAGTTTGGAGGCTTCCTGGCAGTGAAGCCTTCAAATCTAGTTCCTCGTCCTTCCTAGAGATTCCGTGAACCATCCAACATCTTTCTATTAAATGTTTTTTCTGTGTCAGGAATTTCAGCATTCCAGGAATGCCTGTTGCTTCAACCAAGAACACCGGAAAACAGTTTCAAGTCTGTTCTTTCCCCAGTCAAGGTTGTGGTCAACTTCATGCAATAAAGTTTTACTTTGCTTATTAACAATATTTGATTTATTATTTTACTTGGCTGTGCCAGGTCGAGTTGTAACATATGGGGTCTTTTGGTTTCGGCTTGCAGGATCTTTAGTTGTGGCATGTGGGATCTCATTGTCCCCTGACCAGGGCTCAAACCCTGGCCCCTTGCATTCGGAGCAAGGAGTCTTAGCCACTGGACCACCAGGGAAGTCCTTATCTTATTTATTTAGGCAAATGTTAGATATAGAGAAGGAATAGAGCATAGTTGAATCACAAAATGATCCCACTATTCCAGACTCTACTAGGAATTCTAAAGCAAATTTTTCCTTAGAGCTGTAGCACTAAAGTTCTTTGTACTCATCGTTTAATGAAGGAAAGACTAATCCTTACGTAACCCTTTTAGAAAGTAAAGTTTTACAGACTTTCAAATTGTCTTTATTATTATTTTTTTCAATTAAAAAAATTTTTCCCACTTAGAAAACAGAAGAAAGATCTCTGGACTTGGGCAAGGGTCCGGCTTGCCTGTGGAGCTTGTTCCTCGATCCTGAGAGTCAGCAGTTCATGAAGCATTGGGATGCCCCAGGAACTGTCATCTTGAGTCTCTCCGTAATGACAAAGGGATGAGAGTCTGATGCTCAAGCCTCTGAAGATCTTTTCTAAATTGGGGCCTGTTGAGAGAGGAATGAGAAAGCTTTGATTGGCAGGAAACTGTGAGGGAGGTAGGGGAGGAGAGGTGATGCTGAAAACGCAGGGACTAGAAATGCAAAGGAAAAGAACTGAGTCAAGTGCGCCCTGGAGGCCTGGAGGGAAACAGAGAGCTAAGGAGAATTTATTAAGGGGCTTCCCTGGTGGTCCAGTGGTAAAGAGTCTGCATTCCAATGTAGGGGACTCAAGTTCGAACCCTGGTAGAGGAACTAATATCCCACATGCTGCAGGGCATCTAAGAGGCTGTGTGCCACAAAGAAGTGTCAGTCACTCGGTCGTGTCCGACTCTTTGTGGCCCCGTGGACTATAGTCTACAGTAGCCCGCCAGGCTCCTCTGTCCATGGACTTCTCCAGGCAAAAACATGGGAGTGGCTAGCCATTCCCTTCTCCAGGGGATCTTCCTGACCCAGGGATCACATCCAGATCTCCTGCATTGCAGGCAGATTCTTTACTATCTGAGCCATCAGGGAAGCCACAAAGAAGACCTGAAGCAAACAAACAAAAAGGATCTATCAAGACAGACATGGAAGGAACTGCAAACGCCTGGGAGAGGGAGCCAAAAGGAGGTGTCATGAGAAAAGAGAAGGGAGTGGGGGGTGGGAGACAGCAAGCAGAGGACAGATGATAGAAGTGGGGAGGCTGAAGCTGGCGAGGGAGTCGGGAGAGGCCGGGGACCTGCTTTGGGGCTGGCTTCTCACCGTTAGGATCCTCTGGAGCCTTCGTCTTATGCTCGCACTGTATTGCTCCAGCTTGTCCCAGGGCTGGAAGGGCCTTGACTGGTTGTCCACAAACTGTTCCCAGCAGTCTTCAAACTCTTGAGATATGAGAGAGAGAAGCAGAGTCAGGCCCTGAGGGCAGAGGAGCAGGTTTCCTCCTTCCTTCCCCCTTCTTTCTATTCCTGTCCCTGGAATTTCCCCTCCAGGTGGTATCACCCCTTGAGTCCCAACTGGGCCTGCGTCCTTCCTGCCCAGCCTCCCCTCTTCTCCCACTCCCACGCAGTGGCTTTCGCTCTTGGAACTTGCAGAACCTCCAGGGCACTGACAGCTCTGTCTCTCTTCCTACCTGTGTGGGTCATGACAGCCACTGAGATCCCAGCTTTCTGCAGATCCTGCAGCCCCATCTTAAATGGCTTGATCCAGTGGAAGTACAGGCGGGAGGCAAAGATCTCCAGTTTCAGGTGGTTATTCCTGGTGATGAAATTGACCAGCTCATTGGCACAGTTCGGGCAAGGGCTCCATGTGATATAGCAGATGATTTTGTAGCTCTGGCTCGGGTTCAGATCCAGTGAGTTGATCTTGTCAATAAAGCGAATTTCTGCATGCCGCTGCTTCTGGAGAGGGTATAAGACAGAGAGCAGGAAGGGCTGGTTAGAAGGCAGAGGCCAGAGGTCACACATGGAGGGTGAAGTTGGGGATGAGGGGCTCTATCCTGTGAACTTTCTAGGATGTGAGCTTGCCTATACCACAAAGAAAGAACCTCCTTTTGTTCATTGTGTATTCCTTCACTCACTCACTCATCCATTAATTCCACACATCTGTATCTTGACCGGAATCTGATCAGGGTCCTTGTGGCCAGAGGAGACGGGTTGTAGACCAGACACCCCCAGGGCTTCGTAGTTATTTAGTCACTAAGTCATGTCTAACTCTTTGTGACCCCATGGACTATAGCCTACCAGTCGCCTCTGTCCATGGGATTTCCCAGGCAAGGATACTGGAGTGGGTTGCCATTCTCTTCTCCAGGGGATCTCCCCAACCCAGGGATCAAACCCGCATCTCCTGTGTTGGCAGGTGGATTCTTTACCACTGAGCCACCAGGTAGAGTGTGAGCTGGTGTTTGGACACAATCAGGAGGTTGTCTGGAGATGTTTGAACCTGAAGGGTAGTACCAAGGAGCAGGTCAGGGAGGAAGAGAGGAAGAACAGACAGGTAGAAAGATGAGCAGAAAGGCAGAAATGTGATGGAGATCTTGCAGGTGAGGTTAGGTGCTCAGTCCTTGGAAGAGCGCTTGGCTTCCCGGAGTGATGACTGAGCTGAGACCTGGAGGATGAGAAAACATGAACTTCTCAAAGAGGAGCAGGAAGACTTTGTGCTGGAAGGAAGGGCTTCTGTGGTGGCCTGGGATGGGGAAGAAGGTGGAGAGTTCCTGGGAAGCTGGGTTAACTCAGACTCTGCTGAGTCTCGCGATTTCCCCTGCATGGATGAGGTTAGCCCCTTCCGGCCCTGTACCCAGAGGACCCGTCTGGCACCTTGTTGCGGAAGCAGCCTCTGTCAAGCGTCAAGTCATTAAGCTGCTTCAGCTGGTAGCACAGGTAGGTCTTCCTCCGGTAGTAAGGTGCTGGGACCCGGGGCTGGTTGCCAAACTGCTGCTTGAACAGAATTTCTCTTAGCAGATTCATCGTGTTTCTGTGCAACAAGGAAGGAGAAAATCCAAGATGCAGAGAGCGTTCTTTCTCTGGTGCCACCCTAGGCTGGGTTACATTCTGAACCCAATTCCTTGGGCTCGCCTGGGCCCTTAAGGGGAGGTATGGGAGGGTCTCTTCCTTCTTGGCTGACCAGGGGGACCGGGGAGGGAGACGGAAGAGTGTGAGTTCTCCCACCTCAGAGACCACCTCCCACCTCTGGCCTGAAAGAGAACCCCTCCACTCCAGCCCACGCTAGAGGACACTGCAGGCAGGATGCCTGGGCTAGGGTAGGGCGGGGGCACCCCGAGAACTGAACACTGCATGTCCTTCCTCGGCTCTCACATCTTTGTCCTGAGCCCCAGACCCCTCTGTGTAGGTCCCACAAGCACCTCAATCTCATGTCTAATGTCAGAACCCTTTCTCTTTGGGGGATGGGGGGATGGAAGCTGGTGTTTGTCCGTTAACTCTTTGTGCTCCTGGCTGAGGTGTGTGTATCACACTTCTGTCTGTAGAAAGAGCACAGAGGTACATGACCAGGAAAAACTGCTGTCACCAAGGGTGTGTTGCAACAGACACCTTTGGTGGAAGCACTCACTTAGCTTTTTCTCCCCCGCCCATTATGCTTGTACTCTGTAAAGTATTTCGTTTTGTACCTTGCTTTCCTTCATGTAATACATTGCAAAGTGGCCCAGCCTACGTGGAAATGCAGAACCACGAGGTTCTAGTATGCGAGCTTGCCCACAGCACAAGGAAAGAACCTCCTTCTTTCCTTCATTAGGTATTCCTTCACTCACTCACTCATCCATTAACCCCACACTCCTCAAGCATCCGTATCTTGATCAGAATCCGATCAGGGTGCCTGAGGCCAGAGGAGATGAGTTGTAGACCAGACACCCCCAGGGCTTCGTAGTTGTTTGGTCACTAAGTCGTATCTGACTCTTTGTGACCCCATAGACTGTAGCCTGCCAGGCTCCTCTGTTCATGGGATTTCAAGAAATCCCATTTTTTTTCAATAAACGCTGCTGGCTCTGCACAAATTGAAGCAGGTGGATACAACCAGGAGCCTTCCTGCCAGACCCAGGGAGGTGCATGAAGGTACGCTCTGGCCAGAGCCCCACCACACGTGGACACCCAAGGCCAAGCAGATGCCAGCCTGAACAAGCTTGGGAGGCTTGATGGCCTCAGACCACCGTCCTTTTGGACTCTCCACCCACGGTAATGTCACTTGGCCTATCATCGCGTCAGACACAGGTGACCTCAGAGCATCGGAACTGGCACAGGAACCAAACTAAGGATGCCCTCATAGCCCAGACCCCGGGTTGCAACACTCTGCCTACAAGGGTGGAAAAGCTCTGCCATATTTCCAGCTGACTCACTGAAATATCACCAGTTCCACCAACGAAAAACCATTTCTGGTATCTGTTATTCTAATTAGCAAAGCCACAGATTTCACCAGTGGAAACCTATCTTATCAATGGAAACCTAACATGCCTCGTGTTAATCAGTAAAACTTCAGGTGGATTTGGAGAACAACTGCTAAAGAGACCACCTCTGGACTGGGACCCTTCATTACCCACCACTGACCTCCCCTGAAGTTCATACTCCCGGTGAGGGGAACTGGTGGCCAGATCAGAAGGGAAATCCCATTTGCAGCACATCTAAGACAACCACTGCCCCATCTGCCCAGAGTCTTCCTGATTTTAGCCCTGAAGTCCCCGTGTTCTGGGAAACTCCCCAGTCCTGGGGACACCCAGACAACTCAAGGCTTAGACCCTTCACATTTCAGACGAGAGGACTTATCTTCATAGCACATATGTTGCACCTTGACCTTGACTAGCTAAAACTGTAGGTGTGACAGAAACAACCTTTAAGAAGTATTTAAAGATCAATTGAATTTTTCACACTTGGTAGTGTCTTCATGGGAAATGAGTTATCTTCTTATCTTGGAGAGTTTTCCCTCCACAGAGCAGAAATGAGAGTATTCTTTTGCAAAATTGTGCCTTTAAAATAAAGTTTTACAAAAACGCTTTTGTAGCTGACTCCAGACATTGTTTCAATCATCCTTGAACCTAAAGTCTAGGATTGAGGGTGCACAAAAAGCTTCAGGAAGACCTGGGGGCCATGTCTATGGGATATGGCCAGGGCCAGACACAGAGATGGCCAGGGACACAGACAGACAGGCTGTGGCAGAGGCGAGGCTGGGAGGCCTGAGGCAAGAGGAGGAACAGAAGTGGAGCCCTGCAGGGAAGGAGCCAGAGAGAGAACCCAGGGCTGGGAGTGGATGGTGGCAGAGCCCGAGGCTGAGAGGAGAACTGGCATCGATACCTGGTCCCCACAGCCTGGCTCCAGCCCCCTTGGCAGTCTCGGCTTGCCCTGGCACTGGGCGCTCTGGCTCCACCTCCCTCTCAGCAGGCTGCCCTTGGCCTTGGGAGAGTCCCTTATCTGAGAATGTTCCCCGACAGCTTTCTGAGTGGCAGATGCCCTTCTGGCCTGGGGAAGCTGAGGCGGGAGGTCCTAGGCTGGTTTTCTTTTTCTCCATCCTCTTCCTCCTCCCAGGCTCTTGACTTACCTGGTTCCGGGAGTCCAAACGCAAGCTCCTTGCCCAGGATGGCCTGACCCAGCCCAGCCCTCGGTCATAGACACTCCCAGGACCCCTGCTTTTAGGACAGTCCCTGATCTGAAAGCAACCTCCCAGCCATCTCAGCTGAGGCTCCACCCACTTCCTGTTTTGGCACCAGGCGTGGGAGGGCCCTGGGGTGCTTTGATTCCTCGGGTTCAGACCCGCCTTCTCTGGGGCCCTCCCTCTTGGCAGAGCTCAGCCTCTGATGGATGGGCAGGACCGACATTACTGCAAAGGGGAAAGAGAAAGTAAAGATGCCAGCAAGAGGGATGGGCCAGACCTTGGCTGTAGAGAGCAGGACAGAGGCTGCTCCCACTGGGGGAGGGGCAAGCTGATGCTCTCTCCACCCACCCCGGCTTGGTACTTTGTTGTCATTTAGTACCCTGGCAAGGATGGAAAGTACTCTGGGCAGGATGGAAAAGGAGGGCTGGGGGTCAGCACTACAGATCTTCATCTCCAGCCCTGTGTTGGGCAGATCTGTGCACCATCAGCCACCCCAGCGCCCCGACAGCCTCAAGCAGGGAGGATCGTTATCCTGACATTTTAGATGAGGTCCTAGCACGGACAGGCTAAGACAGTCTCTCAAGGTCACACAGCAAATATGAAAGAACTGGAAAGCTGTCCAGGCAGCCTGGCCTGGCTCCCTCCTCCCGCTTCCCCATTGTTCCATTAAAAAGAGTGGGTGGAGGGTGGGTACAAAAGAAAGGGTAAGCTGCCTGCTTACCTTGTCATGTCAAGACCTCCAGATGAAAAAGTAGCTCTGGGGAAAGGGGAAACCTAGGGAGGAGGTCTTAGAGCAGTCGTGGCCACCTCCGGTCCAGATTGCACACAGATGCAACTCCTAAGTTAACTTTTCCCAGCTTGTCATCTCACTGCTCTCGGACCCTGCACACACCCCCTTCTGCCCCACAGGCCCTGGTGTGGCCTCGGGGGTAACAAGACCTTGGGCAGGAAGTTAGAGGATCTATAAGAATGCTGTCCCCTTTACCTCCCTTTGTCCTAATGCCCAGGGTCACAGCCAATGGAAAAGTCTAGAATGATCTGGGTCCTTCTGGGAAGACTGATCAGATCTGCACGCTGAAGTGTTGGTCAGACTCAGAGCTAAGTCACCCCTGGCCTGAGAAGCAGGAAGGGTGGACAAGAAGTCTGAAACCCTTTGCTGGCCTTTCCCTAATGACAGCAATCCTCCAGCCCCGGCCCTAGAAATCCCCGTGAGCTGCCGGGGATGGGCCGAGATGCAGGCATGCCAGGAGCGGGGCATTTTGAGCTGGCCACTGGGGCCCTTTCAATGCTGGAGACAATCAGGACGTGTGTCATCCACAGCTGTGTCCGTCTGTGCCTCCCTCCTTGAAGGAAACACCAAGAGGGAGGGCATCGAGGCAGATGAGCTGAAGCAGCCAGGGACCCCCCGGGACTCTGCTCAGGACCCCCAGGCAGCAGTGCAAACAAGAGGGGAGAGCAAACGGACAAGCATCTGCTGCCACTGACAATTCATGCCAGATGCCAAGAGGAGTGGGACCCCCCGACCTTCTCCACGAGGACTTTATGACAGATTCCAAACCAACAGCTTCCTACTTGCCAGTCCTTCCTGTGCCTCTGGTGGCCCAGAAACCCAGCTCATCAGGAGCTTACTCTCTTTACCCCTTGCCATCGTTCCCGCCACCCTTTCTGGAATCTCCACTGAGTTCCTCCTCCTCTGTGCGTTTATGTGGCTGCTGGCTCTGCAATCACAGGGCCAGACACTCACGTTCTGATCTACCTTGAGCAGCCGAGCTGTGGTCTCTGACCTGACTCCTGGAGGCCCTTCCACTTTCTGTTCTGCTTTTGGGAAAATTTCTGATCATCTCAATCCTCAAGTGCCCAATCCTACCTTTTCCCCTAAAGGCCTATTTAAATGTAAACTTAACCATTAACTACCCCCCGCCCCCACTCACTCTCCATCACCATCCTCAGTACTTCATCGCTGGCAGCAATGTGGGAATGGGACCAGGAATGAGCAGAGTGAGCTCGGACTGTGATGATGTCAGAGTGATGGTGGGGTGAGGGTGGGGTTGTGGGGGCACCAAGGTCTAGAATGGAAGCAGACGAGTCAGGGTCAAGGGGTGGGGCATAACCTGGAGAGAGACACACAGGACCAGGATCCTGCTGTCACTGCGCCCGCTCAGCTCAGAGATGCCCTTGGTCATTGTAGGGGCTGAACTGTGAGCTCCAAATCCATATTCTGAAGTCCCCACTTCCACTTCCTCAGAACGTGACCGTAACTGAGATAGGACCTTGAAGGCAGTGATTGAATTAAGAGCAAGCTCTTAGGGCTGGGGTCCCCAGCCTCCGGGCCATGGACTGGCACCTGTCTGTGGTCTGTTAGAAAGGGTCTGCACAGCAGGAAGTGAGCGGTGGGCAAGTGAGCAAAGCTTTATCTGTATTTACAACCGCTTCCCATCGCTCACGTTACTGCCTGAGCTCTGCCTCCCATCAGGTCAGGGGCAGCATTAGATTCTCATGGAAGCACAAATAGGGCTTCCCAGGTGGCATTAGTGGTAAAGAACCCGCCTGCCAATGCAGGAGCCAGAAGAGACTCGGGTTCAATCCCTGGGTCAGGAAGATCTCCTGCAGGAGGGCTTGGCAATCCACTCCAGTATTCTTGCCTGGAGAATGCTATGGACAGAGGAGCTCGGCGGGCTACAGTCCATGGGGTGGCAAAGAATTGGAAATGACTGAAGCAACTTAGCTCACACATACAGGAGTGCAAACCCTACTGTGAACTGTGCAATCAAGGGACCTAGGTTGCATGCTCTTTATGAGAATCATCCCCAAAGCATCCTCTTCTCAACCCTCCGGTCCATGGAAAAACATTGTCTTCCATGAAACTGGTTCCTGGTGCCAAAAAGGTTGGGGACCACTGTCTTAGGGTGACTCTTACTCCAATCTGACTGATGTCCTTGTGTGTGCTAAGTTGCTTCAGTCGTGTCCGACTCTTTACAACCCAGTGGTCTGTAGCCTGCCGGGCTCCTCTGGCCAGAGGATTCTTTAGGCAAGAATACTGGAATGCGTTGCCATGCCCTTCTCCAGGGGATCTTCCTGACCCAGGGATTGAACCTGCATCTCCAACGTCTCCTGCATTGGCAGGCAGGTTCTTTACCACTAGCGCCAGCTGGGAAGCCCCAATGTCCTTATAAGCAGAGGAGATTGGGACACACAGAGGGACACCAGGGGCTCCCCAGAGGTCACGCACAGAAGAAAGGCCATCTGAGGACACAGCGAGAAGGCAGCCACCTGTGGCCAAGGAGAGAGGCCGCAGGAAAACCCAGCCTGCCATCACCTTGGTCTTGGACTTCTAGCCTCCATGACAGCGAGAAAAATTAATGCGTCTTGTTAAGTCACCAGAGTGACTTAACAAGTCTGCGGAGTTTTGTTGCTGACGCCCTAGCGAACGAATACAGTCACTCCCATCAGGAATCCTCGTTCTCTGATTAGTCAAGTCAGTCTTCAAGGTTGTTTTTCAAATCTCATTTTCACACGTATACATGTTCATACCCACTTATGTTCAGTTCAGTAACAAGGTTGGGTCAGCGCGTGAGATGGGAGGAGGCGGGGGCCCCCTTGCTGGGGGAGAGGGAGACGCTGGGAGAAGAAAGGAGAGAGGACTGAGGAAAGGTTCAAGGGCAGGGGCCCGGCAGGACCGGGGCGGGGGGAAGAGGAGGCTGAGAAGGGAGGTAACAGTGGGCGGAGGTGAGGGGGAGGCCGTGGGTCGGGGTAAAGGGGAGGCTAAAGAAGCCCTCACCCGAGAATGTCCTCAAGCTCTTCAACCAGCCGCTGATAATTTCTGTATAGTTTCTTCCAAGGCCTGAAGGGCCTCCTCTGACTGTTTACAAACTTTTTCCAACAGTATTTGAATTCTGAGATAAAGAGGAAAGCAGAGCTGTCAGAACTGGGCCTGTCCTCTGCTGACCCTCTCCCTGTGCCCTGGGCCCTCCTCCCCGCTCCCCAGGCTCCCCTCCCACTCCCCTCTTTCTCGGGAGGTATTCTAGGTGCCCCCCCATACCTCCCCTCGCCCAGCCCCCCAGCCCCCTCTGCTCTCACCTTGGTAGGACATAATGTCCACATGGGCTCCCTGGTCGCTCAGCCTGAGCAGCCCCTGCCTGGACCTCTCCTCCTGGAAGTTGTAGAGACGGGCGGTGAAGATGCTCAGCGTCACATTCTGGTGCCTCCCCAGGAAGTCAGCCACCTCCTTCGCACACTTCATGCAGGGGCTCCATGACATGAACCAGGTGATGTGGTAACGCTCGTTAGAGCGCAGCTTCTCGGCGCGGAACCAAGACAGGAAGCGGAGTTCGGTGTGGCAGCGAGTCCCATCATAGACCTGGGAGAGACGGAGGAGGAAAGCGCGGTTGTTCTTGGCGGCAGAGCAGGCCGTGCGGGTGGCAGCAGGAGGAGGAGTCAGGGGCTGGTGTCCCAGAGGCAGGTGGCTTACTAGTTATCCCTTCTTTCCATCTGTCCCCTCCCTTCTTTTCTTCCTTAGTTGTCCCTTCCCACAGTCACCCACTCATCCATTCATTCCAACATCCATCCTCTCAAGCATTCATTCTACAAGTATCCTGAGTCCGGCTTCGTGCCATGCCCTCTGGGGTCCAGGTTGGTTCCCTGGCTGCTGTCTGCTAGGAGGCTCACAGAGCTGCCCAGCACCTCAGGGAACCCACCAGCCACACACCTCTACAGAGCATCTGACGTGTGGCTCGAGTGAAGGGAGTTGTGTGGCAGGTGTGAAAATACACAGTTAAGGGATTTCCCTGGTGGTCCAGTGGCTAAGACTCCACGCTCTCAATGCAGGGGACCGGGGTTCGATCCCTGGTCAGGGAACTAGACCCCACAGGCAGCAACTAAAACAGATCCCGTATGCTGCCTGGAGCAGCCAAATAAATAAATGTTAAAAATAAAAAACACAGTTCGTTTCAGTGACTTAGTATGAACAAAAAAGAATGCAAACTATCTCATGAAGTTTTATATTAGTTATGCATTATAAAATTCATATAAGTATATAGCTTAGATACACAGACAATTCTCTTATCTGAGGGCTGCTCATCTGTGGATTCAACCAACCACCTATTGAAATTATTCAGAAAAAGGAAATTCCAGAAAGTTTCAAAAGACAAAACTTGAATTTGCCCGGCTGGCAACAATTTACATAACATCTTGTTCATTCGCTAAGTTGTGTCTGACTCTTTATGACCCCATGGACTACGGCACTCCAGGCTTCCCTGTCCTTCACCATCTCCTGGAGTTTGCTCAGACTCATGTCTATTGTGTTGATGATGCCATCCAACCATCTCATCCTCTATTGTCCCCTTCTCCTCCTGCCCTCAATCTTTCTCAGCATCAGGGTCTTTTCCAGTGAGTTGGCTCTTTGCATCAGGTAGCCAAAGTATTGGAGCTTCAGCATCAGCCTCAGTCCTTCCAGTGAATATTCAGGCTTGATTTCCTTTAGGAATAACTGGTTGGATCTCCTTGCAGTCCAAGGGACTCGCAAGAGTCTTCTCCAGCACAATTCAAAATCATCAGTTCTTTGGTGCTCAGCCTTTTTTATAATCCAGCTCTCACATCCGTACATGACTACTGAAAAAAACCATAGCTTTGACTATATGGACCTTTGTTAGCAAAGAGATGTCTGCTTTTTAATACACTATCTAGGCTTGTCATATGCTTTCTTCCAAGCAGCAAGCATCTTTTAATTTCCTGGCTGCAGTTGCCATCCACATTGGTTTGGGAGCCCAGGAAAATAAAACCTGTCACTGTTTCCACTTTTTCCCCATCTATTTGCCATCAACTGATGGGACTGGATGCCATGATCTTAGTTTTTTGAAAGTTGAGTTTTAAGCCAGCTTTTTCACTCTCCTCTTTCACTTACATAGACACTGCATTTACAAATGTTTATGTAGCATTTACATTGTATCAGATATCACAAGTAAGCTAGAGATGATCTAAAGTATATGGGAGAATGTGGGTAGGTTATATGCAAATGCTATGCCATCTTGCATATGGAATTCAGTATCCACAGATTTTGGTGTTAGCAGGGTTCTTGGAACCAACCTCCCGCTCCATACAGAGGGATGACTGCATTGCCCAATACCTTATCAATATTAATTTCATCGGTTTCTCTTAATCTTTTGAATACTGGGTAGTAGAAAAAGTCAGATGACACGTATGACTCGGATTATATTTTGATGGGGTAATATTGCTACAGCACACACTCCTACCCAACCCAGCCCATGAGAGCTGCCTTCCCCAGGTAGGTTCTGAAAAGGCTGCAGGCAGGTGGGGGACATTTTGCAGGAGTGGTGAGATGCTGCCCCAGGAGCCGCAGGGCAGTGGACTTATTAGGCACTGCTGATGCTGCAGTGGTCATCCAGGAGACCTGGCCACGTGCTCACCAGCTGGGGGACAGGCAGAATGAAGGTTGTGGGTCTCCCCTGTGAGATCCCAAGCCCTAGGCACAGAAGTGGAATGGGTGTGGCAGGTGAGGACCCAACTAGCAGAGCAGCTACTAGGGTCTGATCGGCACTGGAACACAATAGACCAGACTTCCTAAACACATCCTTGTTGTTAAGTCACTGAGTCGTCTCCGACTCTTTTGTGACTCCATGGACTGTAGCCCACCAGGCTCCTCTGTCCATGGGATTTCCCAGGCAAGAACACTGGAGTGGGTTGCCATTCCCTTCTCCAGGGGATCTTCCTGACTCAGGGATGGAACCCATATCTCTTGCATCTCCTCCACTGGCAGGTGGATTCTTTACCACCAAGCCACCAGGGAAGCCCACATGCTTTCCTCCGAAGCTAAAGGCCAAGCTTGATGACAACTCAGAGACCCACCACCAGCAGACTCTAAACAAAGCCTGGTGGGATGTCAACTGCCATCTTGTATGAGGTTCCAGGAGCGTCAAGTAGAGACTTCACAGGCCAAGGACTTAGGAAAATGTATGGGAAGACACGGAATTCCCTGACAGCCCCCAAATGGCATAGGACTGATTACAATTTTTTCCACTATATCAACTTGCTTATGAACCTTTGTAATACCTGTGATGGAGGGACAGCATCTGGGGGCTAAAATTTCATCCCGTTTTTGAAACAGGAACTAGATTTGAACGATTACCCTGCAAAGACATTGGACACTATCACTGCTGTGCGTGTGCGCTCAGTCGTGTCCAGCTCTTTGCAATCCCGAGGACTGTAGCCTACCAGGCTCCTCTGTCCATGCACTTTTCCAGGCAAGAATACTGGAGTGGGCTGCCATTTCCTTCTCCAGGTGATCTTCCCGACCCCGGGAAAGAACCGTGTGTCCCGCATCTTCTGCACTGCAGGCAAATTCTTTACTGCTTGAGCCATCCAGGAAGCCCCATCACTGCTATATCTGCATTCTTTTATTTATCTAGGCCCCACCAAACTGCTTGCGGGATCTTAGTTTTCCATGCCCCCACTGGGAGCACCGAGTTTTCACCACTGGACTGCCAGGGAAGTCCCTATAACTGCATTTTTTATAAAAACTGGACGCACTGCAAAAGGAATTTTCCTAGTATCTGACATAACACAGTCGGAAAACCAGTGAATGGCAGTTGTAATTATATCCCCCAGTCATAACTTTGGGAAAACAACTTGTGCAAGGATCCTAAAAGGGCAGTTTGCCATCCACTCCCTGCTCCCGGGCTTTTCCTCCCCTGGCAGGACACAATGCCGGCAGCACGTGAAATCTGTGCTGCCCGCACTGCAATTCTAAGGCACCAAATAAATGCGATGAGAGTTTCCTGGGGCCTGTACCTGGTTATGAAAGACCCCCCAGTCGAAGGAGACACGTGAGTGGTATTTCCTTCTTTCCACCTTGTAGCAGATATAGGAGCAGTTCCTCCTGTTGGCATAGAGTAGGTTGCGAAACTGGAAGTAGAAGGTTTCAGGATCTAACCGTGCCATGTGTTCGCTGGAGTCTCTGGAGCGAAAGAGAGAAAAGAGAAAATGCAGAGAACGCCCCCCTCCACCCCGACCCGGGCATTTCTCCCAGCTGTGTGTGTCTCCTGAGCACAACGCCCTGGCTGCTCTCGGTGCTCTGCTTCCCAGCAACCCTCCTGGGCCTTGGGAATTTCCTGCTGCCTTTGGCAGACAGGAAGACTGGGGAAGAGAAGACGGTGCTGGGTCAGCAGGGTGGGTGACGTCTCCCCCTAGGGCCCAGGCTCTGCTCTTTCCTGTAGCACCCTAATCCCCACTCCAGTTTTCCTGCCTAACATTAGTAAAACATAAAAAATAATAAAAACCTCTCCACTACAAAATAATATCCTTTGACATTTCAGTTCCATTCATTCCTGACTTTTCACTTGTGCATTTGTTTGCTTGTGTTAATTTTTATTGGAGTAAAGTTATTTTATAATGTCGTGTTAGTTTCTACGGTCCGGCAAAGTAAATCAGCTATACACGAACATGCATCCCTTCTTTTTTGGATTTCCTTCCCATTTAGGTCATCACAGAGCACCGAGTGGCGTTCCCTGAGCTATACAGTCCGTTCTCGTTAGTTATCTATTTTATACATGATATCAATAGTTGTTTCAGTTTTTCAACGAGATTAACACCTAAATTCACTGGTTCAGGCTACTGTTTCAAGTGTTTTCTGTATCTGAACTCATCGACTCCTCCCCCAAATCCCAGGGGAACCAAGCCCATTTTATAGAGGAGGGAGCAGGGACACAGCGGGGGCAAGTAGCCCACCCAAGTCACACAGCAGTAAGTGATGGAGCCGGGCCCCAACCAGACGAGGCCATCTCCAGCTATGCCATCTGTGACCTTGCAGCCGTGTGAAGCCTTGGATGTGGCTTTCTTTCCTACTCACTTTTAAAACAGGAGCACTTCCCCTGATCTTTCCTCGATTCTAGACCCATGGTACAGTTATAAATGTTAAGCGTGGTCACCTAAGGTGTGGCCAGGTTGTAAACCATTTAATGGTTTTACTTAAACCAATGGTTGTAAATAAAACCATTTATTTTTCTGCTCAGAGCTGAGGTACCCTCGGAAGAGGGGATGTCTCTACTTGCCTTAGAGAAGTATTCTCACACTGTGCTTACAGTGGTCTAAACAGTAGAGAAAATGGATCGGAGTGCTGTAAACAGTCCACCAGCTGCTTCAGCCATCCTTTGGCCAAATTCTAAGTGTTCATAGAGGGTGCAGCCCAGCACAGGTGGGAAAAGAACTGGCCCACAGCATTTCAGACTGAGAGCTGGGCCAGAGGACCCTCAGAGAGGCGTGGAGGTGTGGGAGGGGCCAGTTCAGAAGCAAGAGTGGGCGCCCCCTCCCCAGAACAGGGCAAAGACTCCAAGTGGGAGAGGGTCCTTTCAGAAAAGGTGCCAGAGGGGGAAAAAGAACGGGGCTGGAGCTGCAGAGACGTCAGGGAGAAGGAGGCTGAGGGATGAGACACAGCCCTAGAGACCTCGGGAGAGGGGGCCCAGTAGACAGAGCGGGCGGGCAGCAGTACCTGGTCCAGGGCATCTGGCTGTAGCCTCGGTAGGCTGGTTGCATCCCTGGCCTTTGTCTTGAGTGCAGGGGCTCCACTTGCTCTCTCAGGACTCTCGGGTAGAAAAACCCCTTATCTATGAGTGACCTCCCAGGCCGGCTCTGCGGAAGCCCGCCCTCCTTCCTGGTTTGGCACGGGGGTGGGAGGAGGGCCCCGGGTGGGAGGGCCCCCGGGGTGCTTTGCTTCCTCAGGCTCAGACCCACCTTCCCCTGGGCCCTCCCTCTTGGCTGAGCTCAGCCTCTGATGGGGCCAGGCCCCTCCATGGGGTAGGACCTGACGTTACTGCAAAGGGAAAGAGAAAGTAAAGATGCCCAAGAGGGGGATGGGCCAGACCCTGGCTAAAGAGAGCAGACCGCAGCCGATCCCACTGGGGGAGGGCAGACTGGATCCCTCTCCGCCCTATCCACTCACCCAGCCCAAATCTGCGCCTAGCTCTACACCTGCCTGTTGAATGAATGGACGCCATGAGGGAGTGTGGCCCTTATGAGGTAGGAGACAGGTGGGCTCCAGGTTGGAAATCTACAATAAGCCACCCTTCTGCTTGCATTTCTTGAGATAAGAGATAGGTGGGCTCCAGTTAAGGAATTTACAGGGTTAGTAGCCAGTCTTTGTCTCTTATCTCTAGGGAATAATCACGGCAAAGACAATGAAAGGAAAAAACCCTGTCTGACAGAGGAGACCCTACAAATGCGCAGAAACTCTCCTTGGAGTCAAGAAATAAAGTAGAAAATTATTAGTTGCCTTGAAGAAGGAATTCATAGGGCCTGGACTCCATCTTAGGCCTGTTCATGCTGATCATGCTCGGCTACCTTTCCAATGGACTCTGAACTCTGTGTTTAGTGCCTATGAAAACAACAGAAGGATAAGACCCCTCCAGACAGGGGAACCTTGAAGATCGTATCTAGGTTACTCATCGCCTAAGAGAAAACATACACTAATCACCCCTTCCTCGAGACAGGCCGTAAGTTTTTCTGTATCTATCAGAGTATAACCTCGGGTTTATTGATTATTGGCTAACTGTTTGACTGTTTGAGCACATGAGCACATAGCACGTGAATGATGGGGTTACTGGGATTGTATTTTCCTTGGTTTATGTAAGTCTCAAGGAATTTGGAGTGGTGGGTTCAGACACATACACACAGGGTATAAAAGATTTTCACAGATGCTGGTTGGGGTCCTTGGCTAAGAGGAGACTCTGCCTTGGGCCCGCCGGTGTAATAAACTGCACTCCACTATCTGCATTGTCCTTCTGAGTGAGTTTGCTTCCCGGAATGTGTGGCTACAACAGCCTGACTCTTAGCGACCCCATGGACTGTAGCCCGCCAGGCTCCTCTGTCCATGGAATTCTCTAGGCGAGAATACTGGAATGGGTTGCCATTTCCTTCACCAGGAGATCTTCCCAACCCAGGGCCACCGGGGAAGCCTTGGAATCAAAAGTCAGAGGATAATTCCAGGCCATGATGAGTCTTGCTCCTCCCAGAAGCCTTCACTTCAAGATCCAACTGGGCTAGGGTGGGCGTGCGCACCCCAGGGGAGGGTCCTGAGACAAATTAACCAGGGAGGACAAAGTAAGGTGATTGGCTTGAGGGAAGACATAGACTCAGAAAACTGCCCTTTTATGAAGGATTTATTATAAAGGATTTAAACTCCCCAAAGTTGCTAATTTCTCTCTCTCGGAGCTCTCTCCTGTGCCTTTCTGAATGTACTTTTTCTTTTCAATAAACTTTTTACTTTACTCTTTACCTTCTGCCTCCTTGCCTGAATTCATTCTTGATTAGGCAGGCAAGACTAGGAACCTTAGCCTTACCTGCTGACTCCTGTGGTCCAGGGCTTAGGACTCCTGGTCTGGGAAACGAAGTTCTTGCTTCCAGTTGCCGGTTGCTGCCGTTTGCTCCTGACTGCATCCGAAATCATTCCCACCTCCAAGTTCCAGCCTGCTTGGGGTTCAGGCTGTACAGAGAAGAACAAACCTGACTCCAGGTTGAATCTGTTCCTTAAGCTCGAACCCTTGTGCTCTGTGGCCTGTGTTCAGTCACGCTGGCTCTGTAGCCTTATAAACCAATGTTGCTTGGAATTTCCCATGGATTCAGGTTACGGGTCCCACTCTAACGCAGGGGTGGTAGACGCTAGCCCCAGACTAACCACATGATTTGTTGTAAATAACAGTTTATTGACACTTTTAAAAAGGGGAAAATCAAGGAGTTCCCTGGTGGTCTGGAGGTTAGGATTTGGCACTTTCGCCACCATGGTAGGCTTCAATCCTTGATGGGGAATCTGAGATCTTCACATGCCTTGCAGCACACTCAAAACTAAAAAAAGGGAAAATCAATCGATAAAGATTACTTTAAACACACACACACACACACACACATATAAGAACGCTGCCTAGAGCCAGGAATATATGTGATAGACCAGTCTCCAGCCAGCCTCTGACCTTTAAAGGCACTTTCCCATTCACATAGAGATTAAAAGTTGCAGAACAGAAAGTAACAGTTGTCTTGTTGGAGGTTTACTGGAACATGGTGACCAGATTTACCTGGATAGCTGCAAGAACAAAGGATTCTCACAACAACCAGCAACACCCCCTCTCCTTTTAGGATTAAAGAAGCCTGAATTCTAACTCAGATAAGGTGGATCTTTGGGACACGAGTCCACCGTGTTCTTGGTCTGCTGGCTTTCCTAATACAGTCGCTATTGCTTGCCCTGACACCTCTTTTCTCAATTTGTCAGCATGTACCGTGGAGAGCAGTATGAGTTTGGACTCCAAAACAGGGCTTCAACATACAAATTTGCACACAGATGTTCACTGTTCACAAGTGACACAGACTTTTAGCCCAGACCAGCCCGTGACCCACAAGATTGCTTTGGTTGCCGCCTGGACAATGATGGTGTAATATTGCTCTCGATACACTAATTGCCGCTTTACACCCAGAGCTGAAACTGCAGTGCACCTGCCTTCCCAGAGGTCGTGTTCATTGCTACAATACCTCACCCGGAGGCCTGGAACATGGCTCCTTTTAGCTGAGCTTTTGCTGCCCTTAAAGGATCGACATCTCCTTGTGGGAATAAAATGCCTTACTTGGCACTCACTGCCAAATTGCTTAAAAAAAAAAAAAGGTTTACCTATTTACTTGGCTGGGCTAGGTCTTAGTTGCAGCATGTGGGATCTAGTTCCCCAACCAGGGATCGAACCTGGGCCCCCTGCCTTGGAAGCTCAGTCTTAACCACTGGACCATCAGGGAAGTTCCCAAGCTGTTTTCTAAAGCTCTAGTACCAGCAGACCCTTCCAGGAGAAACAAAAAATATTACCATTCTGACAGAGTCAATTCCTAGGCAGATTGATAAGAAGTCCAGGGTCCCCAAGGAGAAAGGGGTCTGGGGCTCTCAAAGTGGAGATTGAAAGTGAAAGTGAAAATGAAGTCACTCAGTCGTGTCCGAATCTTTGTGACCCCATGGACTGTAGCCTACCAGGCTCCTCCTTCCATGGGATTCTCCAGGCAAGAATATTGGAGTGGGTTGCCATTTCCTTCTCCAGGGGATCTTCCCGATCCAGGGATCGAATTCGGGTCTCCCGCATTCCAGGCAGACACTTTAAAGTGGAGATTGCTGCTGCTGCTGCTAAGTCGCTTCAGTCGTGTCCGACTCTGTGCGACCCCATAGACGGCAGCCCACCAGGCTCCCCTGTCCCTGGGATTCTCCAGGCAAGAACACTGGAGTGGGTTGCCATTTCCTTCTCCAATGTATGAAAGTGAAAAGTGAAAGTGAAGTCACTCAGTCGTGTCCAACCCTCAGCGACCCCATGGACTGCAGCCCACCAGGCTCCTCCATCCATGGGATTTTCCAGGCAAGAGTACTGGAGATTAGGGGTCTGGAATTCTCGAGGAGGAGAAAAGGACAAACTTTTTTTTCCCTTTACATTCGTTCAGTTCAGTTCAGTTCAGTTCAGTTGCTCAGTTGTGTCCGACTCTTTGCGACCCCATGAATCACAGCAAGCCAGGCCTCCCTGTCCATCACCAACTCCCAGAATTCACTCAAACTCACGTCCATCAAGTCAGTGATGCCATCCAGCCATCTCATCCTCTGTCGTCCCCTTTTCCTCCTGCCCCCAATCTCTCCCAGTATCAGAGTCTTTTCCAATGAGTCAACTCTTCGAATGAGGAGGCCAAAATACTGGAGTTTCAGCTTCAGCATTGTTCCTTCCAAAGAACACCCAGGGCTGATCTCCTTTAGAATGGACTGGTTGGATCTCCTTGCCGTCCAAGGGACTCTCAAGAGTCTTCTCCAACACCACAGTTCAAAAGCATCAATTCTTCAGTGCTCAGCTTTCTTCACAGTCCAACTCTCACATCCATACTTGACCACTGGAAAAACCATAGCCTTGACTAGACGAACCTTTGTTGGCAAAGTAATGTCTCTGCTTTTCAATATGCTATCTAGGTTGGTCATAACTTTCCTTCCAAGGAGTAAGTGTCTTTTAATTTCATGGCTGCAGTCACCATCTGCAGTGATTTTGGAGCCCAAAAATAAAGTCTGACACTGTTTCCACTGTTTCCCCATCTATTTCCTATGAAGTGATGGGACCAGATGCCATGATCTTCGTTTTCTGAATGTTGAGCTTTAAGCCAACCTTTTCACTCTCCTCTTTCACTTTTATCAAGAGATTTTTTAGTTCCTCTTCACTTTCTGCCTTAAGGGTGGTGTCATCTGCATATCTGAGGTTATTGATATTTCTCCCCGCAATCTTGATTCCAGCTTGTGCTTCTTCCAGCCCAGCGTTTCGCATAATATACTCTGCATAGAAGTTAAATAAGTCTTAGTCAATTACACAACTCAGTTTAAACTTTGTACTAGGGATTATACAACAGCAATGTATCCGGCTGGAGGAGCTTCTCCTTCCTGAAAACCTGACTAATTCTGATATTTTAGAATGTATATTATGGGAGTGGGTCTGGAGGATCTTTCTATTGTTAAATTCTAATCTTGTTATCCAAAATGTAAATTGTGGGAGTAGGTCTGGTAAAATTTTCACAAACTTGAGACATTCTTTTGATTCATTGTAATAACTAATTAAAAGGTATATAACTCTATGACCAACCTAGATAGCATATTAAAAAGCAGAGATATTACTTTGCCAACAAAGGTCCATCTAGTCAAGGCTATGGTTTTTCCAGTAGTCAAGTATGGATGTGATAGTTGGACTGTGAAGAAAGTTGAGCACTGAAGAATTGATGCTTTTGAACTGTGGTACTGGAGAAGACTCTTGTGAATCCCTTGGACGGCAAGGAGATCCAACCAGTCCATCCTAAAGGCGATCAGTCCTGGGTGTTCATTGGAAGGGCTGATGCTAAAGCTGAAACTCCAATACTTTGGCCACCTCATATGAAGAGTTGACTCATTGGAAAAGACCCTGATGCTGGGAGGGATTGGGGGCAGGAGGAAAAGGGGACGACAGAGGATAAGATGGCTGGATGGCATCACCGACTCGATGGACATGAGTTTTGGTGAACTCCGGGAGTTGATGATGGAGAGGGAGTCCTGGCGTGCTGCAGTTCATGGGATCACAAAGAGTTGGACATGACTGAGCGACTGAACTGAACTGAATTGAACTCCATTGCTAACACTAGCAAGGGGGTACTCTTTCTGCCCCCTTCTGATGTCTGTGTCAGAAGCTTTCTCTATTCCTTTTATACTTTAATAAAACTCTATTGCACAAAAGCTCTGAGTGATCAAGCCTTGTCTCTGGCCGCGGATTGAATTCTTTTCTTCCGGAGGCCAAGAATCCGGTGTCTTTTCATAGGTCAGCAATAACCTTTCAATTCCCCATATTCTCACCAATACTGGTGTTATGAGACCTCTCATTTCCCCAACTTGATGAAATATGAAAAGCTATCTTATTGAGGTTTTATTTTATATTTTCCAGATTTCTAGGGAGACCAAGCATCTTTTCATAATTTTCTGCCCCTTTCTAGAATTGTTGGCTGCATCCTTTGTCTGTTTTCTAGTAGGAAGTTTGTCTTTCCTTATTGCGTTATAAGAATTTTTAAATATTCTGCATAGTAACCCTTTGTCAGTTATACACATTGCAGATACTCCTTTCCAATCTGTGACTAGGCTCTTAGTTCATGAAGTCTTTCCATAGGTAGATGTTTTAATTTTTAATGTTTTCAAATGTATCAGTTTTTCCATGCATGTATATGATATGAGACAGATATCTAATTTTTTTAAAAATTTCATTTCTTGGCCATGCTGCAAGGCATGCAGGATCTTAATTCCCTGACCAGGGCTCAAACCTGTGCCCCACGCAGTGGAAGCTCAGAGTCTTAACCACTGGACTGCCAGAGAAGTCCCAAGAAAATTCTTCTAAGATAGGGAAATAAATATTACACATCCTGTATTCTTTATTTTGGGCTGTGCTGGTTCTTCGTTGATGCACGGGCTTTTTTCTAGTAGTAGGGGGTAGGAGCTACTCTCTAGCTGCATTGCAAGAGCTTCTCATTGGGCTGGTGTCTCTGGTTGCAGAGCACAGGCTCTAAGGCGCGCAGGCTTCAGCAGCTGCAGCATGTGGGCTGAGTAATCGCAACTCCCAGAGTCGAGAGCACAGGCTCAATCAAGAGCTGTGGCACGTGGGCTTAGTTGCTCTGAGGCATGTGGGATCTTCCTGGATCAGGGATCGAACCTGTGTCCCCTCCATTGTCAGGCAGATTCTTAACCACTGAGCCACCAGGGAAGTCCATAAGTCCTATATTCTTTAAGACTTCCTTGGCGTGAATGTTTGCTAACAATTTAATTATGACTTTTCATATTTATGTTTATAAATAAATATGGTTATAGCTTTTCTTTTTCACATTCTTCTTACTCAGTTTTAAAATCAAGATTATTGTAACTGCTCAAAAACAACTAGGGGAGGTTTAACTTTTTTTTATTTCTTAAGAAAGTTTAGTTCTGATACTTATAGGGTTGATTGAACTCAGCATAAAACTTTCTGGGCTGGTAACATGATATGATTGCTTTTGTGACCTTTTAAACTAATAATTGCATTTCTTCAAATGGTTTAGGGTTAACTCATGTGTTCTTTTTCTTTTGGCATAATTTCTATCATTTTTTTCCTAGAAAGTTGTTCATTCTGCCTCATTTTTCAGATCTATTGGTGTGTGTTCATAGTATTCTCTTCTGACATGTACTTCTATAAAAGGTAGAGACTTTTTATGGTGTCTATAACTATGACTCCATTTTACTCATAATATAGTTTATTTTTGCTTTCTCTCTTTTTTGAAGAGATTTTTCAGCTTTGTCTGCTTCAGTGTACTAGGTTTTGATGTTAATCCTTTTGCTATTCCCTTTTATTGAACTGATCACTTAAGCTTCAAATATCAATTTTTTTCTTTTCTAATACATGCATATTATGAGATAAATTTTATCTTAAGTACTGTTCAATTATACTCCACAAATTTGCTCTCTATTGTTTTAAATGATCGATGAGTTCTAAATATGTCTTTAACACGTGAATTATTTAGCAACGTGCTGGTATAGGTGGAAGCAGGGATCCAATTCAGATCCTGATGCCCTAGCTTGAACCCACTGGAAATCAATATCCAACTGTCCATTGGTACCAGGGACACTCAGGGCTCAGCCTTCATCACATCCCCCAAGAAGCAAATACATCTCCCACAAAGTAGAATGAGCATTAAAATTTTGCTAATGTTCTTGGTTAGTTGATGGAGGAGGGTAACACTTCAGGGATGCGTTCATTAGTCAAAGTTCAACCAAGAAAATCAGGGCATCTGTGATATATACATTTCATATAAGGACTTCTCTTTTTTTCCAGCTTTGTTGAGGTATAATTGACAAATACAATTGTATGTATTTAGAATATACAACATGATGATTTGATACACATATACGTTGTAAAATGATGACCACATTCAAGTTAACACATCCAGAGTCACCTTTTGTATGGTGAGAACTCTTAAGATCTACCTCTAGCAAATTACAAGTTTCCAATACAGGGTTATTAACTATAGTCACCATTCTGTATATTAGATCCTCAGAACTTACTCATGACTGAAAATTTGTACCCGATGCCCAGCGTCTCCCCATTTGCCCACCTCCCCTGGCAACCACCATTATACTGTCTGTGTCTATGAGTCTGACTTTTAAGAAATTTCACATATAGATGATAACATACTTTGTTTTGTCTTTCCCTGGCTTATTTCATGTAGTATAACGTCATCCACTTTCACCCACATTGTCACAAATGGCAGGATTTTCTTCTTTTTATGACTGAATAATATCTCAGGATATGCGTGTGTGTGTTTGCAGTATCTCCTTTATCCACTCTCCCACTGATGGGCACTTTGGTTGTCTCCTTGTCTTGGCTCCTTGTCTTGGCTCCTTGTCTCCTTGTCGTGAGCAATGGTGCAGTGAACACGGAATGCCTCACAAAGCCCTCTCTCGGACATGCTGATTTCATTTCCTTCCAATGTATACCCAGAGGTGGGACTCCGGGATCACATGGCACATATAAGGGTTTCCTCCAGAACTCCCACTTTCTGGAATTGTGGGGGCTGGTTAAGTAGTCTTTGTAAGATGCTGTCTTTGTGTCTGATGCTGAAGTCTGCAAGAAAGCAGCTGGCAAGGGAAGATGGATGTAAGCGTGGGTGAATGAGAACAAGCTGGGACCCTCAGTACGAGCTGTGGAGCACACAAGGGTGAACAGAAACCCCTACAATCATTCTTGCCTCTGACTTCAGTGGTCTGGGTGTCCTGCTGGGGCCCTTCTTCAGCGAGATAAGAATGCGACCAGGGGGATGTGGGAAAGTCCTGGCCGCTGCAGGCAGTTACTGCTTCACACCAGCGTGCTGAGTCTGGTCAGCACATCAACACGTGAGCACCTAGAAGAGGTGCTACTTCTCGTCCTCCCTGGAAACCAGCCAGGACAGTCCTCCCAGGGCCTGGTCCAAAACTTCTGGGAATGGAACTCTGGGAAATGTCATTTGGCCTGGCCAAGCCCACACGTGGCAAAGCTACCACAAGGGGGCAGGATTGGGATTGCGTGGAACCAGAGGATTGACCCCAGTGAATAGTGAACCCTCCCATCCACAAACATGGTACCTCTCTCTATGTATTTAGGTCTCCCTTACCTTCTCTTGGACTTCCCTGATGGCTCAGACAGTAAAGAACCCACCTGCAATGCAGGAGACTTGGGTTTGACCCCTGGGTTGGGAAGATCCCCTGGAGAAGGGAAAGGCTACCCACTCCATTATTCTGGCCTGGAGAATCCCATGGACTGTATAGTCTATGGAGTTGCAAAGAGTCGGACACGACTGAGCAGCTTTCACTGACCCTCTCTTGGGGCTTCCCAGGTGGTACCAGTAAAGAAGAAAGAAGAAAGGTAAAGAGTCTGCTTGCCAATGTAGGAGACACAAGAGACTTTGTTCGATCCCTGGGTCAGGAGTAGGAAATGGCAACCTGCTCCAGTATTCTTACCTGGAAAAGTCCATAGACAGAGGAGCCTGTCAGGCTACAGTCCAAGGGGCTGCAAAGAGTCAGACATACACACATACCTTCTCTTAGAGCTGCTCTCGGTGTATGGGTCTTACACAACATTTTTGTGACAATGTTTAATGCTCTGTTTTCAGAGACAGATTTCTAGTAATGGATAACAGCAAACACATGTATACTGCTTACAATGGGTCAGGCACTCTTCATAATATGTGTAGCTATAAATATAAACAAAGGCATTTAAGCTTCACAGCCACCTATGAAGAAGTTCTATTACTGTCTCCATTTTATAAGACAGGACTGAAGCACAGAAGGGACCCTTCTCCAGCGGATCTTCCCGACCCAGGAATCTCCTGCATTGCAGGATTCAGCTGAGCTACCAGGGAAGCAAGTAACTTGTCAAGTGTTATAATCCAGCAGGTGGTGGAGACAGGATTGGAACTGGCAGCTGACTCCAGCTACTCCCAATATTACCCTATTCTACTTGGTAGTAGCTACCAGCGTTCACACAAGAGTCCAACAGCCCCGAAATCAACACTGATGCTCCGTGAATATAATATCATGTATGAAACGAGTTGCCAGTCCAGGTTCGATGCATGATACTGGATGCTTGGGGCTGGTGCACTGGGACAACCCAGAGGGATGGTATGGGGAGGGGGAGGAGGAGGGTTCAGGATGGGGAACAAATGTATACCTGTGGCGGATTCATTTTGATATTTGGCAAAACTAATACAATATTGTAAAGTTTAAAAATAAAATAAAATTAAAAAAAAAAAACAGAAAACTAAAAAAAAAAAGATTCCATCTGATGTTCAGAGTCATTGAACTGGCGCTTTGAACTACTTCTATGACACAGCAAGGTCTCTTATAACTGCTGTGGGGCGAGGGGACCCTCATCTCTGTCTTACATTATTCTGTGTTTAGGAAGATTAGCAAATATTTTCGAGCAAGTCCATGGAACTTCATCTGTAATAGGAAAGCCAGTAGCAAGCTGGTCAAGTCAAATTTTACAGGAAGAAAGAGAGTGAAAGGAATAGGATTTCCCTTCAAGAGAGTAAACAAACACAGCGTTTTCATCTTGTCCTTAGTGTAACCAAGCAGGACCCCCCGGGCCTCTCCCAGTGTCTTCCACCCACCTCTTTCTTGTCTGTAGAAAATCTTTAGCTTCCTAGGTCTTCCCTGAGTTCCAAAGAATAATTTAATTGGAGAAGTGAGAAAATGCAGAAACAAAGGACAACAGTCAAGCAAGAGAAAATAATATACTAGTTTAGCCATTAAACAAAATCAAGGGCATTTAGAGTCTCCCCAAGGGCTATGGATAACATTCTGAGCCATGTCCTCCGAGCTGTTTTGCAGATACTGAAACCCCCAGCAAGTGGAAGAAATTAACTGTATGTTGCCCATGAGCATGTAGATCCCAGATCAACTGGAACCAGAAGGTCGATGATGTTGACTCCCAGTTACCTCACCACCTACCATTCAGAAGAATCTCCACGAGCTGATCACGCACTTCATGACCCCCTCCCTCACCCTGTCTCTGAAAAATTTTTCTTTGAAGGTCATCGGAGAGATGGAGTGTTTTGAGCACTGGCTGTCTGGACTCCTTGCTTGGCATCTGCAATAAGCGCTGCTCTTTCCTTCATCACAACCTGGTGTCAGTAGATTGGCTTCACTGACTGTGGGTTCGTGGACCCAAGTTTGCCTCAGTAACATCAGGAAAATACAAATTAGGACCACTATGAGAGCTTATCCCCATACAGGATTGGAAAGAATTGATGGGATTGGTTGTACAGACACATGAGCAATGTTCTGAGGGGAAAGAACACAGTCCTGATGAATCTAAGCTCGGGCATTCTCTGTTCTCCTCGGGCTCCTCATGGTCTCCTAAGCTCTGCCACGGTCACTGTGCCCCTAGCCAATGTCCATCAACCGCATAGATGATGAAGAACCTGGTGGGATTCTCTCCAGCAATGAGAACTGATGGTAAGCAGAGTGGATGAACCTCAAACATAATTGAGTGACAGAAGCCAGACTCCAAAGGTTCTGGGGGGAAATGTGTTTATACAAAGCACAGAAAGAAGACGAGTTAGATAGTGAAGGACAGGGAAGCCTGGTGTGTTACTGTCCATGGGGGTCGCAAACGGTCGGACGTGACTTAGCGACTGAATAACACCAACAGATGGTGCTGTGAGCGGCGCAGAGCTTGCAGGCTTGGCGTCATCTCTGCACCCATCGCGCCCAGCCCACCGTGGCCCTGGGGGCGATGGGAGGCCGCCATGAGGCCCCTCTCTGCTGTTGGGTGTGTACATTCACAGACAAGCATGAATGGGTAACAACTGAAAACCATGTTGGAACAGGGGGAATCAGCAATTTTGCACAGGAAGCTTTGAGAGGTTTTTTTTTGTTTGTTTGTTTGTTTTACTGTAGTCTGCTTGAAGTTGAGACCAAATTGGAATTGGACAAACAAGAGGAATTCGGTGCTTTGACGAGTGTGAAAGCTGCTAGTGAACTCTGTTCTCCTCTCGAAGAAGTAACTGAAATGAATGAAACTCTAGCAGAAAATCCAGGACTTGTCAACAGATCTTGGTATGAAGATGGTTGGCTGATCAAGATGATGCTCAATAGCCCTTCAGAACTAGATGAAATAATGAGTGAAGAAGCATATGGGAAATACATAAAAATCTATTGAGGAGTGAAAGTGGAACTCTTAAACTAGTTTGGAACAAAAACAAACAAACAGCAAAATAAGATGAACTAACTTGTGTTAGAAATTAGGAGAGTAGTTATCCTCGGGGAGACAAGGAGAGGGAGTAAGATGGGACAGAGGGGGGCCCCCGAGGCGGCTGGACTTTTCTTTTATGATCTACCTGGGGCATTCATTTGGGGAAACTGTACGTCACACCGTAATGAGAAATCTCCTTACAATCCCACATTTCAGAAATAATGCATGGTATTATAGCACATTCCATCACATACTGATTGGTTCAAGACTGAGAAAGGAGTACGACAGGGCTGTCTGCCGTCACCTTGTTTGTTTCATCTACAGAGCACGTCATGAGAAATACCGGGCTGGATGAGTTACAAGCCAGAATCAAGATAGGCAGGAGAAAACATCAACAGCCTCAGATATGTGAATGACACCACTCTAATGGCAGAAAGTGAAGAGGAACTAAACAGCCTCTTGTTGAGGGTGAAGGAGGAGCATCAAAGAGCCAGCTTAAGATTAAACATTAAAAAAGCTAAGATCATGGCATCTGGCTCCATTACTTCATGGCAAACAGAAGGGGGAAAGGTGGAAATAGAAATTTTTTTTCTTGGGCTCCAAAAATCACTGCAGACGGTGACTGCAGCCATGAAATCAGAAGACGGTTTGCTTCTTGGAAGGAAAGCTATGACAGACCTAGACAGTATGCTGAAAAGCAGAGACATTACTCTGTTGACAAAGGTCTGTGTAGTCAAGGCTATGGTCTTCCCAGTGGTCACGTACGGTTTTGAGAGTTGGACCATAAAGAAGGCAGAATGCCAAAGAATTGATGCCTTCGGACTGTGGTGCTGGAGAAGACTCCTGAAAGTCCCTTGGACTGCAAGGAGATCAAACCAGTCAATCTTAAGGGAGATCAACCCTGAATATCCACTGGAAGGACAGATGCTGATGCTGAAGCTCCAGTCATCTGATGTGAACAGATGACACATTGGTAAAGTCATCTGATGTGAACAGATGACACATTGGTGAAGTCCCTGATGCTGGGAAAGATTGGGGGCAGAAGGAGAAGAGGGCGTCAGAGGATGAGATGGCTGGATGGCATCACTGATGCAAGGAACATAAACCTTGGCATGTTTCAGTCCATAGGGTCACAAAGAGTTGGACATGACTCAACAACATGGACTGTTCAGTTGGGCAACTGAACACCAACAGCAACAACATTATAACATGGTAGATGCATGCAGACCACTATAGATGAGTTTGCATGCACATCTGTCCTTCGTTAATGGAGAAAGGTCTGAACAGGCACACTCAGACATACCACAGCATGTGTCTGGAGAGATTGGGTAGGGTAAGCACTGGGAACGGAAGAAGGAGATTTTCTTTCTAATTCTCTTGATTATAAGTTGTTTGAGGGAGTTCCCTTGTGGTCCAGTGGCTGAGACTCCGTGCTCCCAATGCAAGAGGTCAGAGGTTCAATCCTTGCTCAGGGAACTAGATCCCACATGCTGCAACTAAAGATCCCATGCGCTACAACTGAGACCAGGCACAGCCAAATGAATAAGTAGATTAAAAAAAATATAAAAAATAAGTGCTTGAGTGTTTTACTAGAAACCTATAATTTGGTTTATCTGTATAAAGTATTTTTTTAATACACAAGAATTGTTGTTGTTGTTCAGTCATTAAGTTGTTTCCAACTCTTTGCAACCCTATGGGTTGGGATGATCCCTTGGAGGAGGGCATGGCAACCTATTCCAGTATTCCTGCCTGGAGAATCCCATGGCAGAGGAGCCTGGCAGGCTACAGTCCACGGTGTCGCAAAGAGTCAGACATGACTGAGCAACTAAACGACCAAAACATGTGACCACATCTCATCCTTTGCTATCTGTCACTGGGGTCATGGTCGCCCCAGAGACCCAGGGCTGCCCTCTCTGTGCAATGGCCTCTCCCACTGACTCTCTGGCCTCCTGTTCACTGGGTTTCCCCCACTGCCCACCCTACAGGCACCTCTGTCCCTACAGGTCCCCCTGGACCTCTCCTCTTTTAGGGGACAGTGGTCAGCCGACCTGGGGCTCTAACTGGGTGAATGCTGAGCCCAGGTGTGTAAGGTCGAGCCTTTATTCAGAGTGATGGAATCGCAGTAACACGGGGACTTTGTTCCAGGATCGTGGCTGGGACTTGGTTTGGGGCTGAGCTCCTCTCAGCCTGTGGGTTGACTCCTATTCTTCACCTGACCAGGGACAACCCCAGACGCAGAGGAGCCAGGAGACGGTGGTCCCACAGGGCCCTCTTATGCTTTCCTGCTGGGAGAGGCGCTCCAAGATTTTCAGAGGAAAGTGTGTCTACATGCACCAAAAGCTCGATGTCCAGCTCTT
Organism: Bos mutus; assembly: GCF_027580195.1. Lineage (NCBI taxonomy): Eukaryota > Metazoa > Chordata > Mammalia > Artiodactyla > Bovidae > Bos > Bos mutus. The sequence continues at coordinate 109,628,068 of NC_091621.1, forward strand.
AGGAAATTTCCTAGCCCCAGTTGTCCAAAATGCCAGAGATTTATGAAACTCAGTGTCACTGCCTTATTGACAATACTGAAAATTTGCGAACTACCTAAATGCACTCCGCTGGGGGATTGCTTGGATCAAACAAATCAGGAAATACCCAGATATAGAACAACATACGGCCTTTTGAGTAATGATGCATTCATTTCTCTATTTGATTGTTATGCATGTATAAAGAATCTTTATGACTTGAGGAAGTGTTTATGATGTGCTGTGAAGGAAAAGCAGGACTCCAACTTGAGGGCGTCAAGTGCAGTGCAGTTCATGACCTGGAGGCCTGCCCTGTTCCCAGGGCTATGTCTGTCCTCACCCATTTAATCCTTTTTCTATCCTGTACTTACTGCGGAGGCACAAAAAGGGTTAGTCACTCAGCGGAGGTTACGCAGGTAGAAGGAAGAGTTGCCAGGAGGTGAAACCCAGAAGTCTGTACCCACAGATCATGGCTACAGTCTGTCTTCTTTCTTGTGAACATATTGGGCAGGAAAAAAAAAAAATCAGGCAGAAGAAATATGAGACTGTTCCTAGACTTACTTCTGAGCTAGAAGTCAAGTGTGATTATTTTTCCTGAATCTAAAGAGTTGAAGGGAGATGGGGGTCGGGGAGAGCCCTGATGTGCTGTTTCCTGTCTGTTTCTTAAGCTGGGGAGTGAAGCGAATACTTGGTGATCACATAGTATCATATTTAAGTCTTACAAAGAAAAGAATATCTGCATTGAACATGTAATTAAACTTATTTAAAATATTGAGACTTTCCTGGTGGACCAGTGGTTAAGATTTTGCCTTCCAATGCAGGGGCTGCAGGTTCAATCCCTGGTCTGGAAGCTAAGATTCCATATGCCTCAGGGCCAAAGAAACAAAACATAAAACGGAAGCAAAATTGTAACAAATTCAATAAAGACTTTAAAAAAATGATCCACATCAAAAAAAAAAATCTCTATCAACAACCAAAAAAAAAAAAATTTAGTGGTGCACTTACACTTTGTAACAGGAGTGATTTTGATTGTAGATCTGGGAACATTTTCTCTGTGACATTAAAGGACAAGTTGACTTCCTTTCTGAAAAGTAATAGTTTCCTGATAGGAAACTGCATAACCACTTCTTCCTCTACCAGGAAGCTTTTTTTTTTTTTTTTAAATTGTATCTAGATTAGGAGTTTGCTTATAAAATTGTGTAAACCTTTACAGTAAAAAAACAAATCTTGGCTATTAATTTCAGACTTTCTTCAATCATCCCAGGCAAAGGGTTCAAGGACCACGTGGATGAGAGGTGCTGACTGGTTCAGACTAGCTCTGCTTTGTGACCTCTGACCCCAAGAGCCTCAATTTCCTCACCTGTGCAGTGATCCTCACTGCTGGGCTGGGCAGAGGTTTAAGTGAGCCACTCACTCTGGTTCAGACATGAGGATGAAAATGTGGTGGACATTCAACACACAGTAAGTGTTGCTTATTTTCACATATTTCTGCTTCAGTTTAAGTCCTTAGTTTATAGCACAAGGGTGTCGTGGGGACCCGGGGTCACTTCCCAGGATGTGTGGTTGTGCACACTCAAGGGTTCAACAGCACCAAAGATGAAAACCAAAGGCAGAACATGGAGGAGGAGACGAGAGAGTCGAGGGTGACCGCAGGGTCCAGCCCAAGGGACTGCAGGTGCCTAGCTGAACTGGGCCATTATATAGCAGGAGAATGAAAACCCGAGGACCTGGGTGACAGCTCTCCGGTATCACTACTCTGACACCGTTCTTCTCTTTTTTCTTTAATTTGAAATTTAGTTTTAATAATATAAGTGAGACTATATCTAATGGTATTGATGAAAATGACAATTAAAAATCCCACAACAGCCTGGTATGTTCATACATAGACCCAGTAACATCTGAATATATGTGTGAGTCACACCGGTTTCCTGCACATGGAGCCCTGTTGACCAAGGTGGAGGCACAACTGCTGGGGGTCTGGGACGCCCATCTAGAAGTTCTGGACTCACAAATATAAGGGCACATTTGAAAAGTTACATATCAAAGTGAAAAATAGTAGAGAGCCATCTAATTTGAACAAATGAGACATTCAAGTGACATTATTCAGAGATGAGAAATGAAAGGGTATTCTTGAGTAAATTTTATATGTGTATTATACTACAATTTTTAAAAGTATATTCTTTTTTAAAATATAGTTCTCTGTGCTATACAGTAAGATCTTGTTGTGGATCTATTTTAAATGCCGGAGTTTGGATCTGCTAATCCCAAACTCTTTATTTATTCCTCCCTCCCCCTTGCCCCCTTTGGTAACCATGTTTCTTTTCTGTGTCAGTGAGTGTTTCTATTTTGAAAATTAGTTCATTTGTATCTTATTTTATATTCCACATATAGATGATCTGGCATGCTGTTTGTCTTTCTCGTCTGACTTACTTCACTTGGTATGATCATCTATAGGTGCTTCCCGGAGAAGGCGATGGCACCCTACTCCAGTACTCTTGCCTGGAAAATCCCATGGACGGAGGAGCCTGGTAGGCTGCAGTCCATGGGGTCGCAAAGAGTCGGACACAACTGAGCGACTTCCCTTTCACTTTTCACTTTCACGCATTGGAGAAGGAAATGGCAACCCGCTCCAGTTCTTGCCTGGAGAATCCCAGGGACGGGGGAGCCTGATGGGCTGCCGTCTATGGGGTTGCACAGAGTTGGACACGACTGAAGAGACTTAGCAGCAGGTGCATCCATGTTGCTGCAAGTGCTATCATTTCATTTCTTTCTATGGCTGAGTCGTATTCCATTGTGTGTGTGTGCATTATCCTTCTTTCTGTCCATTTAGGTCTTTTCCATGCCTTGGCTATTGTAAATAGTGCTGCTATGAACACTGGGGTGCATGTATCTAACCTGAGTTAGAGTTTTATCCAGATATATGCCCAGGAGTGGAATTGCTGGATCGTACGGTGGATCATATAGCTGGATCGTATCGCTTTTTAAGGAACCTCCACAGTAGCTGTGCCAATTTACATTCCCACCAACAGCGTAGGAGGGCGCCCTTTTCTCCACACTCTCTCCAGTATTCATTGTTTCTATTTCTTTAACGATGGCCATTCTGACTGGTGTGAAATGATACCCTATTGCAGTTTGATTTGTGTTTCTCTGATAATTAGCGATGTTGAGCATATTTTCATGTTCCTTTTGGCCATCTGTGTGTCTTCTTTGGAGAAATGTCTATTTATGTCTTCTGCCCCTTTTTTATTGGGTTGTTTGGGGCTTTGTTGTTGTTGTTACTGAGTTGTATGAGCTGTTTGTATGTTTTGGAAATTAAGCCTTTGTTGGTCCCCTCATTTGCAAATATTTTCTCACAGTCTGTAGGTTGTCTTTTTATTTTGTTTATTATTTTCTTTCCTGTGCAAAAGTTTATAAGTTTGATGAGGTCCCATTTGCTTATTTTGGCAAAAGCAGAAACTTCTATTGTCTTGGGAGACTAACTTCAGAAAACATTGGTATGATTTATGTCAGAGAATGTCTTGCTTATGCTCTTTTCCGGAATTTCTGTTTCATGTCTTATGTTTAAGTTTTTAAGCCATTTAAAATGTTTGTGTGTGTGGAGTGTGAGTGTTCTAACTTCAATGATTTACATGCCACTGTCCAGCTTTCCCAACACCACTTGCTGAAGAGACTTTTTCTCCATTGTTTATTCTTGCCTCCTTTGTCAAAGATTAATTGACCATAGGTGTGTGGGTTCATTTCTGGCTCTCTATTCTGTTCCATAGCTCTATATGTCTGTTTTTGTGCCAGCACCATGCTATTCTGATTCCTGTAGCTTTGTAGTCTTATCTGAAGTCTGGGAGAGTTATGCCTCCAGCTTTGTTCTTTTTCTTCTGGATTCCTTTGGCAATTCTGGGTCTTTTGTGATTCCATATACATTTGTTCTAGTTCTGTGAAGAATGTCATCAGTAATTTGAAAGGGATCACAAAAATATATTCTTCAAATGATATGAAGTGTGCCTAGTGCCAGTCAAACAGCTGACTGTCCAGATAGTGTAGGGAGAGCATGCTGGATGTCTAATAATACAGAAGAAAAACATTTTAGCTACAAATGAATGAGAGCTAAGTACCCTCCAAGAACTGGCAGTTCCCAATTGGCCATCAGGTTCAGTACAAATTTCCCATCAGTATCCATGCAAAGGCTTGGCGTTAATGAGGTTGGGATGGGATTCACATCCAGCTTGGAATTCACCTTCCTTTGCACCAACAACCCAAGATGAACTTTACAGACACACTAATTTTTTTAAATAACAGTGTCTATTTTTTCAAAGATTTATTTGTTTATTTCTTTCTTTATGGCTGCGCTGGCTCTTCATTATTGTGCATGAAGTTGCAGTTCACTTCTCCAGTTGCAGTGAGCAGGGGCTACTCTCTAGCTGTGGTGCACAGGCTTCTCATTATGGTGGCTTCTCTTGCTGTGGAGCAAGGGCTCTAGGGCGTTCGGGCTTCAGTAGTTGTGGCAGACACGCTTCGTTGTCCTGCAGCACAAGGAATCTTCCCAGATCAGGGGTGGAACGTATGTCCCCTGCATTGCCAGGTGGCTTCTTTACCACTGAGCCACCAGGAAAGCCCCAAGACATGCAAATTCTTAACCTGAGCCTCTTGCAGACCAGGAGAAAGGCCAGGAGCTAGATTATTTCAGCCATGGTTCCTTGGGGCTTTCTGATCGCCTGTTTCACCCAGAGCATGGGGAGGGACATCTCCCTGTCACAGGGTGATGTCCAAGTTCAAGCTCCCTTCCCAGTGGTCTCATGGTTGGACCCCTGATGGGCTTTCGGGCCCATGAGGCCCATGAGATTTTTGGCTGTTTCACCCTCCATCACATGCTTTCTAAATCTAACTTCTTTCTTTTACTATTTTTACCTAAATAGTAGATTTTCTAGTCCAAAAAGCGGCAAAAGCAATATTGTGTTTTTCTGTGGACTTCTATTAAATGTGCATATTACTTTAGTCTTATTCATTTCTTTCTTTTTTTTTTTTTTCATGTAAACTGCACACTTATTAGTACTGGTGCTGCAACACAGCGCTTCCAGTGAACATGCAGAGCTGCATGGACGTGACCGGACAGGTGAGGTGCAGACTCGGGAACCGCGGGTCCTTACGTCTTCCACTTGTCCTTGTCGTAGTCCCGCTTGGCTGAGAAGCCCTGGATGGGGGCCACCTTCACGTCGAGCATCCTCCTGGTCTGCTTGGCCACCCACTCCTCTTCAAAGGTGTGCGGGATGGGGCCGTACACACAGCGCTTCTCCCAGGTGAGGAGCGCGGTGAAGCCGATGAAGAACGTGGCCGCGCCCACCACTGTCTGGCACCTGCTCATCTCAGCGAAGCTCTCCTTGAACTTAAGGTCGTGCAGTTCAACTTTCTCATCGATGGAGAGGCTGCTCCAGGAAGCCTTCTCCTTCTGCTTCAAGACCTTCTGGCTGGCAGACAGGTTCTTGACGTGGGCCACGTAGGGCAAGGGGTAGTCACGCCGGTCCACATAACTCAGGAGAGCATAATCTTCACTCTTTACAACACTTCCATGGGCCCGAACACACACCGAGGTGGAAACCGCACGCCTGCCAATCAGGCTAAATACTCTGGTCGCCAATATTCTGCCACCACTGACCAGCCGCTGCCCACCGTGCCCGCCGCGACTGCCCTCTCTGATTCATTTCTTATTAAATTTATTACAAAGCATTTTCTACAGGTTTTGTCCCTGCTGTGAATGAAATTAGAAGATATTCATGTAAGGACACACACCATGACAAAATCAAAATGACGAGGAAACAGCAAACCCAGAGCAAAGCTGTGTCATCATTCTTGTCGACTCCAGGCCTGCCAGACACCACGGCTTTCAGCCACCTCTCTAACTTCCATCATTTCCTGATTACATGATGTGCTTGTGCTTCTGGGTCTTGATCCATCATCTTTTGACATCAGTTCTGATTGGGGAGAATATACACGGCTCCATCTTCCCATCATTCTTCTCTGCCTTGGAAGTGATATCACTGTTCTCAGACCCTCAACTCATCCCCACCTTCAGCTTTAACTCCCTTTTTCATTCTGCCAACCATGAATATCCCCCTCGGCTCCCACGTTTCTCCCTGCCAGGCCACCCGCCCTGAGGCTCCAGATTTTCATTTTACACTTCAGAGCAAATATTCTGCTGTTTAAACACCCACCACTTCCTGCAGTGTACAGCGGAATATTACTCAGCCAGAAAAAGGAATGAAATTGTACCATCTACAGTGATGTGAGTGGACCTAGAATCTGTTATACAGAGTGAAGTAAGTCAGAAAGAGAAAAACAAATATCTTATATTAACAAATATATACAGAATCTAGAAAAAGGATACAAATGGACCTCTTTGCAGGATAGGAATAGAGACACAGACGCAGAGAATGACATGTGGACACGGTGGGGAAGAGGGAGTGGGCGAACTGGGAGAGTAACATTGACATGTATGACGTCTGTGTGTGCGATAGATAGCTGGTGGAAAAGTGCTGTGTGGCACAGGGAGCTCAGTGCTGTGAGCTGTGATAACCTAGATGGGTGGGATGGGGTGGGTGGGTGAGAGGGAGGCTCAAGAGGAAAGGGATATATGCATACATACGTCTGATTCACTTTGTCACACAGCAGAAATTAGCACAACTTTATAAAGCGATTATACTCCAGTAGTAACATTAAAAAAAAAAGGTATGCGAATATTTGTTGCTGAATGAGCAGTTATCCTTCCTCCCGCAGTGTTGCAGTGTTGCCTGTGCAATGACGCTTGTGCATCTCAGAGGAAAGTCTCTTAGTGTCACGTTCAAAGGATTGCCCCCTTTTGATATTCCACAACCAGGCAGGAGGATGCCCTTGTTAACTGGCATCTTGTTTGGAGCCTGTCAGCAACCATTGTGGGGGAAGGGTGGGGTGCTCCAGGGAGCTCATGGGAGGGAAGTTTGGAGCCAAAGGACCCCCAGCGAGGGTACAGGACCCACTCAGCCCAAGCGGGGCTGCGAAACAGAATGGGAGTTCCTGTAAATGTCTCCTGCATGAAAAGAGCAGCCAGGGCTTCCCTGGGGGCTCAGTGGTAAAGAATCCGACCGCCAATGAAGGAGATTCAAGACCGATCTCTAGACCCGGAAGATCCCTCAGATGCAGAGCCACTAAGCCCAGGCACCGCAACTACTGAACCTGTGCTCTGGAGCCTGGAAGCCACGACTACTGAGCCCGTGAGCTGCAACTACTAAAACCCAAGCACCCTAGAGCCTGTGCTCCTCAATAAGAAAAGCCACCATGATGAGAAGTCCGCACACCGCAACCAGAGAGTAGCCCCCACTTGATGCAACTAGAGAAAAAGCCCTCGCGGCAATGAAGACCCAGCACAGCCAAAAATAAAAAGAGCAGCCAGATTTAGCAAACAAAAATATAGGACCCCAGTGAAATGTGAATACATTTTTGGTTAAGTAAATTCCAAATTATTTATCGTTCATCTGAAATTCAAAGTAAACCGGTGTGCGGTCAGCCATCGGCAGTCCCCTGACACAGTGCTGTGTCTGGGCCCTCGGACACAACACAGAGCCTTGCACCTTCACGGGGGTCCAGGGTGATGAAGAGACCACCCCTCCAGCTCCCTAGGTGACAAATGGTCCTGTCCCCTCACTCCGGGCCTCCTCCAGGCCTCAGCCCTGCCCCTCCTTCGCTCTCTCCCCAGGTCTCCCCAGGGATCAGGTCCTGTCTCAGTCCCTCCCCTGTGCTCTGAAGCCTCCCACGTGCGCTCTCAGGTCTGACCAGGTCAACTCCAGACTCTGGCCCTGGAAACCCCGGCTTTGCTTGCAGCCTTCTTCAGCCTCCCTGTGAGTATCCTTAGGAAGGTCTCTCAGGGTTGGCTGGGGATTGGCAGGGACCCAGGTGTGAATGTGGCCTCTACCTACCTGTGAGACCTTGGGAAGAGGGAAAGAGGACTTTGCTTCATAGCCAAGTGGCGCTAAGCAGTAATTCCCTGAGATTTGGTAAAGCCAGGATGAGCTTGGGTGTGAAAAGGGCTTGGTCAAAACTGGGAGACATGGTGAGTTTAAAACCAAAGGTGGGTGTTGAAGACAAGTGAAAGGGGCCCCCTCTTGGTCCATCTTCCCTCCCGTGGGCGAGTCCATCGTCTCTGGGGACTTGCAAACTCCCTGACATGCCTGCAGCAGGAGAGGGAGGGGACACAGAAATAAGGGCATCAGCACAGAACATGGTTGGGACCCATGGGAAGAGGCCAGGCCCAGGGTCAGCAGTGCAGGAGGAGCCCCCAGGGGTCAGAGAAGGAGTCCCCAGGAGGTAGGAGGTGAGGCCCCATCAGCAACACTGAGAGGAGGGGAACAGGCCTGGCCTGGGTCTGGGCCGTAATGACCCTGCTGCCAAGGCCTCAGATGCTGCTTGTGGCCCATGTCTCCCCTGGCACCTGGCTGCACGCAGGGTGATCCAGAGTGAACTGGAGGGCTGATGGTTTGTTGTAGATTGAGTGATTTATTAAATGGGTGATCTTTCCCCCTTTTTTAAATAGTAACGTCATCATCTGTTGAGGATTAACTATGTCAACATCGTCCTAAGTACTTGACATTTAACTGCCCAACGGCCCTCAGTCAGTCACTGTTATCCTCCATGTATCACAGGTGAGGAACTCAAGAGCCAATCTTGCTCCCTCTGCAGCCCAAACTGGGTCAAGTGCAACACCAACAGGGTTTCCCCACCGGCCCCTCTCGCTGTAAGACGCTGCTAGTGTCCATTAGAAGAACGTGTGGGCTCTGAAGTTCCGGGCTTTGTCCTATCTTCTTTCTCCCCCTCTGGAATGAGGTGTGAGGTCTGGAGTTAGGCAGCCATTCGAGACCCTGAGGAGACACTGAGAGCTGAGCTGAGGGGACAGCAATAGTGGGCCAGCATCACTGAGCAGCCAAGCCAGGCCTGGACCAACCTACCCACCCCACATGGTTTGTTTTATGAAATGAGCCCTACTTTCAGCTTTTCCAGACGGCTCTGAGCCTGTCCACCCTCCTTCACCCCAGCATCCTTTCCTCAGGCCCCTCGTCTTCCCATTGTTGGGTCTCAGCCCTGCTCCTCTGCTCACCTCTCCCCTCCCCTCTCCCTCCCAGGTTACCTTTCTCTACCTGTCCTTCCTTCCCTCAGACGCACCAGCCCTCCCTGATTTAGTTCCTTCCTCCCTTCTCAACCACCATCATCATCTGTCCCTCATTTTCTATCACTTCAGGTCTCACACTGAATGGCTCTGCTCCCAGCTTCTTAGAGTCACATGTGTGTGTGAGGTTGTGATGCAGTTTGGGCCACTTTGTGTGAGGTTGTGACACATTTGGGGCCCGTGACACTGAGCAGAAGTCTGAGAGGAGAGACCTGGGGAGACTTTGCTGTCTGGACGCCTTGTGCAAGGCTGACTCAGCTCAATTCAGTCCCCACAGAGTCAGCGGCAGGAGAGAAATCTAGTGCCTGAGACCGGTTCTGCTTGGGTCCATGTACTGTGCAGGGGCCAGTTCATCATCTGTGCACGACAGCCCCTCCCTCTGGCTTCCTCTCCAGGGCAGTAGAAGTAACAGTGGTGTGGGGACTGCAGTAATCCCTGGAGTTATCTAGCTGCAGATTTGAAAGCTCTCTTTCAGTATTGAGACTTGTTCTTTCTCTTCTCTTATCCCATGGTCTGTCATTTCAAAAACAGTAATGCTACCAGTGTGATAGGTTGTCGAGGGCTGCAGATTTTTGAATCCTAGGCTTCCCTCCTACAAGGGTTAGCTGATTTTAACTCATACCAGCAGGAATTAGTATGACCATTATACCTCCACTCCACCACGAATCAGATCCACTACAAAAGAAAAAGGCATTCGCATCTTTGCAATTATTAATAAAGTTTTTAATTTATTAAACAATTAAAAGTTATTACAGGTGAGGAGCTCACTGGAGAATAACAGGACTGACTGAGGGCTGTTGGGCAGTTAAACGTCAAGTACTTAGGACGATACTGACATAGTTATTCTTCAACAGATGATGATGTTACTATTTAAAAAGGGGGGAGAGATCGCCCATTTAATAAATCTGAATTTTAATAATTTTTAATAAAACTGAGTGAGAGATTCTTAATATTTCATTTTATTGCTTTGCATTTAAAAATCTATTAAAATATTCATTTATCTAAAAATCAGAAACTATTCTGATAGTATTGAATAGAATCCTACTGACGTAGATTTGAAACACAACATAGGTTTGAATGAAAAGTAAATCTACTCAGATTTTTATTTTAAAAAAATCTATTTCTTTTGAGCCATTTGTTTTTTGCTGGTCTGTTTGAATCAGTCTGGAGACAGTAGCAAATGTCATGTTTACACTTCTTGAAAGAAAGTGTTTTGTTCTGCTGTTGAATAGAGGTCTCCTGCCTTCTTTAGAGAGGCTGGCGTCCATCCTTCAGTTTTGCTGAGTCTAGGACAAAGCAGGGAATGAGACAGTTGGAAGATGAAACAAAAACAGAGAGGAGGTCTGGGGAGTGTCACAAAGATGGGAAAGGAAGGAGGGACACAAGCATGTGAGGAAGTAGAGGAAGTAGAGGGACCCCTCGGGAAAGGAAAGAAGGAATGGAGCCAGTGTCGCAGGAGGGAACAGATCACCCCAGAGGAGGCTCTAAAAAGAGGGGAAAGCCCAGGCAGGGACTCCCCTGGTGGCTTAAGAAACTGCCTTCCAAGGCAGGGGTCATGGGTCCCACCCCTGGTCTGGGAATGAAGATCCCACAGGCCTCAGGGCAGTTAAGCCCAGAGAAGTACGCAGCCCGCCCTGGAGCCCTTGCTCTGCAGCAAGAGAAGCCTGTGCAGGGAAACTAGAGAGAAGCCCCTGCATGCTGCAACGAAGGCTTCCTGTGGCCCAAACATAAAGGCCCAGGGAGAGAAGAGGAGAGGAGGGGGGAGGTCCAGGGAAGCAGCCGGGAGGAACCCTCACCTTGAGAATGGCCTGCAGTTCCACACAGAGCGCCTCTTTACATTTAGCCCCTCCCAGGGCTGAAAGGGTTTTCCCTTGTGGTCCACGAAGGTTTCCCAGCAGTGCTTAAAGTCTGAAATGGGACCAGGGAGAGAAAGGTGAGCTCCAGCCTGGCTTTCCCCGTCATCATTTCGCTGCCTGCTATCTCTTTCCTTTCAGGGACTTAGCTTACCCCTCAAATTCTTTCTTCTTAAAAAATGTTTTTATTTTTATTTTAATTGAAGGGTAATTGCTTTACAATGCTGTGATGGTTTCTGCCATACATCAACATGAATCAGCCATAGGTATACACATGTCCCCTCCCTCTTGACCTTTCCTCCCATCTCCCTCTCCAATCCCACCCTCCTCGGTTGTCACGGAGTCCTGGCTTTGGTCCCTAGCCTCACACAGCAAGCTTCCAGTGGCTTTCTATTTTCCATATGGTAATGTACATGTTTCACTGCTACTCTCTCAAACCATCCCACCCTCTCCTTCCTCCTCTGTGTCCAAAATTCTGTCCTTTCTGTCTGCGTCTCCTTTGCTGCCGTGCAAACAGGTTCATCAGTTCCATCTTTCTAGATTCCATGTATATGCGTTAATATATGATATTTGTCTTTCTCTTTCTGACTGGCTTCACTCTGTATAATAGGTTCTAGAACTTCGTCAGCACGTTCCTTTTCTCAGCTGAGGAGAATATGGAACGCTTCACGGGTCTGTGCGTCCTCCTGGCCCGGGGGCCATGCTCCTCTTCTCTGTATTGTTCCAGCGTCAGCATATGTGTAGCCGAAGCAAGCCCTCAGATTCTTTCTTGCTCCTGGAATCTGAGCCAGCCCGTTCTCCTTCTTTCTGGAAGCCCCCTAGTCCATTCATATTCACCCCCCCCACCCTCCCCTCCTGAACCACCTCTGCCCCTCTGAACTCTCTCTTTCCATAGGCTCTTTCCAGAGCCTAGCCTCCCTTCTCAGGCAGCACACAAAGGCCTCTGCGCCACGGATTCCCACCCTGCCCAGCTCTTTCTAGCAACTTCCCACAGGCCTCTCCCTGCCACTGCCCCACCCCCAGGAGACCCCTGCCGACCCTCAAAGGTCATGATGGTGATTCGGGCCCCAGCCGCTTGCAGTTCGCACAGGCCACTCTGATGGCACCCAAAACGGTTGTTGGTATAGATGCGGGAGGCAAGGATGTGCAGGCTTATGTGGCGGTTCTCCTTCAGGAATGTAGTCAGTTTCTGGGCACAATCGTAACAGGGGCTCCAGGAGATGAAACAGGTGAGCCTGTAGTGCTGATTCTGGTCCAGAGTCCAAGAACGGATCTTTCCCAGGAAGTAGAGCTCTGCATGGCAGCGTTCCTCTGGTTGACCCAAACCCTACAGAGAAGAGGAAGACAAGCGTCCTGTCCTTTGCTGTGTAGGGACTAGCGCGGAGGGAAAGACCACGGAAGGAAGGCGGGTGAGGCGCTGGCCCCCAACACGAAGTTACAGTGGGGCAAGCCTCAGCACCCAGTGAAACGCTATTTCAATGCAGGATTTACACGATCCAAAGGAATGCCAAGCCCCTTGAGAAACACAGTATCCCTATGGCTCTGCACAGCTCTGAAACTGATCAGTCTTCAGGCAGATGTTGCTGTTTCCTGCATCACAGAATTGCGTTAATTTTGACTTTTAAACTATTGAGTTGAAGTATGACTCATCTCGATTTCTGAGTTTGCTGGAGTCCCTCTTACCTTGCGCCCATGATAGGGACTTCAGGCGCTTCACCTAGTCCAGCTGTGCGGGGAGAGAGGAGGCCAGGGGAGCTCCAACACTGGCCTCCTGCCATGGAAGTGGGCATTTCCTCCCTGGAGCGATTCACTCTGCTCTCCAGCTCCTCCACGACCCTACCCCACTAACCCAGGGGTGTGCCAAAACTTTTACAAGCTTCTACTCTGGGCATCACCCTGTGCTGAGCCCAGAGCATCCCTGGACTAAATACAGCTGGCAGCGGCAGCGTTGTGGGGATCAGTACCCTTGCCAGAATCTCTCAAGCAGTGGGCTGATGTCTTGCCCGGCCGCCCAAGCCCGTGGTGATTGAGAGAGGATCGGGCTCTCTGGCAAGAGCCTGCCCTGGGCAGAGTCAAGGGAAGAACCCAGCCCCTTGTCCCCATGCGTCACCCTCCGTCCCAACCCCTCCCCAGAGGCGGAGGAGTAACGAAGTCATGAAACTCCGGGGTGACACTGGACTGGAGGTACCAGGCCCTGGGTGGCTGTGACTGGCTGCTGACATGTGGCTCAAAGCTGTAAATCACACAGAGAGGGTCCCCACCTGATTCCAGGCAGAGCAGCAGCAGCAGCTACAGGGACCTTGTAAGAGAGCTTGTGGGCCACCCCGTGTGCAACTGACAACCTTCTACCCTGAGCGTCCCCCCACGGGGAGGGCCCGCCGGCTGCGGGCAGGCTGGTCGGTCACCTTGTTGCGCACAAAGCCCTTGTACTCGTCCAGAGGGATCGTAGCGTCCCCGTCCAGCCTCTCCACCTCGTAGCACAGGTAGGTCTTGCAAGGCCATCCTTGATTGTTGAAGTTCTCAGTGAAGGTATATTCGTCCATCAGGTGTCTGAGGACAGAGGTGGGAGAGGCCAGGAGACATGGGGCTCCTTCTGGGACCGCCCAGGGCTCCCCTCTCTGCCACACCCCTTCCTCCTGCACCCCACATCTCTGCTGAGCCACTAGACCTCCTTCTCTGACCCCTACTGGGGGCTCCCAGGGAAGTCAGGGTCTCCCCGCAGGAGCAATGCAGGGTTCTCAGAGCCTCGATGATGACCCAGTCCTCTACCTGGAGTCTGACTGGACACGGCCTCTCCATGCCACTCTGCCCCCGTCCTGGGTCCCCTGTCGTGTGGTATCCAGCCCCGCTCTGCCGGGCCCCATGAATCAACTTCTTTACCGTCCCTGGCTCCGAGTCCTCTGATGGTATGCTCAGTCAGCCTGTGGCCTCCTCCTTGAAGTTGTTCAAGCGGCAGGCCTGGCTCCGAGTCCTCTGATGGTATGCTCAGTCACAGCCTGTGGCCTCCTCCTTGAAGCTGTTCAAGCGGCAGGCCTTATATATCATCAGAGCACCTGGAAGCCGTTGTGTCAGCAGAGTTGGGCCTCACCTCTTCCTGAAATTGGGCCACTCATGCCACCCATGAACTTCCCCACCCAAATGTCATACCCTCGTGGACAGCTTCAGTTTCCATTTCCCTGTTCTGATAAAGGCCTTACCTGGATGCCACCAGGACTGACCACGGACCAGTGCGGTCTGGGAGGGTGTCTGGGAGGTCATCTGGGAAGCAGCGGCCAATCAGGCAGGCAGCGAGGGGACACTTCTGTGTAGGAGATGGCATCTGTACGAGGACCTGGGTTGCAGAGACCAGGCTGGGTCCCCAAGAATCTCTTGCCTTCCAGGGACGGAAGATGCTGTGACTCAAACCAAGCCCCGCTCTCGCATCCCCAGTGTCTCCTCCCATCGCTCAACCCACTGAGTGCTCCTTGTTCCCCCACCTTCTCCCCCAGAGGTTTCTGAGGGAGAGTCTCCGGTGCCTGAAACCTGGTGCTGGGGGCAGATGGCGACCTGAGGAGTCTGGGGCTCCTGTTGCTAAGCCCCTGTGCCCTGGAGGACCCTCAGAAGACTGAGCCCCCAAATCTGCCCCAACCCTTCCCAGGTGGCTCCAGCACCCAGAATGCTAGGATGTCTCTGAGCTCAGCCCAGCATCAGTTGCCCCTCAAGGCTGGGCGGGAGCATCTTATGGGGAGACCAAGGCAGGGGTCCATCGCAGGGAAGGCACCTGGCTCCCGCATCCCCAGGGGAGGTGTCCCGGCCAGTGTAGCTCCTCATCCAGTAGCTCTGAGGTCTCTTCTTCTAGAATGTTCTCCAACACCGTCTCCTTCCTCACCCTCCATACCCCAGCCTGGCCAGGCACCCCTGGACCTTCTGTTCCCTGCTGAGGCCCGGCTGCCCCTCTCCAATGCAGACAAGCCAACCTAGCTTGTTTCCACATCTGGGGGGCAGGGGGAGAGGGGTCCATGTGCCAGTGACCGACCAGCACACAGCACAGGCAGCTGAGAGAATCCGTGTTTGGGGAAGGTTGGAGGGATATCAGAGGTGGCAGTGTTTGACCTTCTCGCCAATGTTTTAAGTCTTGAGTCACCCGAGTCACAGAGAGAAGGGATAAGAGGATGAGAAGCTATCAACTCAGATCTGGGTGGGCCTCACCCCTCTCTTCTCCCCCTGCACCCCCCAGCACCCTCCCACATGCTCTCCCTGGAGTCCAAGGCCCTCGGGGCAGCAGGAGCCCTGGGACCAGTGCACCACCTCACCATCTCCCTGAGGTCAGGGAGATGCTGGTTTGGTAAAGGTCTTAGTAGAACCTAGTGATGAACATCCGGGCCCAAACTAGCGCCCGACACCGCTGGTGTGATGATGAGGGAGAAGGACAAGTGGGGCCTCAAAATGAATGTTGTTGCTGTTCAGTCGCTCAGTTGCGTCTGACTCTTTGTGACCCCCGTGGACTGCAGCAACCAGTTCTCCTGTCCTTCACCATCTCCTGGAGTTTGCTCAGACTCATGTCCATTGAGTCAGTGATGCTATCCAACCATCTAATCCTCTGCCATCCCCTTCTCCTCCCACCTTCACTCTTTCCCAGCATCAGGGTCTTTTCCAATGAGGAGGCTCTTGGCATCAGATGGCCAAAGTACTGGAGCTTCAGCTTCAGCATCAGTCCTTCCAATGAATAGTCAGAGTAGTTGATTTCCTTTAGGATTGACTGGTTTGATCTCCTTGTTGTCCAAGGGACTCTCAAGATCCTTCTCCAGAGCCACAATTTGAAAGCATCAATTCTTCAGTGCTCAACCTTCTTTATGGTCCAACTCTCACAACCATACATGACTCCTGGAAAAACCATAGCTTTAACTATATGTACCTTTGTTGGTAAAGTGTGGTCTCCACTTTTTAATACACTGTCTAGGTTTGTCATAGCTTTTCTTCCAAGAAGCAAGCATCTTTTTATTTCATGGTGGCAGTCACCATCCACAGTGATTTTGGAGCCCCCACCCCCCCAAGAATAAAATCTGTCACTGTTTCCCCTTTTATTTTCCATGAAGTTATGGGACCAGTTGCCATGATTTTAGTTTTCTGTATGTTGAGTGTTAAGCCACTTTTTTTACTCTCTTCTTTCACTTTCAACAGGAAGCTCTTCAGTTCCTGTTTACCTTCTGCCATTAGGGTGGTGTCATTTGCATAGCCTGGCATTTCACATGATATACTCTGCGTATGAGTTAAATAAGGAGGATGGCAATATACAGCCTTGAAGTACTCTTTTCCCAATTTTGAACCAGTATGTTGTTCCATGTCCGGTTCTAACTGTTTTTTCTTGACCCACATACAGGTTTCTTAGGATACGAGTAAGGTGGTCTGGTATTTCCGTCTCTTTAAGAATTTTCCACAGTTTGTTGTGATCCACATAGAGTCTTTAGCACAGTCAGTGAAGTTGGAAGCAGATATTTTTCTGGAATTCCCTTGCTTTCTCCATGATCCAACAAAATGTTGGCAATTTGATCTCTGGTTCCTCTGCCTTTTCTAAAACCAGCTTGAACATCTGGAAGTTCTTGGTTCACATACTGTTGAAGCCTAGTTTGAAGGATTTTGAACATAACTTTATTAGCATGTGAAATGAGCGCTATTGTCCAGAGTTTGAACATTCTTTGGCACTACCCTTCTCTGGGATTGTAATGAGAACACCTTTTCCAGTCCTGTGGCCACTGCTTTGTTTTCCAAATTTGCTGTCATATTGAGTGCAGAACTTTAACAGCATCATCTTTTTAGGATTCTAAATAATTCAGCTGGAATTCATTCACTTCCTTTAGCTTTGTTTGTAGTAATACTTCCTAAGGACCACTTAACTTCACACTCCAGGATATCTGGCTCTAGTTATGACCACACCATGATGGTTATTCTGGCCATTAAGACCTTTTTTGTGTAGTTCTTCTGTGAATTCTTACCACCTTTTCTTTTTTTTTTAATTAATTAATTTATTTTAATCGGAGGCTGATTACGATTTTGTAGTGGCTTTCGCCATACATCAACACTAATCAGCCATGGGTGTACACGTGTCCTCCACCCTGAACCCCGCCTTTGCCACCTCTTCTTAATCTCTTCTGCCTCCGTTAGGTCCTTGCCATTTCTGTCCTTTATTGTGCCCATCTTTGCATGAAATGTTCCCTTGATATCTCTAATTTTCTTAAATAGATCTCTAGTCTTTCCCATTCTATTGTTTTCCTCTACTTCTTAGCATTGTTCATTGAAGAAGGCCTTCTAATCTTTCCTTGCTATTCTCTGGAACTATGCAGTCAGTTGGGTATATCTTTCTCTTTCTCCCTTGGTTTTTGCTTCTCTTCTTTCCTTAGCTATTTGTAAAGCCTCCTCAGACAACCACTTTGCCTTCTTGCATTTCTATTTCTTTGAGACAGTTTTGGTCATTGCCTCTTGTTAAGTGTTACAAACCTCCATCCATAGTTCTTCAGGCACTCTACTGGATCTAATCCCTTGAATCTATTTGTTGCCTCCACTATATAATCGTAAGAGATTTGATTTAGGTTACACCAGAACAGTCTAGTGGTTTTCCCTATTTTCTTTAAGTCTGAATTTTGCAATAAGGAGTTCATGATCTGAGTCATAGTCAGCTCCAGGTCTTGTTTCTGCTGACCATACAGAACTTCTCCATCTTCAACTGTAAAAATATAGTCAATTTGATTTCAGTATTGACCATCTGGTGATGTCCATGTGTAGAGTCATCTCTTGTGTTGCTGGAAAGGGGTGTTTGCTGTGACTAATCTCTTGACAGAACTCTTGTTAGCCTCTGCCCTGCTTCATTTTGTACTCCAAGGCCAAATTGCCTATTCCTCCAGGTATCTCCTGACTTCCTACTTTTGCATTCCAATTCCCTATGATTGAAAGGTCGTCTTGTTTTGTTGTTAGATCTAGAAGGTCTTGCAGGTCTTCAAGGTCAGAAGCTTCAAGTCAACTCCAGTTTCTTTGGCATCAGAGCTTGGGGCAAAGGTTTGGATTACTGTGATGTTGAATGGTTTATGTAGGAAATGAACCGAGATTGTTCTGTCATTTCTGAGACTGCACCCAAGTACTGCCTTTTGGACTCTTCTGTTGACTATGAGGACTACTCCATTGCTTCTAAGGAATTCTTGCCCACAGTAGTCGATATAATGATCATCTGAATTAAATTTGCCCATTCCCGTCCACTTTAGTTCACTGATTCCTAAAATGTCAATGTTCATTCTTGCCATCTCCTGCTTGACCACGTCAAATTTACTTTGATTCATGGACCTAACATTCCAGGTTCCTATGCAATATTGTTCTTTATGGTGTCAGATTTTACTTTCATCACCAGACACATCCACAACTGACTGCTGTTTCCACTTGGGCCCAGTCACTTCATTCTTTCTGGAGCTATTAGTAATTGCCTTTCACTCTTCCCCAGTAGCATACTGGACACCTTCTGATCTGGGGGTTCATCTTTCAGTGTCATACCTTTTTGCCTTATCATACTCTTTATGGGGTTCTTGTGGCAAGAATATTGGAGTGGGTGCTCACCCTCCCAGATCCAGAGCCCAGTGACGGGGGCCAGCCACAGTTCTCTAGAACAGCATCAGGTTGTCTGAGCCTGAGGAAAAGAAACAGCCTCTGGGTGCTTTCCTCAGAGGACTCAGGTGGCCGTGGGGGGTGCCTACATGGAGTGTGTGTGGTCGGACTCCTCTGAGAAGCAAAGGAAGCCGGGTATGCTGGATGGATCCACAGGCTTCTCTCTCCCTGATCTCCTGTGTCTCTCTGGAGCAGGTGAATACTGGCAAAGTGAATAAGGTCAATAATACAGACCATTTGTCAAGTGTTTGCTCGGTGCCGAGGGTGAGCTGCTGGTACGTGGCAGAGTCACAGGGGGCCCGGAAGACACACTGGTGGGGGGCCAAGAGGGAGGGTCCTGAGGAGGGAGAATGTGCCAGCGCAGAAAGGAGAGTGGGACCCTGGCATGCACCCTGTCTCAGCTGACAGCCTTTCCTCTGAGCTGCCTCAAACCTGGACACCTTCCCCCATCTCAAGGCCGTGATCCCTGGGGGTAACATCTCGTGGCCCACCCCCCCTCCCCACAATGTCCTGGAACACCAGAAACCACACAATGACAACAAAGGAAAGAAAAAAGAAAAACAGGTCTTGCATAGAGTTTGCCAGGGCAAAGAGACATAGCCACGCCTGGCTCAGACACATAGCACCCGTAATCCCTTACTCAAGGAATTGACAAAAAGAACATCCTGGGGTTCCCCAGACACACCCAGACTATCTCAGCTCTGAGCCAAATCAGAGGATTGTGACACATCTCATGCGTGTTTGGTGGGAGAACTTTGTCACTGTATCTCCTTCGGTTTCAATTGCTAGGCTCTTGCCAGCAGCCCTCCTCCATTCCTCGAAGCAAGTGACCAAAACAATCTACAAGGTGTAGTCCTTCTGGGCAAAGAGGGCCACACAGATGGAGAATAGGTGGGCTTACGCTAGGAGAAGGGCCCCCGCCCTGGGCTGTGAGAACGCAGGTCCCAGGCAGACCTGTCTGCATCTCCCTAGGGTCCCCGTTCCTAGGGTCCCATCCTCCCAGGTCCTGGTCCCAGAAGCTGTTCTTAATAAGCAGTTCTCAGGGACCCAGCCTGGTCTCCGCAACCCAGGTCCTCACAGAGATGCCATCTCCTACTCAGAAGGACTGGAGGCGCTGGGTGCACAGGGTCTGCTCAGGGTGCAGACTGTGACCCCGGAAGTGTGGGTGCTGCTCAGGACACCCCACTCACCAGGTCTGTTCTCACTCAGAAACCACCCACCACAAAAATGGGGGCTGAGCCACCACCCGGAGGACCACATCTGTTCTCCAGGGGACCAGGTCTAGAGGGTAGAGGGTGGGAGGGGCCTCAGCCCGGGGGTGGGGGCGGGGGTGGAGGGCACCCTCCTGGAGGAGCAGCACCCGCCCAAGAAGGAGGGCGACACTGTACTGAGTGTCCACCCCGAGGATGTGGGTGAGCAGCATGGTTCTCAGTGCAGGTGGCCAGGCTGGAATTTGGGGGGCAACCAGTTCCCTGGGAGGGAGCGCTGGGCCAGGACGGGGGTGTCTGAGAGGAGCCAGATGGGGAGTCAATGGGACAAAGGGACAGCCCCTCGGGGACGAACAGGGCCAGCTAGGGGCTGGAATACACAGTCCCCACATTCCTCAGGCCTGGAAAGGGCAGGAAGAGCATAGTTGGCTGGGCCTCTAAGGCAGATATATGTCTCACATCCAGCTGTCCCTGTGCCATCCTGGCCAAGCCCAGTCCCTTTGGGGGCCTTTCTCCTTTCCTCTGTGGATTGGCGGAGAGGTGGAAACCTCCATGTCCCAGCTGCTGGCCTTGCATGGGGGCACTCCTAAGGAGAGCTCAGCCCATGGTTCTCCTTTCTCCTCTCCTCCCCAAGGATGAAGGCGGCTGCCTGCCTATAGGACCAGCTTCTCTCCTCCCCACCGTGCATCCCCCAGGCCCCACAATCCAGTGGGCCCCGGGGAGCTTGGGCCGGGCCATGGCCCGTGCTGGCTGCTGCAGGAGGCTCAGCGATGGGTTTTCATGAAGCTTGTCCTCCAGGATACAGACCCTGTCCTTTGGCTTGTCCCCTCACTGCCTGCCTGGCTGGTCCCTGCTGCCCCTATGACCACACTGTCCCAGACCTCATTGGTCGGTGGTCAGCCAGGTGGCATCCAGGTAGGGCCTTTGCTAGAACGGGGAGGTGGAAACCTCTTCATATGAGAATCGGCCAAACTGAAGGGCAGCGGGGATCCATGGCTGATGTGAGAGAGAGGCAGGTGGAGCTGGTGGCTGTTGTCCTCATGGGTGGATGGACAGCTGCCTGAGGGGGCACAGGTTGTGGAAGGTGGTCTCCTCACTTCTCACAGCAGCACCAGCCTTTAGGGAGCATCAGATGAGCCCCCAAATTTAATATGAAATGAAAGATGTCACATATAAAGGCGTTCATACTGATGCCATCTATATGAAGCTCAAAACCAGGGAAAGTCAATCTATGATCATAGATAGCCCTAATATGGGTTCCCTCTGGACAGAGCTCATCTGGGAGGGGATTCGAGGGATCCCCCATTTGGGATTTTGGGAACAGCCCCACTTCAGTCTGGTTGGTGGTTACACTGCCTAGAAATGTAAGATTTTGCACTTAACTGGAAGTTATAGGCCACTTTTTAAAAAACGAAAAAAATTCACAAAGCCTACATTTTTAACAAGGAAAAAGTTTTACTAAAAAACTCAAATGTAATATCCCAAATAAACTGATAGACAAGAATGCAAAACAAATTCAAACAGAATCACCGTGATAGCTCTTAGGGTATTTTTTTTTTTTTTTTAATGAGAAAGAAGCCGGGGCAGGTGGGCGGGCGCTGTTTGTCTCCAAAAGAGAGACTAAATGTGGTTGAAAATGAAGAAGTGAGGGAGAAATGGGGAAATGGTGTGAGGTAATCCTTATACTATCCAAAAACCCAGAAAAGCTATAAAGCCTCTGTAAACAAAAGCGTGTGATGTAAGCCAGGACCAGAAATGCAGAGCAGGAAAATACCACAGAGGAGTATGTTTGGGAACCTAGTTGATGACAAAGTGGAGTGGCAATTCACCGAGGGCAAGGTGGGCATCATTCATTTGACACTGTCAACTGGACGAGAAATGAATTCTTATGGCGTCTTCACTGTGACGTAAGACTGACCCTTCTTCTACGCCATTGCTCTGCTTCGACTCTGCAGCCCCCCACCCTCCCCATTCCAACCTTCCCTGAGCCAGCAGAAGCAGAAAGCCCCCTCCCACCTCCCCACCTGCACCCCCCCACCGCCCCCAGTACCCTCATTCATTCAGCCAACACCAATTTTATTGAACACCTTCCAGCACCATGTGCTATTCTAGGGGCTGGGTGTTCGTTGAGAAGAAGAGACAGGATGCCTGACTCCGTGGTCGGCCACCGTCTGTCTCCCTGTTCAAAGTCCACCCGTCCATCCGAGCTCCGGGGCTCACACCTTCCTTTTCCAGCGGATTTCTCTTCTGTGGTTTTCGGCATCATGCCCCGCCCTGCTGGGTTATTCCCATCAGCAAACCGCACGCTCAGATATCTCCCACTTTGAAAAACAAAACATCTCCTTTGAGTCACATCTCCCTGCATTCTCTTCATTGCTTCGTGGAGAAAAATAGCTGTAAATAAACACACGTCTATCAAAGAGTGTTCTGCATGTTCTGTTCCGTATGCTCTGCTTCCCACCACCTGTCTGCTTTCCTCCAATGACAGTCCCTGTCCCCCATCATTCCAGGGAAACTGCTCTCGACAAGGTCACCCATGAGCCCCGTGTGGCCAGAAGAAAGGGATATTTCAGGACTTCCTTGATGGCCCAGTGGCTAAGACTGCGCTTCCACTGCAGGGGACGCAGGTTTGATCCCTATTCAGGGAACTAAGATCCCACACACCTCACGGCGCAGCCAAAAGAGAAAAAGAGGAAGAAAGGGGGTATTTCTCACTGCCCTTCTCGCCCCTCCATGCAGCAGCAATTGACACAGCTGAACACGCCGCCTTCCTGAGACTCTCCTCGCCTGCTGTGGTGATAATCCCACAAAGTCCCATGGTGTTCCTCTTTCTACTTACTTCCCAGCTCCTCTCTTCTCCTGGATGATCTGGGTTCCTCTGCCTCCATCCTCCGTGCACCCCACTGTCTCTCTGGGAGACACAGCCTGCGCTCGGGCACACGGCTCACATCTCTGGTCCTGCTGCTCCCCCGAGTTGGACACTCAGGTGCCAGCCTCTTACCGGATATCTGCCCTCAGATGTCTGACGGGCACTGCACACCTAACCTGCCCAGTAGAACTCTGTGTGGGGTATTTTTCCCTAAAGCTCACTTTTCTCAGATTTCCCCAGCTCTGTACAGGATGTCACCACTTAACCCAGTGAGCAGTGAGATTGCGCCTAAACCCAAAGGCCTATCTTCAGTCCTCTTTGCCCTGACATCTAACCCGTAGCCGTGCGCGCTCAGTTCTCAGTCGTGTATGACTCTGTGACCCCATGGACTGTAGTCTGCCAAGCTCCTCTGTCCACGGGATTTCCCAGGCAAAAATACTGGAGTGGGTCACCATTTCCCTCTTCAGGGGATCTTTCTAGTCCAGGGATGGAACCCTCATCTCCTGCATTGGTAGGCGGATTCTTTCCCACTGAGTCACCTGGGAACCCCAACCCATAACCAAGTCCTGCTAATCCATGTTACCTCTAAACTCACCTTGTTAATCTCCACCCCCACAGCCTCCAATGTCACCTCTCCCTGGGCTGACTGGATAACCTTCTGGCTTCCACTCTTCCTCCCTCTATTCGGCGTCCTCAGAGCCTTTGGAGGGAGGCTTTAAACAGGAGGCAAGGCACCTTGATGCAGCTCCTTACCCCCTCAACACACACACACACACACACAGTCTTTTTTTTTGGCAACACTGCATGGCGTACAGGATCTTAGACCAGGGATCGAACTCATGCCCCCTGCAGTGGAAGCGTGGAGTCTTAACTGCTGGACCACCAAGTCCCACAGTCTTGTACTTACTATGCGATCTAAACGTCTGCTTATGACCAGCTCCCACGACCTCCCCGCCCCAACACTTTGCTCCTCAGACACACTTCTCTTTTCTCTTCCTGCCTCAGGGCCTTTGCACTTGACTTCTCTCTGCCTGGAAAGCCCTTCCCCCAAAGTCCTCCCAGGGCTAACTTTTTCTGCTCCTTTCTGTCTCCGTACAGCAGGCACCAGCTATTTAAACAGCTTCCCACCAGCCATTAGTCTCTATTACAGCATCCTGTTTATCCCTTCTAACAATTGCCTCGATCTGGAGTTATCTTACCCATTCCCATTTTTTTTTTTAATTTCCTTTGGGTCTCCTTCCACCATGACATCATCCCCTGAGGTCTGGAGCCCCCTCCACCTTACTCAAGTTTGTAGCCGACACCTAGGACCAAGCCTACCCTCCCCCCAGGAAGTGCTCAATCAGTATTAGTCAAAAGAACAAACAAAAAAGAAAACAAATGAATAAATAAAGTGATGCAGAAATGAAATACAAGCTTTTCTTCCCCTGTGGAAGAGGGAGATTAGAGAGGAGAGGGTTAGTGATGAGAGACTCTAAACTTTCCTGTGAGCTATTTTGGTATCACTTGACTTGTTTCATTAATCTAGCACCTTGTGAATCATTAAACACTAATAAAGTCACTGCGGAAGAAGAGGTTTCCAGGCTGACAAAGATAGGGAGAGCCAGGTTCAGGCTGCCAGGGCCAAAGTCCACCCAAGCATCAAATACTACCTGTAATTACATGGCTGGGAGGAGGAATTCTGGTTCGGAGCCAACTGGCAGTGCCCACAGGGGGAAGAGGACAGTGGAGCTTCACGGTGGTGATAGAATAAACCTCGCCCTGTACCCAGGTTACAGTATCACACGTACATTACCACGCGTCAAATAGATCGCCAGTGGGAGTTTGATGCCTGACACAGGGCACCCAAAGCCGGTGCTCTGCGACAACCTGGACGGATGGGGTGGGGTGGGAAGCGGGAGGAGGGTGTTCAGGATGGAGGGGACATATGAATGCCTATGGCCACTTCATATTCATGTATGGTAAAAACCATCACACTACTGTAAAGTAATTGTCCTCCAGTTTAAAAAAATTAATTAAAATGAAAAACATACCACACCACAATGAAAGGAGACAAGGCAGTTGAAGACGAGCCCCTGAAAACTAGACCCCAAATGATGACGAGTCAGGATTTGCTAGCCGTCCCACCAAAGGGTTTTCAGTAAAACCCAGATTTCAGTCTGGGCTCTGGAGAGTGTTTCCACATTAGCAAGTCTACACTCCCCACCCCACTCCCCTCGTGGCTGATCCCCTGTGGAAGGAGAGGCAGGGAGCAGGAAGTTGCAAAGAAAGGAAAATAGGAGTTATGTGGAAGGATGTGACCAAGGATGAGGAGTCCACAGCAAAGGCCAGGACTCCCCCACCCCAACCTGTACCCTCTCGTGGCAGTGTCTTTTCTATGCTTCCTGGGGGTTTCCCAGGTGATGAATCTGTCTCCCTCCCCGGACGACTCCTCTTCTCCTCCTGGGCTCTACCTGGATCCTCTCTAACACAGCCACAGCCACCTGTCCTCCCCTGGCCTCCTTCCTCCTGGCCAGGAATGGGCTCTGTCCCCTAGAGGCCAGCTCAGCTGAGGCCCCCAAACCGGCTTCTCTAGCCCAACCCCCTCCAGGCTCCTGGCCTGGACCCTTTTCTGCCTGTGATGCCAAGCCCTGGCACTCCTGCCTTTGCAAAGGCTCTGGGGCCTCCGGTATCTCCGTGACTACTGGACAGACGTGTGCTCACCTTCAAACTCCATAACCAGATTTCAGGGCTTGCAGAACCTCCTGGACCTCTCAGAGCATCGACTGAGGTGGAGCTGAAACTATGTCGAGATGGATTTAGAAGTTCCCAACATGTGCAGAGAGAGTATCCTTGTTTCCAGCCTTATGACCTAAAAGCCAGGTAGCCAGGCAAGGTTACACTGGTACCTGTGTGGACACAGTCAGTTGTAAGAGCATCTTCTTCACTCTTAAGTCCTGCTTACTAATTATTTGTATTATAACTGCAGCCTATGTGAGCAATGCTTAAAATATTATAACTTTAAAACGATGCATTCAATATCTGATAATATAGAAAACGAGCCAAATAAAAAGAACAAGAAGAGAAAATTGTAGTCAGGAAATCATTGCAGAGGGACTTCCCTGGTGGTCCGATGGTTAAGAATCTGCCTGCCAAGGCAGGGGACATGGGTTGAGCCCCTGGTCTGGGAAGATTCCTCATACTGTGGAGCAGTTAAGCCCACATGTCCCAACTACTGAAGCCAAAGGGCTCTAGAGCCCTTGATCTGCAACAAAAGAAGCCACTGCTATGAGAGGCCCCTGCACCGCGACTAGAGACTAGTCCCCACTCGCCACAACCAGAGAAAGCCCTCACAGCAACGAAGACCTAGCGCAGCCAAAAATAAATGAGTAAAAAATACCAGTTAGCAGCTTACATTCCTTTTTTCTTTTTTAAAATTTATTTTTAATTGAAGGATAATTGCTTTACAGTATTGTATTGGTTTCTACCAAATATCAGCGTGAATCAGCCATAGATTTACTCCTGTCCCCTCCCACCTGAACATCCTTCCCACCTCCCTCCCCATCCCACCCCTCTAGGTTGTTACCAAGCAGTTTACAGTCTTTAAAAAATAGCCCTTTCAGAAACGGAAGAATTGTGTATGTCCACAGCTGCAGGATTCCATTCCAATATTTCTCAAAATCTCCCAGGATAGCTGGCCTTTTAGACACAACTGGTGGCCATTTGGTTTCTGCATGTGATACAGGTTTTAAAACCTCATTTCCTTCAACCATGAAAACACCCCCTCCCAGCCTCTGGGGAGACCAGAGTGGCACCTTCCCTCCTGCTTCGTGATCCCCAGATCTGTCTACACTGCTTTTCACGCACGGCTCCTGAGCTTCCTCTCACCCG
Organism: Bos mutus; assembly: GCF_027580195.1. Lineage (NCBI taxonomy): Eukaryota > Metazoa > Chordata > Mammalia > Artiodactyla > Bovidae > Bos > Bos mutus. The sequence goes on from NC_091621.1 coordinate 109,654,693, forward strand.
CATCAGTGCTTTCATGGCCCAGTGCACTTACTTTACAAGGTTACGGGGCAAAGGCAATAACGCAGTGAGGCTGTGGTGTGCACCCTGCCGTAGAGACAGAGCTGGCGTTTCTGCAGACACTTGGGCCTGTGCCAGCTGGCCCGTCAGAACCTACCTTGGCTGTGGAAATGGTGCCCGGAGCTGCCAACTATCACAGCCCACAGGATGAATTGAGCCAACCCACGGTGACTACCAGTCTGAGGTAGCCTGATGGCCATGCCCCTTCTTTCATACAACCACAGTGGTGAATTCTGTACAAAGGGGTGGCAGGCCCACCTGAAGACAGAAAAATGTCAATTTCATGATTAAATGAGAAGCAAGTGCCCAAGAGGTAGATAGACGATAAATAGATAGATAGATAAATGATGGAGATGATAGACAGAGGGAATTCCCTGGCAGTTCAGTGGTTAGGACTCTGAGCATTCACTGCAGGGGTCAGGGGTTCAATCCCTGGTCAAGGAACTAAGATTCCACATGTAGTGTGGTATGCCCCTCCTCCGCAAAGATAGATAAACAGGTAGATAAGTAGACAGACAGTTGGAAGATAGACGATAGATAGACGATAAAGACAAAGACAGGTAGATGGTAAATAGATGATAGATGATTGTTTGGTAGGAAGAGAGCACTCGAATGTTGAAGCAAATGGGGAAAAGATTGACAACAGGTGAATTTGGGTAAAGGGTATATGGATGTTCTTTATATGCAATTTATATGCTAAAATAAGAAGTTTAAACAAATAAAAAGTAAAATTAAAATGCTCAGTATCTCTAAGGTGGTAATATGAATTGTTTTCTGTCCCAACTTATCTCTGCTTTTCAAATTTCTACAGTGAGTGTTGTTCATAATAGCTACAGATGTTATTAAGAAAGAAGTCTCGAAGCCATCATTTCTCCAAGGGTAGATCTCAGCCCAGGCACAGTCTAATAAGGCCCCTACCATGGGAGCCACCGTTTCAGTCTACAAAGAACCCAGCAGGGCGAACAGGGGCTGCCGTCCTTGGGTCAGGTGGCGCCTCCCAAGGGCCAGGAAGAGACAGAACACGTGTGGGCTGTAGGAGCCAGAAGTTGAAGAACGGAAGCCACGCTCACCTAGAAAGAGTGCGCTGCTTTTTTCTACCTCCTCAGATCTTTCTGATCATGATGAGTTTTGCTAATGCCTTTAATACCTTAAAGCCTAAGGACAGTGTCTTTCCAGCCTGTGCCTCTGGCTACAGCAACTGACGGGTAATGACAGCCCAACCTTGCTGGACACTGGTCCCTTCAAAACCAGAGATCAACAGAGTCCAATTTTTCCAGAATCCAGGACAAGAGCTGGGCCTGCTTAGCCCCAAATGTCATGTTTCATGATTTTAAATTCTTGAAACTCCATATCTTGTTTTCTGTTGCTTTAATCTGTTTGGGCTGCTATAACAAAGTCCCATAGACTGGATGGTTTAAATATACATTTATTTCTCACAATTCTGGAGGCTGAGATCAGGGTGCCAGCATGGCTGGGTTCTGGTGAGACCCTCTACTAGACGGCAGACGGCTGACTCCTCGTATCCTCCCGTGGCAGAGGGCAGAGAGGAAGCAAGCTCTGCAGGGACTCTTATAAGGGCATTAACTCTCATGGCCTCAGCTAATATTAATTACCTCCCAAAGCCTCCACCTAATACCATCTCATGGCCAGTAGGGTAGGATGGGGGCGAGTGGGGTGGTGTTCAATTTTAGGAAAACACATTCAGTTCATAGCATCCTCCAGGACTTCCCAGGACCCTGACACCTGGACAGACTTGAACCCCACCCTTTCTCCACCGGCAGTGCTGGGGAGAGGAGTGACCAGGTAGGTATGAGGCTTTAGAACCAGGGGGAAGTTTGCATCACAGCTGCTGTGGCCACATAGGCTAAGGTAAATGTCAGGAATTCCAGGGGCCCCAGAGCCTGCCCAGGTATGTTCTGACTCACTGGCTACTTCACTGCAGATAGAAAGGACAGAGTGGGGAGGACTTAGATCGTGAGTGGATCCCCAAAGCTGATTTTTGTGAGGCTGTGATTCCCAACTGTCTTCTTCCTTATTCAAAATGATGGGGGAAGGGGGTAAGCGCGGGGAATGGACCACGTGAAGAGGAGGCCCTGCAGACAAGAGCAGAGCAAAGATGTAGAAGCCAGGAGAGGCAGGGCTGTTGAGGGGGAGGTCAGAAGTACAGCACGCTGTCACTGGGACATGATCTGAGGGCCAAGAGGGGCTGAGGGGGTAGCGAAGCCAGGACACAGAAGGCCTTTTTTGAAGTTGTGGTGAAATATATACAAAAAAATGTTTTTTTACCTTTTTTGTTTGTTTGCTTTTTGGCTGCTCCACGTGGCTTGCAGGGATCTCAGGTCCCTGACCAGGGATTGAACCTGACCATGGCAGTGAAAGTGACAAATCCTAACCACTGGGCCACCAGGGAATTCCCGTAAACGTAACCACTTTTAAGTAGACAGTTCAGCTGCCTTAAGTAAACACTTTTGTGCAGCCATCACTGCCAACCGTGTTTTAGAATGTTACCGTCTTCCCAAACTGAATCTCTGTACTCATTCCTCTCCATTCTCCTTTCCCTTCCAGTGGCAAAAATGTCAGCTGTTTTCAAAACGTGTGGGACAGTTTCTACTTCACGTCGGCAAGTCTTCACTCATCGTTGACCGGAGACACATTAATGTCACGGGCGTTAGTTTCTGCAAAAATCCCCCTTAAATAAATGAAGTGTTATTTCACTTTAATAAAATGTGAACGTTTTACTTTAATAAAGTGCTAATCCACAACAACAATTTCTGATTTTTTTTTTTAATTTAGAAGTCTCTTAGGATTGCGAAATTAGCTGCCCAATTTCATTCAGCCACCACACAGAAAACAGACCCAACAGTCCCAATAGTGCGAATTTTGAAAGGATTGCGGTTATTTGACTAGAGTAGTTATGACTTGTTTCACCCGAAACTTTTGGCTTAGTCTCTTAATAAGAACCAATCTGTTTCAGGTCTAACTTTGCAAGACTGGGCTCCAGAAGCATAGTGAACAAGAAACACAAATTCAAAGTATGACAACTTAAAAGTCAATCTGTTACTTATACAGACAGAACACTTTGGAATTTTGCAAACTGCATAAAGACAGTTGTTTTTTGTGGGTTTTTTTTTTTTTTTTAACAATGTTGTGTTAGTTTCTTATATACAGCAAAGTGACTCAGTAATGCATATATATATTCAGATATTCTTTTTTACAATGGTTTATTACAAGATATTGAATGTAGTCCTCTGTGCTACAGAGGACTTTGTTGTTTATCTATCTTGTATACAATAGTTTGCGTCTGCTAACCCCAAACTCCGCACGACTTGGTAACCACGAGTTTGTTCTCTTTCTTCTCTTTGAGTCCGTTTCTGTTTCATAAGTTCATTTGTGTCATATTTTAGATTCCACATGTAAGTGACATCATATGGTATTTGCCTTTCTCTTTACGACTTACTTCACTTAGTATGATAATATCTAGATCCATTCATGTTGCTACAAATGGCATTATTTCATTCTTTTATGGCTGAGTAATAGTCCATTGTATATATGTGTGTGTGTGTATGCCACATCTTTATCCATTCATCTGTCAATGAACAGTCAAGTTGTTTCCATACCTTGGTTATTGTAAACAGTGTTGCTATGAACATAGGGATGTATATATCCTTTTTTAATTAATTTTTTTTGTTTGGAGTATAGTTGCTTTACGATGTTGTGTTAGTTTCTGCTGCATAACAAAGTGAATCAGCTGTACGTATACATATATCCCCTCTTTTCTGGATTTCCTTCCCATTTAGCTCACCACAGAGCACTGAGTAGAGTTCCCTAAGCTATGCAGTAGGTTTTCATTACTTACCTTTTTGTTTGCTTTATATATATTTTAATTGAAGGGTAATTGCTTTACAGAATTCTGTTGTTTTCTGCCAAATCTCAAAATGAATCAGCCATAGGTATACATGCATCCCCTCCCTTTTGAACCTCCCTCCCATCTCCCTCCCCATCCCACCCCTCTAGGTTGATACAGAGTCCCTGTTTGGGTTTCCAGAGATGTATAGCAAATTCCCGTTGGCTATCTATTTTACATATGTTAATGTAAGTTTCCATTTTACTCTCACCATACATGTCACCCTCTCCTCCCCTCTCCCCATGTCCATAAGTCTATTCTCTATGTCTGTTTCTCCACTGCTGCCATGCAAATAAATTCTTCAGCACCATTTTTCTAGATTCTGTATCTATTCATTACTTACCTATTTTACACAGAGTAGTGTACACACATCAACCCCAATCTCTCAATTCATCCCACCACCCTTCCCCTCTTGATATCCATATGTTTGTTCTCTCCGCCTGTATCTCTGTTTCAGCTTTGCAAATAAGTTCGTCTGTATCATTTTTCTAGATTCCCCATACGAGTGATATTATATCTGTTTTTCTCTTTCTGGCTTACTTTACTTTGTATGACAGTCTCTAGGTCCATTCACATCTCTGCAAATGGCACAATTTCCTTCTTTTTATGGCTGAGTAATGTTCCATTGTATATAGATACCACACCTTCTTTATCAATTTTCCCGGTGATGGGCATTTAGGTTGTTTCCACGGCCTGGCTATTGTGAGTAGTGCTGCAATAAACACTGGGGTGTATGTATCTTTTTGGATTATGGTTTACGCTGGGTATATGTCCAGGAGCAGAATTGTTAGGTCAAATGGTAATCCTATTTTTAGTTATTTGAAGAGCCTCCATACTGTTCTCCATAGTGACTGTACCAACTTACATTCCCACCAACAGTGTAGGAGGGTTCCTGTTTCTCCACATCCTCTCTGGCATTTATTACTTGTAGACTTTTTAAATTTAATTTATTTTAATTGGAGGATAGTTACTTTACAATATTGTGATGGTTTCTGCCATACATCAACATGAAGCAGCCTCAGGTAATCCCCATGTGTCCCCCAATCCTGAACCCCTCTCCCACCTCCCTCCCCACCCCATCCCTCTCGGTTGTCCCGGAGCACCAGCTTTGAGTGCCCTGCTTCATGCACTTGCCCTGCTCACCTGTTTTACATATGGTAATGTATATGTTTCAATGCTGTTCTCTCTATTTGCAGACTTTTAAATGAGGCCCATTCTGACTGGTGTGAGGTGGCAAATGAAGATAGTTTTGATTCACATTTCTCTGATAATTAGTGACGTTGAGCATCTCTTCACATGCCTATTGGTCATCTGTATGTCTTCTTTAGAGAAATGTCTATTAAGTTACAGACTGCTGTTTGTTCAACAGAACTGAAAAAATTCTGGCCCAAGTGGCACTTATTTAGCCCAAATGACCAAAGACTATTTTATACCAAATTTGAATTTTTGAGAAATGGTTAACATTAACACTATGTGTGTTTTATACGTCAGATTAAGAGGTCATGGGCTTTCCTGGTGGCTCAGTGGTAAAGAACCGACCTGCCAATGCAAGAGACACAGATTCAATCCCTGATCTGGGAAGATTTCAGATGCCTCAGGGCAACTACGCCCAGGAGCTGCAACTGCTGAGCCCACGAGCCTAGAGCCCAGGCTCCACAAGAGGAGCCACCACAGGGAGAAGCCGGCGCACCGCAGCTAGAGAGTGGCCCCCGCTGGCCGCAGCTAGAGAAAAGCCCGCACGGCAATAAAGACTCAGCACAGCCAAAAATAAATGAATAAAAATTATTAAAAAAAAAAAAAGGGTTCAAGAGTATATAAAATAGAGCCATGGGTTACTACCTCTGGCTTCCCAGGTGACTCGGGGGTAAAGAACCCATCTGCTAAGCAGGAGACACAGGATTCTTGGGTCAGGAAGATCCCCTGAAGAAGGAAATGACAACCCTCTCCAGTATTCTTGCCTGGGAAATCCCACGGACAGAGGAGCCTGGCAGGCTACAGTCCATGGGGTAGCAAAGAGTCAGACACGGACACAAGTTAGTGACTAAACAATGATTACTACCCCTAAGGACATTATGCACAAGATAAACCCAAGAGGTTATGACAGTGTTTCGGGTGGAAACAGTCTTATGCAAAAACAGTCTAGTGTCTCTGCTGCGTGGGTCTGTATCTTAAAGAAATTTCAGGGATGACTGAGAGAAAAAAAAATCTCAGTCCATTAAAGATGGATAAAAAAGTCAGTTTGTGGGATTTTAAATGCTTGCTTAAGAAAAAAATTCAGAACACATCACTTTCCATACAAAGAAAAATAGCAGACTTCTGGATGACATATCTGATCACACTACATGATTTAGAACAGGGGTCACAGACTGGTTTGGGTGCATGGTCTTTTAGGAGCTGGGCAGTACAGCTATTTGGAGGTGAGCGGCTGGGCAAACGAGTGGTTTCATCTGCATATTTGCAGCCACTCCCCATTACTCACAGTACCACCTGAGCTCTGCCTCCTGTCAGATCAGTGCAGGATAATAAATGTAACACACTTGAATCACTCCGAAACCACCACCACCACCCCACCCCACCCTGGTCCGTGGAAAAACTGTCTTCCACAAAACCAGTCCCTGGTGCCAAAAAGAGGTTGGGAACCAATGATTTATAATGAAACCATGTCTATGGTTAAAAGCTATTTTCTGCTGTACTCATTCCTTAAATAGCATCAATTTGTGAGCTAAAGTTCATCTTCAGTTCAGCTACATTTATGGCAGAAGATCTTGTTTCCAAATCAGTGACACTAATTTTCCTTAAGTGTAACAGCACTCAATTTTTAGTAGCAATTATATTTTTAAAAGGTTAACAACTTGTAGGACAAAAATATTCTAGCCATGTTTATTTTCTACCTTTTTAGTCACTATCACTTACACTATTTGCAGAAAGAGTAATCTACCTACAAGACGGTCTTTCTTACGCTCCCATCCCACATCTCATTCAAAGGATTTTCCTTCCTCCTTGCTCATTTCTAACTTGGTTGGTGCAAGTGCAGGAATTTCAGATAATACACAAGATACCTGGGTATTTTGGATAGAGTGAATAGCCATTCCCTTCTCCAGGGGATCTTCCTGACCGAGGGATTAAACCCAGGTCTCCTGCATTGCAGGCAGATTCTTTACCATTTGAGCCACCAGGGAAGCCCCAAAGGTAGAAAGAAGACAAAAAATCCTTAGTTTTACAGTGTCCCCAAAATTAGATATGAGAAATAGTTGTCTGTCAAGAATCTTGAGAAGATCGGGCCACCGAAGGTCCCTCTCTGTGCAATCTGATACGTCTGCAACAGTAGATTAGCAAGAAAGTCACCTTAGTCAACTAGTTATGCAAACGGCACTGACAGCAAGTCCTAAATACACCTTCTGATGAAAACTGATGAAACCTTTTGTTAATAATCCCTTCCGAGAGGTCCCCAGCTCTACAGTTACGCTTTGCGTTAAATCACTGTTCAGGACTTCCCTGGTGGTCCAGTGGTTAAGAATCCACCTACCACTACAAGGGACACAGGTTTGATCCTGGGACAATTGCACATGCCATGGGGCAACTAAGCTGGGTACCATAACAACTGAAGCCTGAGCTTCAAGAGAAGCCACTGCAAACAGAAGCCCATGCTCAGCAATGAAGACCCAGCACAACCAAAAATAAAATTAAAGTAAATAAATAAAATCATTAAAATAAATAATTAACCCTTAAGTTATTCGAGGAAATACTCATAGGAAGTAACTAGTGGCAAGACACTCGTTGTGAAAACTGAGGCAAATGAGTTGACAAATTCCGAGAAAAGCCAAGTGACATCATTTGTCAGAATAAATGCTGGACAATACAAAACCGGTCCAAACCTGAAATCTGTAAATTAAGATGGTGCTCCTATCAAGCAAGTTTTGGAATGGATGGCAAATTTCTCGAGGTGCCAGAAGGAGCATTTTCACCAGTCTCCCCTTCCCCCAAAGGAGTGGCTGAACATGTAAATAGTGTGAGAAAGAAAATGGGAAAATGTACCCACAGGAAGTGGCTCCGACTTGGAGAAGCCACCATGAGAAAACAAACCTCAGACTGATGCCCAATGGACTCTCCAAAAAACACAAAGGGGGCGGAGGCAGAGTTAAGGCACCTAAATTTTTTTTTTTAATCCAAGTGACTTTGGCCTTTTACAATATTTTACACTATTTTTTAAAAGAGGATTTCAAGCATGTGGGAAACAGGCAAATTGTTTCAAAAACCCTGCGTGGCAAATTCAGTTTGCAAGTGTCCTTCAGATGTTTGCCAAGGATAATAAAGCCGACTGTTGGCGGTGTCCGGTCCTTCTTCCTCCCTGACGCTCGCTGGAACCCCGAGGACTGTGCAGAGTCACAAACAAGTGGGCTGCAGGAAAGGGGCGTGGCATCTACATCGCTCGAAAACAGCTCGGCTCTCGCTTGGCAGATTTTCGAGAACCGTGATTGCCTCTTCCACGTGGAATCGTTTTCCTCGCCATATTCACAGAATTTCTCCAATCGTCTAATATTTCAGTGACAGTCAGGACACAAACACGTGTCCTGCGCCGCATTTATGGCAAAAGATCTCGTATTCAAAACCGTGGCCCCCATGTTCCCTGTAATAACAGTACTCGATTTGTAGCGGCCATCGTATACTTCAAAAAGGTTAACAACTTGGCGTCTTGGTGCAGGGCACCTCTGGCCAGGCGTCTCCCTCATTTTCCTTTGACGCCAACCTCTTCGTAAACCTGCCTTCCGACCGCACGGCCAGGTTCTCGCTGCTGCCCCATCCGTCCTTCCCAGCCGCTTGGTCTCCGGCGTGGCTGCGGGGGCAGGTCCCCCGCTCGCTGCTGTTCCGGCCGCAGCCCGAGGCGGGGCGATAGCGAGTCGGGGGCGCAGGTGGCGCGCGCGGAGGGCGGCTAGGCGCGTCCCTGGGGTGTGCTGGGGCCGGACTGGGCGCCCGGCGCCATCCAGCTAGCCAGGGTCGCAGCTGGCCCCGCACCGTGACCTCCCTATGCCCAGCGACATCTGTGCCAGGGTAAAACAAGGCTCGGCGTCAGGGGCGGCGATGCCAGGGACTCGGCCTACTGCGCAGCAGCGCCGCGCACCGGAAATCCCTGAATATTGCATAGATCCTCCCTTGGTACGCGAGACGATCGACTCAACATCAAGCTTTGGTTTTGTTTAAAAAAGGGGAAAAAAAGGCCTTTGGGATTATTTTTGCTTGTTGAAAATCCATACCGATAAAATGATGTACTGAGAGTAGTCCTGACTTGGGGTGTGTGATTGGCAAACAGAAAATGAAAGAATAGAATAATAAGAGGTTGAGAATATACGAATGTACTTCTCTAAAAAAAAGAGAGAAAACCTTGGGGAGTCGGGAGGCGGGGGTGGAGGGCAGGCCCGCTCATGGGATTCTCCGGGTCGCAGATAATGTTAAGCTCTCAGAAAGCAAATCTGGCAAAGGGATCCGTGTTCTTTATTTTTATGGGCCCCCACCCCTCTGGGTCAGAAGAAGGCTAATTATGCCGCAGGAACAATCAGTCCGTGAAATCTCAATGGCTTAAATCAGTGGAGTCTTTTTCTTGCTTGTGTTCCCGGTCCACCGTAGGGGCTAGGGGGACCCTCTATCCGGTAGGGCTCGCCAGCCTCCTGGAGGCAGGCTGAAGCCACCGAGGCTCCACCTGATCACTCAGCAACCTGGCAGGAACCCTGTACATCACTCTCCAGCTCTTAAAACTATTGCCAGAGAGTGGTGTGTCACTTTTGCTCCCATTTTCAGTGGCCAAAGCGAATCACATGCTCACGCCTACCCCCAAAGATATGGGAAAAGAAAACTTCAGCAGGGGCAGGAACAAGGATAATGGGAGTGTTCTAAAGTAGTCCTGATGGCCATCACACCACCCAATCACTGTGCTGAGCCAACTTCTTCTTTTTTCTTTTTTCAATTTATTTTATTGAAGTGTTTCAGTACTTCATGGTTTACCATGTGTTCATTTTTGCTGTACAGCAAAGTGATTCAGTTATTCATGTACATATGCATTCTTTTTCATATTCTTTTCCATTATGGTTTATCACAGAATATTGAATAAGTTCCCTGTGCTCTATATATACAGCAGGTTGTTCTTTATCCATTCTATATTTTATAGTTTGTATCTACTAATCCCAAACTCGCGATCCATGCCTCTCTCATCTCCCTGCCCCCTTGGCAACCACAAGTCTGTTCTCTCTGTAAGTCTGCTTCAGTTTCATAGATAAGTTCATTTGCATCATGTTTTAGATTCCACATATAATTGATATCATATGGTACTTGTCTTTCTTTTTCTTACTTCACTTAGTAGAATAATCTCTAGATCCATCCATGTTGCTGCAAATGTTCGTCTGTCGATGGACATTTAGGCTGTTTCCATGTCTTGACTGTTGTAATTAGTGCTGCTATGAACATAGGGGTGCATGTATCTTTTTGAATTATAGTTTTGTCTGGATATATGCCCTGGAGTGGGATTGCTGGATCATATGGCAACTCTGTTTTTAGTTTTTTTAAGGAAACTTCACCACGTTTCCCATAGTGGCTGCACCAATTTATAGTCCCACCAACAGTGTAGGAGGGTTCTCTTTTCTCCACACCCCCCTCCAGCATTTATTACTTGTAGACTTTCTGATGATGGCCATCCTGACCCATGGGAGGTGGCACCTCTTTGTAGTTTCGATTTGCATTTCTCTAACAGTGTATCTGGGGCTTCCCAGGTATTCTGCCTGCCAATGCAGAGGATGCAACAGACACTGGTTTGATCCCTGGGTCGGGAAGAAATCCCCTGGAGTAGCAAATGGCAACCCACTTCAGTATTCTTGCCTGGAAAATTCCATGAACAGAAGAGCTGGCAGTCTACAGTCCCATGGGGTCTCAAAGAGCTGGACACAACTGAGTGACTGAGAACAGATACACACAGTAGTTTATCTAACTTCTTTGGGAAGGTCTGAGTGAATAAATAAACCCAAGAAAGGGAAAGATGTAAGATAATTGGAAAGAGGTTACATTTGTCACTGTTTTTCTATTGTAGCTCCCCTTAAAAGGACAGAGGCCACAGCCTGGCAGAAGTTGGCATCACTGCCCCAGCTCAGCACAAGTATGAGTTGGCTTAGGTACAGAGAATGCACCTTCCTGGTGTGCTCCCTACACACTTAGCTACCAACCACCTCCTGGCCACTGAAAAAGCAAAAAGCTTCTATAGAAAGATCAGGACAGAGGGAAAGAGACTAAAGACAAAGTATTAATGGTCTCACGATCTTGATACATTTGTTCAAAGACTTGCCGGCTTTCACCCATCTCCTTCCACCCCCAACTCCATTTCTGTCACTCTCTCACACACACACACACCAAAAAATGCCACCATGAAGCTTCAGAACATCAGGAATAAAATCTTCAAAGCTACCGGTTAGAAGAGATACACTGCCTAGAAAGGAGTAAGAATCAGACAGCCCTGGCAGAGGGCTTTTCGCTTGCAAGCTGCTGTTTATGTTTGCTATTTTTGAATTACTGTGGCTACTGTTGTGTTGCATTTCCCCCCCCAGTTCACAAAAATGAATCACTGGCTCAAAAGAGGTTCTTCAAAATGTAGAGGAATGATGAAAATGGCATCATGAATCATCAGAAGAACACAGTAGGCATAATGAATAAATAGTTCTCCAGTATAGCTATGAAATACGAAACTGCATATTCTAACATAGATAAATTCTTGGGTAATGATTTTTACACATGTAGCCATAAATGAAAATTTGGAGTATAAGTTCAGTGAAAAATATTTGAAAATTTTATTTATTGAGCCAGCAATCCATTGCCCCTAGTCCTCAACATGTTACCATTAAAATTAAAACTTTGATAAATAGTAGTCTGAAGCTATTAAAAAAAAAAAAAGGCTCCATTGTCTTTCTAAAAGCAACCAATCCAGTTTTCGCGGAACAAACATGAAATAATACTTTCTAAACATAATTAATATCCTTGTTACTAAAAGTGCAAAGGAGACCAAAGCATCACTCTAGGCATCGTTTTAAGCTGCTGCCCTCTTTAACAAATGCACATAGAAGTCACACAACTACCAAAAAGGCTGTAAACCAGCTGCAAAAACAATGATAACGACTATTCTTGGAGAGACAGCCAAAGAGATTATTGACAAAATTCCTTTATCAGATAACACGGTTAGACATTGCATAACATTAAGAATACACAAAAGTAGAAAAGCAATTAGTGCGTACACATGCTATCGGATAGTTTTGCTTTTCAGCAAGCCAAAACTGCTCACGTGGGGGGTATGAAGCAAGCCCTTGGCATATACGGGGTTCCAGCATGAAGGAAAATGTTGCCTGGCTTGTCATTTTGTGTGTCGCGCCAAAGTATGATAAGAGACTCCTCAATTACAGATTATTTACTTTGTGAGTCATGTGCTGGAAATGGTACTTTAGGATGGGTGCCAGAGTTGAAGCGGCCACGGCTGCCATAAGCAAAGCCCTGCACTGTGGATAAAAGAGGTTGTCCCTTTACATGCTGTTTATTCACAGAAAAGCATTAATGGTCAGCAAAATGCAGCTGGACCTTGATTCCGGGTTAGGGGAAGTTAAAAACAAAAACAAAAACTCTCATCTAATTCTGGTAGACTAAAATGCACATCTTTTCAGCATATGGCGGGGGGTGGGGTGGGGCGGGGGGGCGGGGGGAACAGGTAGTATACAGGTCAGTATGCTTTTAGTTAGGGACAACAGAAACCCAATTCCAAGTGGATTAAACAATAAATGGAACTAATTAGATCGTTTGTGATGTCAGGGCTCTGGCTCCATTTCACTGCAGGTGCCTTGGCTCTGTCCTCCTTTGTATTGGCTTCTTTTCAGCTTCCCCTGTGGTAGAAAATGGTTACAGCAGCACCAAACCCCACACGTTCAAGCCACACACTCCAGACAAAAAAAGTGGCTGTATGCCGAATCCCCATAAAAATCCTGAGATTTACAGTGATTGGATGGGTTTAGGTCATATGTCCACTTCTGAACCAATCACAGTGTGGCTGGGGGTGGAACCCTCTGATTGCTCCACCCCTTGGACCGAATAAAGAGGCAAAGCCAGAAAACAACAGAGGATGGAGTAGGAGGGTGATTTTACAGATACAAATTATTCCTTAGTCTTAAAATACTGTTTTATCTTGTAATTTAAAATCATTGTTGAAACTCTGTGTTTTTTTGTTTGTTTGTTTGTTTTTTGCTACAGATTGGTAATGCGTGGTGTGAAACCTTTGAAGAACTATGCTTAATGGTAAAGAACCCGCCTGCCAATGCAGGAGATGCAAAAAATGTGGGTCAGATCCTGGGGAAGATCCCCTGGAGACAGAAATGGCAACCCACTCCAGTATGCTTGCCTGGGAAATCCCATAGAGGAACCTGACGGTTAGAGTCCATGGGGTCGCAAAGAGTCGGACAGCACTTAGCGACTGAACATGTGTGAGCGTGCTCTAAGAGGATGCTTCAAGAATCTCGTACCTAATGACCATCCCTTGCAAATCCACGTTTCCCTTAGTAGCAAATACTTAAACAACTATTACAAATTCACACCTCCTAATAAGTCTCTTTCATCCATTTCTGTCACAGGGAATGGAGTCACTAAGTGGCATGGAGAGAGCTGGAAGCATCAGGGCTGACTTTCTGCTGTGCCATCATTCCCAGCTCTGCCCACCTGGCACCAGCTCTACAATGTCAGTGTCCCCTGCAGGTTGTCCTTGCCAAAGCAGCGCCTCTCTCCGGCTCGTCCTCTCTGTTTCTGCTTCTCCTTCTGCAGTTCCTACATTCCATCCCTCACCAGTCTGGTCTCTCTTCCTACACAAGGACTGTCATGCCTGTCCCAAAATGACCTGCTCAGCCCCAGGGCTCCCTGACCTTCCAGGTCCAGCAGCCAAAACCCACCTAGGAGAACCACTGCCTCTTAAGTCTAAGTCTCCAGAAGAGAGAGATTGTTCTGCTTGCATCAGGTGTCCACATCTGGTCCCATTAGCTATAGAAGCCTGTGGATCCCACCAATGTGGAGGAAGAAGGAAGATCACAGCAAAGGGGACACTGGCTCCATAAGTACTTCAGAGTGTGTCTGCAGATCCTTTGGGCGACATCCTGACATCCTCCTCTAAGTGTACCTTTTGCAGACAGTTCACAGGACGGCATGGACTTCGCTGTCCCATGAGTGGAGAACAGCACACCAGTGAACCAAGTGGAATCAGGATAAGCTCCCTGTAGGCTAGAAAAATCTCCATTTCCTGCTGACATGAGGAGAGAGCTGGCCTGACATGGATCCAGAGTTGGCTGCACCCCTGGATCTGATTGAAGTCTGGGTGATTGCCAAGCTGATTCATCTAGGAACTGGAGAAAACCACCAGGCTGTAGCTTAGACCAAGCCTCACACCACATCACCTGATTCCTGTCTTATTCCCCTGCCAGATCTGTTGCATCTTTATTGGCTCTCCTGATGACTTCTTCTGTCATTGGAAGTTACTCATACTTTGGCTGTGCAAAACTGGAACATGCATGAGGCACTGAGGCAGGAAAAAACCCTGGGCCCTGCTGAGAGTCGAACCCCAACTCCCCCTCCACCCCCTACTCTGGATGTAAGCTCCTGACCCCAAACTCTTATTGGCAATAGTTGCCATCCCAAACCAGCTCTCTAACCTTTTAACATGATCTCCAGACATTAAACAAGATCCTTGGACTTCCCTTGCGGCTCACTGGTAAAGAATCTGCCTGTCAATGCAGGAGACACGAGTTCGACCCCTGATCCGGGAAGATCCCACATGCTGGAGAGCAACTAAGCCTGTGTGCCACGACTACTGAGCCTGTGTTCCACAGCCCAGGAGCTGCAACTACTGAAGTCCATTCATCTAGAGCCTGTGCTCTGTAGCGAGAGAAGACACTGCAATGAGAAGCCTGCTCATCACAACTAAAAAGTAGCCCCCACTCACAGAAACTAGAGACATGCCTGCACAACGATGAAGACCCAGCACAGCCAAAAATAAATAAATAAACCAATAAAAATAAAAGCCAGGAACCTTGGATTCCTTGACAAAAAATAAAACACGATCCTTTTACAGACTACAAGCCCATTTTTTTCCCTCGTGGAATTTTCTCTCTCTCTCCTTGCATAAGAAGGAAGTAGCAGTGATGATGAGGAAAACATGGTTTTTGGGGTAAGTAAGACCTGGATTTGAGCCCTTGACCCACACGGGAGCAATGGGATTCCATTCAGGAGGCTTGCCTCTATGAGCCTAATTCTTGACCAGGAAATTTGTGATGAGACTTTCATGAGGATTAAACTAAAGAACCTAATATCAAATGGCTGAAACAGTTGAGTCTCAAATGTTAGACCTTTTGCCCTCCTTTGGGGAAGGGATGAAAGCAAAACCTATTCTAAGTATCTACTCCACACTCTTTCTCTTCCACCCAAAAGCTGATCAATCCCACCAACACTTATTGAACATCTGCCATATACATTGACAAGGTAATAAGAGAATCCAGCATGAACTCTGAACTCCAGGAAATCACATCTCCATATCTCCATCCTCACCTATAAATTTACCATCAGTGGGAAATCGTGGTGTCTACTTCCCAACCTCCCAGAGGTCTTGGTGACCATAAAACTTTGTAAATGACACTCAAAAGAAATAGTCCCAGTTTCTTCTCTCCAGGAATGTCTCAGCAGCAGGATTCTCCAAAGGACTCAGTCTGTTTTTCTCCCTTCTCTCTACCTCTTACATCCTTGCTCACTCGATTCCCAGCCCCTTGGAGGAGCTGAACATGAGTGATCACCGCCCCAGTGGAAAGTGGAATAACAGTGCAAGAAAGACCAGTAGCTGTGGTTCAGGACCATGAACAGCGCCAGATGGACTCCTCCTGGTCCAGACAGGTGAGTCCTCCTAGCCCGGGGCCTCCCTGCATACAAGAACCATTCTGCTGACAGAATGGCTGCCTCGCATAGGTTTGGCTCCTGATGCTCCAGTGTTCTTACCTGGAGAATCCCAGGGACGGGGGAGCCTGGTAGGCTGCCGTCCGTGGAGTCACACAGAGTCGGACACAACTGAAGTGACTTAGCAGCAGCAACTGGAGTCACTGGATCTACAGCAGTGCTCATGTTGTGAATTAGGATGACAGCCCTCCTCTTGAGGCTGGAAGATGGCTCTGAAAACCAAAAATACTGGGAACACTTTCCATTTGGACCTATGCATGGAGAAAGGGGAGCTCCAATTGTCAGCTTTGAGAGTAAGCAGATGTAAAGGGGTGGGGCATCTGTGGATTTGCCTAAGAGCTGTTCATAAGCCAAGTCACAGTGCTTTTCTGCTTTAAGCCTCCTGTTCAAGTTAGTCAATGACTTTCAGGTACAAGAGTTCATGGAGGAGTGTCCCAGCAAGGACCAAGCCCAAAAGAGGTCTGAACCTTTTCTGCTGGTCTTGTCTGTTGCACATGGAAGGTGATCTTTCCCTCCTGGAGACTCCACTTTTAGAGCAATGCCTCTCATAGCAAAACTCCTTGACCAGTGTTGCTTCCTCCTCCTACCCCTCACTGAAGGCCTTGGAGAACATGAAGTCTGTTTACTTCGTCTACTGTCTGTTTACTCTCTCACTGTCCTCCTTTCCTTGTATCTCAAGCCTCAGGTCTCACCTGCCTGTCTTTGCTTACAAAATCTGCTTCACCACCCTGGATGCTAGACTCTCATCCCTGAGGCTAGCAATGTGGAATCACCTTTGATTCTTCCTCTCCCTCCTCCTCTGTTATATCTGCTAGTGAAAACTTTTATCCTTTCTTTAGAAGTCTCTAAATCAACCATTCATCCAAAAGCTTTGTATGAAGGTTTTTAATTATTTTCCAGATTGCCAGTTGAAACTGAGGAGATGACCACACACATTCAGCCTATTCACCCTTGGAGATCCTTCCAAGATGATGGTAAAGAATAAAAAGGGATTAAACCCCAAATTAAGAAGAGAATAAAAGGGTAGTCCTAGAAAAGAAAATAATCTGAAAGACTGAAAATAGATGGAGAAGAAAAAACTGATGATGTTTGGGTATGCATGGAGAGAAACTCAACCTGTGAATGAAATTTGCCCCCAAGGACTGCTCACAAAATGGAGGGCAGGGCCCAGGTTCACTGTTTGAAATCTTGGATCTTGGGTGGATTGTTCCCTGCTTGTGAAAAGAAGATCTAGAGGAAAGGACGGAGGGAGATAGAAACTTTCTGGCCAGGGGCTGTGCTAACCTCCCACTGTTCTGTAATGGGACCAGTCATCACCCAATATCATAGCAGAAAGGTAACCACTTGAGCTACTGCTGTGAAGTGAGATCAAGGTTGGGGCCTCAAGGATCTAGCAACTGAAAGATGCTGACAGGGAGGATGATTAAGAGAAAAGGAGGGGAAGAAAAGAGAAACAAAAACAAACGTTTCAAAAGAAGTCTGCAAACCAAAATCCCCAAAGCCTAGAAAGAAAACTAAAGCTAAAAAAGAAAGTCAACAAAATCAACACATGAGGTCACCATGTGGAAGGTGATCTTTCCTTCCTCGAGACTCCACTTTTAGAGAGATGCCTCTCAGAGCAAAACTCCTTGACCGATGTTGCTAAGCTTTGGTGATGTTGGTCCTTATAAACTCCTTAACCGATTAAGTAACCTCACAGAGCAATGTGACAGTGGCTTTAAAGAAGTACATGGAGAAGATTCAAAGACCTAGATGCCTGCTCTGACTCGAGGTTGGGAGACACTGCCGAGAAGCTTCCTCTGGGGTTTCTGGGAGGTGATGTTACTGACAGAAGCCATCCTTGAACTGGCATGCACAGGGTACGACTTCTCTGCCGTTCATCACTTGCCAGTTCTTGCCTTTGAGAATATTCCAAAAGGTTCTCAAGGAAGGTAACTGAGGCACCCCTGCAACCAGAGGAAGGAAGATCAAGTTGAACAATTAGAACTCTGGTCTAGTGGGGTAGGCTGAATGATGTGCCTCTGAAACATGTCCATGTTGTAATCTCAGAACCTATGAACATGTTACCTAATATAGAAAAAGGGACTTTGCAAACATTATAAAGCTGAGGATTTTAAGATGGGAGAGTACCCTGGATTATCTAGTGGGCCCAATAAAATAACAAGCCTCCTTATAAGTGGGAGGTAAGAGGTCAGAGTCAGAAAAAGATGTGGCAACATCACCAGAGGTTAGAATGGTGTGCTTTGAAGATGGAAGAAGTGGCTGTGAGCCAAGGGTGGCTGCTGAGAAACTGGAAAAAAGCAAAGAAGTAGATCCTACCCTTACAGTCTCCAGAAGGAGCCAGCCTTGCTGACACCTTGATTTTGGCCCAGTTAGACTGATTTTGACTTCTGACCTCCAGAATTAACAACAGTAAGATAATAAATTCATGTTATTGTAATCCACTGAACTTGTAGCCATTTATTACCATAACAATAGGGAACTAATATACCTGATGAAATAGAATCCAAGTGGATTTCATTTTTTTCAATTACACACACACAAAATTTCTCAGGGCATAAAACATAGTTTTCAACTAAAAAAAAATCAGCAGGTAAATTGAAGATTATTCATATCCAGTTAGCAACCCTGAAGATGACATGCAGGAAATATCTCAAGAATATGGAGAAAGATAATCCCCCACAAAATGTAATTTATGAGGGAAGGAAGACTTGGTGAACAAAACCAATGGATGTAATGGACAAATAATAGCTGTTCCAGACGGAGATAAATGCTAACAGATGGGGGAGACGTCATAATCAAATACTAGAAGAAAATTTTTCCTGAACTGGGGAAAATACGCCCACCAACTGATTTAAAGGCTCACTGAATTCTATCTGGGTTGATGAGAAAGTCACACAGGAGGGCACATCTTAGTAAAATGCATGATCTTAGAAGACAAAAAGAAAATCTTCTAGGCTATCAGGCAGAAAGAACAACTTGAAAGGATGGAGTTCTAGCTTATGGGACACAGTTTATTCTTTGGGTTAGAAATCGATATTCTCTCTCATCACCAGAATATATGAGCCCAGGAATTAAGAGATAGAAATAAGAGAAGGTCCTCTCACTATTGGCGCTTCTCAGGTGATGCTAGTGGTAAAGAATCCACCTGCCAATGAAGGAGACGTAAGAGACATGGGCTCCATCCTTGGGTTGGGGAGATCCCCTGGAGGAGAGCGGGGCAACCCACTCCAGTATTCTTGCCTGGAGAATCCCATGGACAGAGGATCCAGGCAGGCTATGGTCCATGGGATCGACTATGGACTGACTATAGCAACTTGGCATGCACCCACACCTCTCACTATTACACTTAATAACCTGCTTACAGAACTTTTTCTTCCCATTCCCACGACTCTGAGTACTGTGGATTTGGGGTTGCTACCAGCCATTTTGGGTCTCCCTGCCACTAAGCCAAGAAAGGGATTACTGCCTGGGATGACTGATATTGATTATGAAGAGAAACTGATTTGCTGCTACACAGTGGAGGCAGGGAGAGCAATATCTGAAACCTAGAGGATGTTGAAGCTGAAACTCCAGTCCTTTGGCCACCTGATGTGAAGAACTGACTCATTGGAAAAGACCCTGATGCTGGGAAAGATTGAAGGCAGGAGAAGAAGGGGTCAACAGAGGATGAGATGGTTGGATGGCATCACCAACTCAATGGACATGAGTTTGAGTAGGCTCCGGGAGTTGGTGATGGATAGGAAGCCTGGCATGCTGCAGTCCATGGGATCGCAAAGAGTCAGACACGACTGAGCTACTGAACTGAACTGAGAGGATGTTCTGGGATTCCCCTGAGTATTGGGTTGGCCAAAAAGTTCATTTGCGTTTTTGACACTACCATGCAAGAAAACCTGAACGAAATTTTTGGCCATCTCAATTCTTCATGTCAAATCATAAAACTTAATGGAAAACTATAACAATCAAAAAGTCAGGACCACTAAGAATTCAGAGACTTTGGGAATGAAGACTTATGTCACCTCATCAGTTTCACCCTAGCCAGTTGAAAGCAAAGGATATGCAGAATGAGGAGTAGAAGAAGAAATGATAAATGTCAACTACAGCCTCATGGCCTGTTATAGAAACAAAGACTGTGTCAACTGTGATTATTTTCTTCCTTGATTGCTTTATGGGATGTGTGTTTGTGTTTCTTCTCTTTCCCCCTTTCCTATTATTATTTTATATAAGTTTCATTGGGAGTTAACTTTCCAATTTTGTATTTAGGTAGCAGAATATTCAGGTGTGACTGTGACCGGATTTAGGAGTTATTAACATTGCCCAGAGAGGGATACATGCCTGTTAGTACTTTGCATCTTCTCATTTGGGGGAGAAACTGGGAATGTCTTTATTTGCGTGAAGGATTGTGGCATCAAGTTAAATGGAAACCGAGAGTTGTTTCCTTGTTGTGTGAAAGTCAAAATACATATATAATGGTGACTATGAATGCTGAAAAGCCTGTGAGGTGGACTTGCCGCTTCTGAATCTATTGCCTCTCAGCTCGAAAGTGAAAGTCACTCAGTCGTGTCCAACTCTTTGTGACCCCATGGACTATACAGTCCGTGGAATTTTCCAGGCTAGAATACTGGAGTGGGTAGCCTTTCTCTTCTCCAGGGGATCTTCTGGACCCAGGAATTGAACCGGGGTCTCCTGCATTGCAGGTGGATTCTTTACCAACTGAGCTACCAGGAAGCCCAGATGCCCTTCTATATTCTGAGTCGTGATGCTGTAGCTGCCAGTCGAAACCTCTTTTCGGCTTGGCCAGTTGGTGCCATGTTAGATTGCCAGTAGGAGACGCTAGAGGAAAAATAGGAATCCAAGGGCGGAAGCTGTGTCTGCCTGTTTTCCATCTACTTCCTATTTGACTCCCTTGAGAATCACCTAGCAATTCACCCTGCAACAGCAACTGATTCCAGTTTGAAGTCTTTCCAACACTTGCAGAACCAGCCTGATCACACCCCACACGCACACCCCAGAGACACTAGCCAGCTTATGCCCCTCCTCACAAGTTGGGTTTCCAAACTCGTGGGGTGCCTCCTCCAAGCTGACCGACACCTGGATCAGTCTGACCTTACCCCTTCCATTAGAGGTCTGAGTTTCATCTTTATGGACCCCCCTCCTCAAAGTCACTAAATTTTAATAAATCCAACACTGTCCCTTTGCTTCCCCAATCATAGGAGTGATAAATGCATTCTAAAGTTGCTAGCAGCAAATCTTAGAGTTATCTTTTTACCCTTTCAGTTACCCAATTAATGCCTTTGTACCTAGTCAACAATTCTTTCCATTAAATTCTCTCTGCTCAAATAACCAGTTTGGTTTTTTTTTTTATTTCCTAAGTAGATCCTGAATGTCATATGATTCACTCAATATATTCAATGGCTATAGGACTATTCATGTTTTCTACATCCTCTTGAGTCAATATTGTAAGTTATATTTTTCTAGGTACTTGTCCATTATAAAATTTCAAATATATTGGTATAAGTTTATAATATCCCACTATTATTTTATGTATATCTGCAATGTATGAAGTTATGTCCTCCTTATTTCATTCTGGATGTTATTATATTATTCATACCTTACTGCTTTCTCTTGATCAATCTTAGCAGAAGGTTACCAAGTTCATTAGTATTTTTAAAATATACTCTCTTTGCTGATCTGCTCTACTATATATTTTCTCTTTCATCAGTTTCTATCCTTTATTATTTTTCTTCTTTCCCTGTTTTGGGGATTTGTTTTGCTACATTAAAAAAAAATACTTCTTGATATGGATGTGTAAATGATAAATTTTTAGTCTTTCTTATTTTCTATTGTGGGCTTCCCGGGTCCCCTTCATGGATCACAGCCTTGTTGTAGTGAAGGGGCTTGTGGGGGGCTCAGTGGTAAAAGAATCCTCTTGCTAAATAAAGCAGGAGACACAGGGAAGATACCCTAGAGTAGGAAATGGCAACCCACTTCAGTGTTCTTGCCTGGAGAATCCCACAGACAGAGGAACCTGGCGGGCTATGGCCATAAGGTTGTAAACAGTTGGACACAACTGAGCACACACACACACCTATTTTCTATTGTATGAAATCAAGGCTTTAAATTACCTTCTAAATACTATTTTAATTGAATGCCACAATTTTTAATATGTAAAATTTTCATATTATCTTTCAGTTTAACATTATACTTCATCTTTGACTAAAGGATTATATAAATCCTTTATATGAGGATTTATAAGATGTGAGCATCTTAACTTCCAGCTACATTAATAATCTATTATTTTTTTATTGATTTATAACTGGTCCACTATAATCATAGGAAGTGATCTGTATAATTTTAATCTTTGATGTTTGTTGAGCCCTGCTTTATAGCATAACATATGGTTAATTTTCACTAATGTTCCAAACCAATGAAAAATAGACACATTGGGCTTTATCTAAATTTAAAACTTTTGTATTTCAAAGGACACTATCAAGAAAGTGAAAAGACAACCCACAGAACAGGAGAAAATATTTGCAAATCATATATCTGAAGCTATTATCTCTCAGCTCTGAAACCGCCGTTCTATACTCTGCTTTGTCCAGTATCAAAAATATGTAGAGTTCTTACAACTCAACAACAGAAAGACAAACAAGATGATTTTTTAAATAACCAAAGGAGTTGAAAAGACATTTTCCCAAATGGTCAATAAGCACTTGAAAAGATGCACAACATCATTAGTCACCATTGCTGTTGTTTAGTCGCTAAGTCATGTCTGACTATTTTGTGACCCCCCTGGACTGTAGTCTACCAGGTTCCTCTGTTCATGGGATTTCCCAAGCAAGAATATTGGTGTGGGTTGCCATTTCCTTCTCCAAGGGATCATCCCGACCCAGGGATTGAATCCACGTCTCCTGCATTCGTAGGCGGATTCTTTCCCTGGATCCACAAAATCAAATCACAATAAGATATTATTTCACACCCACTGAGATGTCTATAATCCAAGACAGACAATAGCAAGTGTCAGGGAGCATACAGAGAAATTGAAATTCTTGTATATTTTTGGTGGGTATGTAAAATGGTTCAGGGATTGTGGAAGATGGCTTTGCAGTTAGTTCCTCAAAAACTTAAATATAGAATTACCACATGACCCAGCAATTCTACTCCAAGGCATATACCCCAAAGAATTGAAAATAGGTATTCAAACAAATACATGTTTGACAAATGTAGTCAAACAAATATGAACTCATGTTCATAGTAGCACTATTCACAATAGCCAAAAGATGGAAATAACTCAAATATCCATAGATAAACAAATTGTAGTATATGCATACAATGGAATATTATTAATATTCTGTCATAAAATGGAATAAAATATCGATACATGCTACAACATGGATGAATCTAAAAACATTATCCTAAGAGAAACAAGCCAAACATAAAAAGTCACATGTTGTGTGATTACATTTATGTAAAATATTCAGAATGGGTAAATCCATGAAAGCAGAAAGCAGATTGATGGTTGCCAGGGGTTGGGGAGAGAGAATGGAGATAAATGGAGAATGGATACGGGGTTTTCTTTTGAGGTGATGAAAATTTTTTGGAACTAGATAGGGGTAGAGGCTGGGCTTCCCAGGTCCCACTCAAGGTAAAGAATCCTCCTGCCCATGCAGGAGACATAAGAGACTTGGGTATGATCTTGGGGGTTGAGACGATCCCCTGGAGGAGGGCATAGCAACTCACTCCAGTATTCTCACCTAGAGAATCCCATGGACAGAGGAGACTGGTGGGCTATAGTCCATAAGGTCATAGAGTCTGACACGGCTGAAGCAACTTAGCATGCAGACAGAGGTGGGGATTGAACAACACTTAGTGAATGTACTCAATGCAACTGAATTGTTCATTTTCAATGATTAACTTAAAATAACTCAATTAAAAAAAGGACAGAAGACCTGAATAGACACTTTTTCAAGATACCTTTTTACTCATACACTGCTGCATTGTCAATTATATCTCAATAAACTGGAAGAAAAAAGATGCAAGTGAGAAAAAATAGATGATGACTTTTATGTATGCAAATTTCACAGCAATAAAAAAGGCAAGGATTAGTCAGGTTTGATATCAAAGCAAAATCCAAGTTGGAAAGTAAACAAATGAAAAATATATACTGGGAAAATACCCAAAGAAAGCAGGTGTATGTATTTTAACATTCAGAGAGGAAAAGAGACTTCAGGGCAAAATAGCTAATGACAAAGTGAGTCACTTTATCTTTGATGCAAGTGACACCATTTTCATCAGGAAGACAGAAAAATTCTAACCTTCATTTCCAACATAGCTTCAAAGTACATAAACAAAAAAAATCACAAATAGAAATTGACAAATCACTGTCAGAGTGAATCATTTTTACACAGTTTTCTCCATCAATCATGAATTAATTCACTCAACAAATACTTTTTTGAGTTACTCCTATGTGCCAGGCACAATTCTTAGCAACTCCTAATACAGAAGAGAGTGATCAAGTCCTCTGTAAATAACAGCAGTTTTGGTCCTTGTATTCCAATTTTATGATTTTTATTCATTTTTTTCTGGCTCTACTGTATTTTAATGCCAAATAAAAATGGTGGAAGCAGGCATCTTTGCCTTGTTCCTGATCTTAACATTTTATCATTTACTAACATGTTAATTGCCAATCTGATCACATGGACCACAGCCTTGTGTAACTCAGTGAAACTAAGCTATGCCATGTGGGGCCACCCAAGACGGACGGGTCACGGTGGAGAGAGGTCTGACAGAATGTGGTCCACTGGAGAAGGAAATGGCAAACCACTTCAGTATTCTTGCCTTGAGAACCCCATGAACAGTATGAAAAGGCAAAATGATAGGATACTGAAAGGGGAACTCCCCGGGTTGGTAGGTGCCCAATATGCTACTGGAGATCAGTGGAGAAATAACTCCAGAAAGAATAAAGGGATGGAGCCAAAGCAAAAACAATACCCAGTTGTTGATGTGACTGGTGAAAGAAGCAAGATCTGATGCTATAAAGAGCAATATTGCATAGGAACCTGGAATGTCAGGTCCATGAATCAAGGCAAATTGGAAGTAGTCAAACAGGAGATGGCAAGAGTGAACGTCAACATTCTAGGAATCAGCGAACTAAAATGGACTGGAATGGGTGAATTTAACTCAGATGACCATTATATCTACTATGTGGGCAAGAATCCCTTAGAAGAAATAGAATAGCCATCATGGTCAACAAAAGAGTCCTAAATGCAGTACTTGGATTCAATCTCAAAAACAACAGAATGATCTCTGTTCGTTTCCAAGGCAAACCATTCAATATCACAGTAATCCAAGCCTATGCCCCAACCAGTAACACTGAAGAAGCTGAAGTTGAATGGTTCTATGAAGACCTACAAGACCTTTTAGAACTAACACCCAAAAAAGATGTTCTTTTCACTATAGAGGACTGGAATGCAAAAGTAGGAAGTCAAGAAACACCTGGAGTAACAGGCAAATTTGGCCTTGGAATACGGAATGAAGCAGGGCAAAGGCTAATAGAATTTTGTCAAGAGAACACACTGGTCATAGCAAACACCCTCTTCCAACAACACAAGAGCAAACTCTACACATGGACATCACCAGATGGTCAACACCAAAATCAGATTGATTATATTCTTTGCAGCCAAAGATGGAGAAGCTCTATGCAGTCAGCAAAAATAAGACCAGGAGCTGACTGTGGCTCAGATCATGAACTCCTTATTGACAAATTCAGACTTAAATTGAAGAAAGTGGGGAAAACCACTAGACCATTCAGGTATGACCTAAATCAAATCCCTTATGATTATACAGTGGAAGTGAGAAATAGATTTAAGGGTCTAGATCTGATAGACAGAGTGCCTGATGGACTATGGATGGAGGTTCGTGACATTGTACAGGAGACAGGGATCAAGACCATCCTCATGGACAAGAAATGCAAAAAAGCAAAATGGCTGTCTGAGGAGGCCTTACAAATAGCTGTGAAAAGAAGAGAAGAGAAAAGCAAAGGAGAAAAGGAAAGATATAAGCATCTGAATGCAGAGTTCCAAAGAATAGCAAGGAGAGATAAGAAAGCCTTCCTCAGAGATCAATGCAAAGAAATAGAGGAAAACAACAGAATGGGAAAGACTAGAGATCTCTTCAAGAAAATTAGAGATACCAAGGGAACATTTCATGCAAAGATGGGCTCGATAAAGGACAGAAATGGTATGGACCTAACAGAAGCAGAAGGTATTAAGAAGAGGTGGCAAGAATACACAGAAGAACTGTACAAAAAAGATCTTCATGACCCAGATAATCACGATGGTGTGACCACTGACCTAGAGCCAGACATCCTGGAATGTGAAGTCAAGTGGGCCTTAGGAAGCATCACTATGAACAAAGCTAGTGGAGGTGATGGAATTCCAGTTGAGCTATTCCAAATCCTGAAAGATGATGCTGTGAAAGTGCTGCACTCAATATGCCAGCAAATTTGGAAAACTCAGCAGTGGCCACAGGACTGGAAAAGGTCAGTTTTCATTCCAATCCCAAAGAAAGGCCATGCCAATGAATGCTCAAACTATCACACAATTGCACTCATCTCACACTCTAGTAAAGTAATGCTCAAAATTCTCCAAGCCAGGCTTCAGCAATACATGAACTGTGAACTTCCTGATGTTCAAGCTGGTTTTAGAAAAGACAGAAGAACCAGAGATCAAATTGCCAACATCCGCTGGATCATGGAAAAAGCAAGAGAGTTCCAGAAAAACATCTATTTCTGCTTTATTGACTATGCCAAAGTCTTTGACTGTGTGGATCACAATAAACTGTGCAAAATTCTGAAAGAGATGGGTATACCAGACCACCTGACCTGCCTCTTGAGGAACCTGTATGCAGGTCAGGAAGCAACAGTTAGAACTGGACATGGAACAACAGACGGTTCCAAATAGGAGAAGGAGTACGTCAAGGTTGTATATTGTCACCCTGCTTATTTAACTTCTATGCAGAGTACATCGTGAGAAATGCTGGACTGGAAGAAACAAAAGCTGGAATCAAGATTTCTGGGAGAAATATCAATAGCCTCAGATATGCAGATGATACCACCCTTATGGCAGAAAGTGAAGAGGAACTAAAAATCCTCTTGATGAAAGTGAAAGAGGAGAGTGAAAAGATTGGCTTTAAGCTCAACATTCAGAAAACGAAGATCATGGCGTCTGGTCCCATCACTTCATGGGAAATAGATGGGGAAACAGTGGAAATAGTGTCAGACTTCATTTTTCTGGGCTCCAAAATCACTGCAGATGGTGACTGCAGCCATGAAATTAAAAGACGCTTACTCCTTGGAAGGAAAGTTATGACCAACCTAGATAGCATATTCAAAAGCAGAGATATTACTTTGCCAACAAAAGTCTTTCTAGTCAAGCCTATGGTTTTTCCAGTGATCACATATGGATGTGAGAGTTGGACTGTAAAGAAAGCTGAGCGCTGAAGAATTGATGCTTTTGAACTGTGGTGTTGGAGAAGACTCTTGAGAGTCCCTTGGACTGCAAGGAGATCCAACCAGTCCATCATAAAGGAGATCAGTCCTGGGTGTTCATTGGAAGGACTGATGCTAAAGCTGAAATTCCAATACTTTGGCCACCTGATGCGAGGAGTTGACTCATTGGAAAAGACTCTGATGCTAGGAGGGATTGGGGTCAGGAGGAGAAGGGGACGACAGAGGATGAGATGGCTGGATGGCATCACCGACTCGATGGACATGAGTTTGAGTGAACTCCGGGAGTCGGTGATGGACAGAGAGGCCTGGTGTGCTGTGATTCATGGGGTCGCAAAGAGTCGGACACGACTGAGCGACTGAACTGAACTGAACATGTTTAATTACATTTTTTTTTAATCTTTGAAATAAGAGAATTTCTTTCTAGTCCTAGTTTGCTTGGAATTTTTAAAAAATCATAAATGGAAGTTGAATTTTATCAGACATCTTTCCTGCATTTGTGGAGATGCTCATGTGGTTTTTCTCCTTTTATCTATTAATGGGATGAATTATACTGCTTGATTTTCCAAAGCATTCCTGGCACAAACCCAGCTTGGTCATGATGCATTATCTTTTGTATGTATTGTTGGATTTGATTTGCTAATATTTTAAGAAAAAGATTGGCCTGTATTTCCTTTTCCAGCCATCTTTGGTTTGGATACCAAGATTCAGCCAACTTCTTAAGAAATGAGTTAGGGAGTATTGGGGATCTTTTTCTGTTCTCTGGAAGAGTTTGTGTTAGATTGAAATTTTTAAGTCTTTAAATATTTGGTGAAGTTCCTGAATTTTTAAGTTCAGTTCTGACACTCTTTTTTAAAGACGTATTTATTCATTCATGTGATTTGATTCTTTGGTTGTAGTGGGTCTCTGTTGCTGCACAGACTTTCTCTGGTTGTGCAGAGCGGGGCCTACACTTCGTTGCGGTGTGCAGGCTTCTCACGGCATTGGCTTCTCCTGTTGCAGATCACAGGCTCTGGGCGTCAGGACTTCAGAAGCTGGGGCACATGGGCTTTGTTGCTCCACAGCATGTAGGATCTTCTCAGACCAAAGATCAAACAGGTGTCCCTTGCATTGCAAGGAGGAGTCTTAACCACTGGACCATGAAGGAAGCTGTCTGATACTCTTTGATATAAAGATGTTTGGTCACCAATTCAATTTTTAAAATGGTTACAACATTGTTCACATTTGAAATTTCTCTGGAGCCAAAGTGTATTACTGGTAAAAAGTTTTGCACACTCAAAATTTTCAACATTTCATTTGATTTAAATTTTCCAAATTATTGGCCAAAAAAATGCTCTTGATAGTCTCTCGATATATTTAAATGCTTTCTCTGTCTGGGGCCATGTTTCCTTTCAATTCCTCTTGATGGTTTTCGGGTGCCACCTCTCCGTTTCCTATTTAGACTGGCCAGAGGCTTGCCTGTTTTCTTACTCTTTTCAAAGAACCAGAATTTGGTGTCATTAGTCACATGTACCTTATGGATGTTTTCTGTTTCATTATGTCTATTCTTATCTTTTACATTTCCTTCTTCGTAATTCCTTTGAGTTGATTCAGCTGTTCTCTTGCTAACTTTTGTGTTGAATGTTTGGCTTATTGATTTTCAGCCTTTTTATCTCACAGAGGCCTCCCACATGTTCTAATGTGTGGAATTTTCCTTATCATTCACTTCTAAGCATATTCAAAATTTTATTATTCCCTTTTTTTATCCATGAATTATTTAAAGAGTGGTTTTTTTATTTCTATATTTTTTGTTACTAACTTCATCCTGAATTATGTGGTGGTCAGAAAGTGTTATTTGTTCAATCCAACTTTTTGTCATTAACCAAACATTCCTTTTTGATGAGCTAAATGGTCAATTCGCATAAATGTTCCAGGTGTGCTTGAGAAGAATGTTACGTCAGCAGTTACTTGGTGAAATGTTCTAGAAATTGCCATGAAGTGACATTTGTAATTCCATAATTCTCATCTTCTCTATCCTCATCAATTTGGGGGATGGAAGGCTGCTTGTTCCATGCAAGTGAGGTGTGTCAGACACAGAGGGAGGGGGGCCAGTGAGAAGGGAAGACAAAAAGCCCAGCTGAATCCACATCACGACAAGGAGCCAATCCGACAAACCCAGAAGGAAGAACATTCTACAGGACAATAGCTTAGTCCCCTCGATTCATGTTAGGAAAATAAGAACTGTTCTTAATTTATAAAGATTTATGGATGTAAGCAGATTGGGCCCTGGGTCCTAATTTAGAAAACCAGCTATAAAGGATATTTGGGGGATAATTGATCTGGGCCTCTCTAAAGCTTGAGGCCCCCCCTTGCCCAGGACCAAGGGCATCCAAGTGTCCTGCCTTTCCAGATGGCCAGTGTATTGATCATGCCAGAGGAAGGTTGACATCATCATCAGCCTATTCCAATGATGATACAAGCTCCAGTTGCCATGATAACAAAATATGGTCCCTAGCACTGGGAGAGTGTCTGGAATATGATAGGAGCTTGAAAATACTGTTTTGAATGATTTACCAGTGGCCTTTAGAAACGGACTGTTCTTGCTGGGTAGGTTCTCTCTTAGGTCTCTTGATTGGGGCAATGGTTTCACAGGTTTATGCAAAACTCACTGACTGTATACTTTAAATATGTAAGTTTATTATAGATTAATAATATCTCAATAAAGCTGCTTTCATTTTTTAAAATATCTATTTTGGCTGCACTGGGTCCTAGTTGTGGCATATAAGATCTAGTTTCCTGACCAGGGATCAAACCCAGGTCCCCTGCATTGGGAATGCCAAGTCTTACCCTCTGGATCAACAAGGAAGCCCCAATAAAGCTGTTTTTAAAAAGAATAAATGAGTATTGTTTTAAACCACTGAGTTTGGGGATGCTTTATTTGATTGCAAAGGCTTACTGATACATCTCCATTGTTTTATGTTTTGCTAAAACATTTCCCATCTCATCAGAATGAGAAGCAAGGGCCATTTCCCAAAACGTAAAGTTCAGTTTATCAAGGCTAACAGAATAGATACGTCTGAATAGCAGACATCAAACCCATGGGGCGCGAGTGTGCCTAAGTGTGGCGTCGTGATGGGATTTTAGGCTCTGAATCCCGAATTACCTTTTAACTGCCCGTGTGCGTGCTCAGTTGTGTCCGACTCTTTGTGACCCCATGGACTGTAGCCCACCAGGCTCCTCTGTCCGTGGAATTTTCCAGGCAAGAATACTGGAGTGGGTTGCCATTTCCTACTCCAGGGGATCTTCCCAAGCCAGGGATCAAACCCCACGTCTTTTACATCTTCTGCCTTGACAGGCAAATTCTTTGCCACTGAGCCACCTGGGAAGCCCAACTGCCTGTATAACCCTGGACAAATGACCTAATCTCTCTGTGTCTCATTTTCTTTACCTGTAAAATGGGGAAGTTAACAGCACCTACTTCAAGAGTTGTTTGAATGGAATGAATTAATAGTGAAAAGCACGTGGAACTATTCCTGGAGCAGAGTTGGCCTTCCATAAACGTTAGCTACTAATCTCACCAAACTCGAAGGACTTTAGGCATTTTTATACATTTTAAGAGGCAGAATCATACAAAATCCAATCAGTGATGTAGAAACTCAGGTCAGAATTACAAATTTCTATGAACAGAGGGAAGAATTAGGTAATGGGATGATTCAAGCTCAAGGAAATGGACCAAGAGCTCTGAGATCACCCCACAAGGGAGATCTCGAGACATAAATACGTTTATAGATGCTTAAATGGCCTGGGAGGATCACAGGCGAGAATCTTGGCTAAACGTCTCAGATCTTTATGTGACTTTGAATGGTTGAGTAGGTATCCTCAGAAATTGCTTAAGTACTTTTTACCCTCAGGAAGAAAGTACATGACTTAAGTACAGAAATGTAAAAAGAACAAAAACTGAAATGTTAATATTTTCATTTGAAGGCAGTTTTGCTATTTTATATCCTTACACTGTTAAAGAGAACTTGGCTTATTAGAATGGATTGCCTTGTGATTCCAATTTAAAATATGTCTGGTAATTGATCTGCACTTGAGATTTTACTCTTTCATACACAGGACTAGATGGTTCATCAAACTTCAAAGTTGCCATAGTTTTAAGCTAAATGTGTTAAGTTTATAATAATTGCTTAATTACTTGAGAAGATTTATCAGCCTATTCTACTTAGGAAGTTAAGCAAACATGTATGCTGGATAATGCAATATGAAATGTTTAAAGGAGTTAAGTTTGTAAACGAGACCAAAATTAACAAAGCCTTCTTAAAAGTGAGAGCTAAACTTTGCTAGATCTCTAATTAAAATAATAAATTATTAATATGGAAGCCAAAATTAAGAGATTAAGGGTGAATTAGGGTTTTTCCTTTTGTGTATAACTTTAATTAATTGAATATTTATTTTTAAAAAGCTAAACAAACCCCTAAATAATCTTTTTGGCACACAAAAACTCCTTTTAAGGGCACCCAAAAACTAATATTAATGTGTATATGTGTGTATGGGTTTGAGTTGTTTGAGACAGTCTCATCACCTCTTGGAGTGTCCCTGGTGGCTCAGTGATAAAGAAGCCACCTGCCAATGCAGGAGACACATGTTCAGTCCTTGGGTCAGGAAGATCCCCTGGAGGAGGAAAGGGCAACCCATTCCAGTATTCTTGCCTGGAAAATCCTATGCAGAGAGGAGCCTGGTGGGTTACAGACCATGAGATCGCAAAGAGTTGGACATGACTGAGCACGCATGCACGCATGCATCACCTCTTACTTCTCTATCTTTGTGGGGCCAACAATAGGACCCATCCCAGCAGGCCCCTCAGCTGACCAACCGGCCCCCTTCAATTCACACAGAAACTGCGCACAGGTCCCGACTTTGCCTGCTGCAAACACCCATCACCTGTTATGGGTCCCCTAGGACCCAGAGCACAAAAGTGTTCCCAGCCCCCATGAGACTAAGGTTGTGGTTCATAGTGTCCCCCAGAGCGATGTCCCACCTCTGAGAGATGGTGGCATGCAGACCTAACCCAGGTGCCCCAGGCCTCCGGCTCCCTCCAGGGCTCAGAACAGGAAGAGCAGGTACAAATTCTCTTTCGCAAAGTCCTCATGGGCCACCCCCTCCAGGTGAAGGCCCGTGCCTGGCAGCAGGATTGCCCGGGTAGAAGAGCTGACCTCACAGATTGGGGTACGCACACAACGCTAGAATGCTCTCAGCCCTGGAGGACGCTGAAGAACTTGGCTGGTGACCAAGGTCAGGGCCAGCCTCCCCTAGCCGGGGATCTCCACCAGTACGACTGCTTCTAAACGACATAATCAGGCTAACACGTTCTTTTGTCCTCTGGCTGTGGTTTACCCGCTCACCTGAGAAATCATGCCCCTGGGAAATCCCTCCCAGCGATGGGTGGGAGGCCCAGGTGTGTCCTCAAGTGCTGGAAATCCCCTTTCCCTCCCACCTTATCTGAGCTGCAGAGCTGGGTACAGTAGCTTTCTCCGCCAGGCATGCAAGTTAGAGGCAGAGCTCAATGAATCCATCAGAGGAATTCTTTCTAATTTAACCCCAAGAAGTTTCTTTTAAAACAGGCCCCAGAACTGCTGTGTCACAGTAAGGTTTGGTCTTTTCTTTTAAAGATTGGTGTGTGTGTGGGGACAATTTTTAAAGTCTTAATTGAATCTGTTACAATATTGCATCTCTTTTAAGTTTTGGGTTTTTTGGCCATGAGACATGTGGGATCTTAGTCCCCCAACCAGGGATCGAACCCACATCCCCTGCGTGGGAAGGCAAAGTCTTAACCACTGGACTGCCAGAGAAGTCCCTGATTTTAGTTTTCATTAGCACCCACCCTGGAGACCCCAGGGCTTCCCTGGTGGCTCAGACCAAAGAATCTGCCTGCAATGCAGGGCTCGATCC
Organism: Bos mutus; assembly: GCF_027580195.1. Lineage (NCBI taxonomy): Eukaryota > Metazoa > Chordata > Mammalia > Artiodactyla > Bovidae > Bos > Bos mutus. The sequence continues at coordinate 109,688,085 of NC_091621.1, forward strand.
CTGGGTTGGGGAGATCCCCTGGAGAAGGAAATGGCAACACATTCCAGTATTCTTGCCTGAAGAATCCCATGGACAGAGGGACCCAGTGAGCTACAGTCCATGGGGTCACAAAGAGTGGGACATGACTGAGCAACTAACACTTCCTTTTACTTTCGAGACCCCCGGGGAAGGAAGGAGGAGGAGAGGTAAAGGTGATGGAACACAGTGAGAAGTTCTCCTTCTCCGACCAGGTTAGTCGGCTCTAGGGTGACACTGGTCCCCACTGTGAGCAGGAATGGAGATGAAGCCAGGATGGTGGGGAGTGCAGGCGGCCAGCAGCAGCCAGCCTCTTCTGGGTCTCTCACTGGCCCACTGCGGTGGGGTGGGGTGGCTGGGTGTGGGAAGGGCAAGCAACTTGGCAGAACTCTCAGGGTGAAACCAACACAAAGAAGCACTCGCCTCTTGCCTCTCTTTCTCCCAGGTGCATCCTCCCAGCACCACCTGTCAGGTTGCCCTCACCCTTCCTTGCAGTGAAAAAGAACTTGGAGAAATTAACATCCCCTCCCAAACAACTGAAAAGTATTTGAAAAGAGAAAAAAAAGTTTCCCAGCAAAACAGGAAGAGCAGGAAGAGGGCAAGTTTGCACAGAGAGGAAAGGGAACTGCTGGGAACTTTGCATTTCTTCCCATCTGTTTTGCATTCACTAGAAGAAGGAAGGTTCACCAGGGCCAGGGGGCCCACAGGAGTGGGAATCGTCCAAGGATTCTGTCATGGCTCAGGAGTCAGCTTCACCCTATCGTAGCCTGGACCACCTCTCCCCTGTTCAGTCCTGCTGATCCTGCTGGGGACCACCAGCAATCAACAAGCCAGACAGTTGTTGAAGAGAGAAACAAATCCTTTTACTTTGGGATGTCTTTGCAGAGAAGCTTAACTAACCAGCAGACCAAGGGAATAGCCTTCTCACCCTTGCTCATCTCTCTATTAGAGGGTGCCCAAGCTTGGAGAGTCTTAACACAGCTCTCCCTTTTTAACCACAGCCTACTGCCTCCCTGGGCTTCCCTGGTGGCTCAGATGGTAAAGAATCTGCCTGCAATACAGGAGACCCGGGTTTGATCCCTAGGTCGGGAAGATGACCTGGAGAAGGCAATAGCACCCCACTCCAATATTCGTGCCTGGAGAATCCCATGGACAGAGGAGCCTAACAGGCTACAGTCCATGGGATTGCAGAGTTGGACATGACTGAGCGACTCACACAAGCTCTGCCTTCCTGGACTTACATCCAGGAGGCTGGACTGGGGTTGATTGGAGAAGCAGTCACTGCTCAGTGCTCAGAACCTCTCCAACCACCTGAGGCTTTGCCGCTACATCAGCCTCGATCTCACTGTGCCATGACCCATCTCCTCTCGCCATGAGCTCTCTCCTGGAGTTTCGTTACAGATATGAAAACAATGCCCAAGCTCTCCTTTGTGGCCTGTAAGACTCTGCACATGGGGCCTGTGCCTTCCTGGAAGACCTCAGTCTCCACTTCAGGCTCACAGATTTCCTTCGGTCCCTCAGATACACCAAGCATGTCCCTGCCTCGGGGCCTTTGCACCTGCTGTTCCTTCTGCTTGAAAAACTCTTCTCCCAGGTCTATGCAGCTGCCTCCTTTTCCTTGTGCAGGGCTCATCTCAGATCCAGCCCCTCAAAAGGCCTGCCCTAACCGCCCTAGCTGAGCACCCCACACAGCTCCCCTGTTCTCCCTACCACACGATCTTAGTCTTACATTGTTGTTCTTGTTGTTCAGTCACTCAATCATGTCTGACTTTGCAACCCCATGGACTGCAGTACACCAGGCTTCCCTGTCCTTCACTATCTCCTGGAGCTTGCTCAAACTCATGTCCATTGAGTCAGTGATGCCATCCAACCATCTCATCCTCTGTCATCTTCTTCTCCTCCTGCCTTCAATATTTCCCAGCATCAGGGTCTTTTCAAATGAGTTGGCTCTTTGCATTAGGTGGCCAAAGTATTGGAGCTGCAGCTTCAGCATCAGTCCTTCCGATGAATATTTAGGGTTGATTTCCTGTAGGATTGACTGACTTGATATCCTTGCTGTCCAATGGACTCTCAAAAATCTTCTCCAGCACCAGTTTGAAAGCATCAATTCTTTGATGCTCAACCTTCTTTATGGTCCAGCTCTCACATCTGTACATGAGTACTGGAAAAACTACAGCTTTGACTATACAGACCTTTGTCAGCAAAGTGATCTCTGCTTTTTAATATGCTGTCTAGATTTGTCATAGCTTTTCTCCCAAGGAGCAAGCATCTTTTAATTTCATGGCTGCAGTCACCATCTGCAGTGATTTTGGAGCCCAAGAAAATAAAGTGTGTCACTGTTTCCATTGTTTCCCCATCTATTTGCCATGAAGTGGTGGGACTGGATGCCATGATCTTAGTTTTTTGAATGTTGAATTTTAAAACAACTTTTTCACTCTCCTCTTTCACCTTCATCAAGAGGCTCTTTAATTCCTCTTCTGCTTTTGGCCATTAAGATGGTGTCATCTGCATATCTGAGGTTATTAATGTTTCTCCCGGCAGTCTGGATTCCAGCTTGGGCTTCAGTCAGCCTGGCGCTTCACAGGCCTGAAAATCATGCCCTTGTCTTGTGTGTTCCACCTCTGCAGCTGCCTTCATAAAAATCTTCCGGAGGGCAGGGATCTATCTGTCTTTTCTCTGTCGCACCTCCAGCACCTAGAATAGTGCTGGGTACATGGGTGGCACTCAGTAATGTGAGTTGGTTGGCTGCCCAGTGTCAGGGAAGGGAGGGGGGTGTGCAGTTTGGCCCTCGGGGAGGTCATGCTTTATAGGAAGTGATAGCAAGTAACCAAACAGAACTCTTCTGTGCTCTGAGAACTCTGCAGGCACTCACATGGGGCCAAGGACGTCTAGCCAGTTCTACCTGGGGGAACAGAGACAGTTTCATACAGGAGGATAAATCAGGATTGTGTTTTGAAAGATATGTAGGTGCTTCCCAGATGAACTGAAGATACGAAAGTGTGAAAAAGCAGGGACCATTCAGAAGACAGCAGGTGGTTTGATGAGATCAAAGGAGGGGGTTGTGCAGGGTGGGGGCAGGGAAGTGAAAACCCTCGGGAGGGGCCCCTTTGCCATGAGAAAGAGTTCTTGCTGACTTCTAGAGACAGCGATGAGCCACTGAGAGGGGGTTCTCCCTGTTGATATTTTAGCTTCTTCCAGTGTTGAAAAGTCTTAAAAGGAGGAACGACTGGGTCAGAGCTGCTTTTCCAAAAGATCCTTCTGCCAAAATTGGCGTTCCCCGTATCCCTTGCCCAATTATGACTCTATTCAGGCATATTTCCAAAAGTCTCTACTGCTCTCCTTCTAAAAATAGTTAGCCTTTCTCTGGGGGCACATAATTTCACAGCACAATATTTCAGAAGGCAATGTACGTGTTTCCATTCTTTGAGACTCATATTGACACCTGACTGCAGATCTTCAGCTTCTTTGTCCGTAGTTTTGTTAAGTCAACTTACATCACATGATGGATCTCACTTGGTACCGGGAAGAGATGCGGGGCATCTGATGAATGTAGAACTTAACGTGTTGTTCATCTCAGCTTCAGCATCTCCCTTGTTTGGATAGAGACCCAGTATTCTCAACAGTGAAATAGAATAATGGTATCCACCTCATAGGATTATTTTGAGGAGTAAATTAGTTAATATCATATGTACAGCACTTGGAAGAGTCCTTGAAACATGACAAATGCTATACAAAGTGTTTGGTGTCCACTGACCAATACAATTTTAGTTTCTAGAACTGAGTTTCAGTGGAAGAAAGGGTTGTAAGTATACACATTGTGTGTGTGTGTGTGTATCTTTCTCTAGTTATGAGCCAGACTGGAGCATCAGTCAGTCAGTTCAGTTCAGTTGCTCAGTCATGTCCGACTCTTTGCGACCCCATGAATCGCAGCACGCCAGGCCTCCCTGTCCATCACCAACTCTCGGGGTTCACCCAGACTCACGTCCATCGAGTCGGTGATGCCATCCAGCCATCTCATCCTCTGTCGTCCCCTTTTCCTCCTGCCCCCAATCCCTCCCAGCATCAGAGTCTTTTCCAATGAGTCAACTCTTCGCATGAGATGGCCAAAGTACTGGAGTTTAGGCTTTAGCATTATTCCTTCCAAAGAAATCCCAGGGCTGATCTCCTTCAGAATGGACTGGTTGGATCTCCTTGCAGTCCAAGGGACTCTCAAGAGTCTTCTCCAACAACACAGTTCAAAAGCATCAATTCTTTGGTGCTCAGCTTTCTTCACAGTCCAACTCTCACACCCATACATGACCACTGGAAAAACCATAGCCTTGACTAGACGAACCTTTGTTGGCAAAGTAATGTCTCTGCTTTTGAATATGCTATCTAGGTTGGTCATAACTTTCCTTCCAAGGAGTAAGCGACTTTTAATTTCATGGCTGCAGTCACCATCTGCAGTGATTTTGGAGCCCAAAAAAATGCCCCATGAACAGTATGAAAAGGCAAAATGATAGGATACTGAAAGAGGAATTCCCCAGGTCGGTAGGTGCCCAAATTGCTACTGGAGATCAGTGGAGAAATAACTCCAGAAACAATGAAGGGATGGAGCCACAACAAAAACAATACCCAGTTGTGGATGTGACTGGTGATAGAAGCAAGGTCTGATGCTGTAAAGAGCAATATTGCATAGGAACCTGGAATGTTAGGTCCATGAATCAAGGCAAATTGGAAGTAGTCAAACAGGAGATGGCAAGAGTGAACGTCGACATTCTGGGAATCAGCGAACTAAAATGGACTGGGATGGGTGAATTTAACTCAGATGACCATTATAACTACTACTATGGGCAGGAATCCCTTAGAAGAAATGGAGTGGCCATCATGGTCAACAGAAGAGTCTGAAATGCAGTACCTGGATGCAATCTCAAAAATGACAGAATGATCTCTGTTCATTTCCAAGGCAAACCATTCAATATCACAGTAATCCAAGTCTATGCCCCAACCAGTAACGCAGAAGAAGCTGAAGTTGAACGGTTCTATGAAGACCTACAAGACCTTTTAGAAATAACACCCAAAAAAAGAAGTCCTTTTCATTATAGGGGACTGGAATGCAAAAGTAGGAAGTCAAGAAACACCTGGGGTAACAGGCAAATTTGGCCTTGGAATGTGGAATGAAGCAGGGCAAAGGCTGATAGAGTTTTGCCAAGAGAACACACTGGTCATAGCAAACACCCTCTTCCAACAACACAAGAGAAGACTCTACACCAGAGTCTTGGACATCACTGGATGGTCAACACCGAAATCAGACTGGAGCATATACATATATAAATCTCCAGTGTCACACACATATTGTGTGCCCCACAGAGTTCCAGGTGCCATATTTGTGTTATCTCATTATCCTTATAATAAAACTACAGGATGTGCTTACTTATCAGCGTGTGTTCTCAGTCGCTCAGTGGTGTCCAACTCTTTGTGACCCCATGGACTGTAGCCCACCAGGCTCCTCTGTCCATGGGATTTTCTAGGCAAGAATACTGGAGTGGGTTGCTGTTTCTTCCTCCAGAGGATCTTTCTGGCCCAGGGATCAAACCCATGTCTCCTGTGTCTCCTGCATTGTAGGTGGCTTCTTTGCCACTGAGCCACCTGGGAAGCCCTACAAGATAGGCATGAAGAAAACTGAAGCTCAGAGAAGTTGAAAACTAAAAGTTGGCACAAATCACATCTGTTTACACCTTCATCCCTCCATGCACCTCAGTTCCTGGAGGGTAGAAATCCCACCTCTTCCATCTTTGAGTTCCCTGAGTCCAACATGGCGAGGGAAGGGGACACCCAGAGAGTGTTTGCTGGGTCTGAATTCACACATATGTTATAGGGTCAAACTTACTCTCAAAAATCCCTTCAATGGCCCACTCATGTGTCCAAAAAATATTTATTGAACACCTTATATGAAGAGTACATCATGAGACACACTGGGCTAGAGGAAGCACAAGCTGGAATCAAGATTGCCAGGAGAAATATCAATAACCTCAGATATGCAGATGACACCACCCTTATGGCAGAAAGTGAAGAAGAACTAAAGAGCCTCTTGATGAAAGTGAAAGAAGAGAGTGAAAAAGTTGGCGTAAAGCTCAACATTCAGAAAACTAAGATCATGGCATCCAGTCCCATCACTTGATGGCAAATAGATGGGGAAACAGTGGAAACAGTGTCAAACTTTATTTTTCTGGGCTCCAAAATCACTGCAGATGGTGATTGCAGCCATGAAATTAAAAGACGCTTACTCCTTGGAAGGAAAGTTACGACCAACCTAGATGGCATATTAAAAAGCAGAGACATCACTTTGTCAACAAAGGTTCGTCTAGTCAAGGCTATGGTTTTTCCAGTGGTCATGTATGGGTGTGAGAGTTGGACTGTGAAGAAAGCTGAGCGCCGAAGAATTGATGCTTTTGAACTGTGTTGTTGGAGAAGACTCTTGAGAGTCCCTTGGACAGCAAGGAGATCCAACCAGCCCATCCTAAAGGAGATCAGCCCTGGGTGTTCATTGGAAGGACTGATGTTGAAGCTGAAACTCCTATACTTTGGCCACCTGATGTGAAGAGCTGACTCATTTGAAAAGACCCTGATGCTGGGAAAGATTGAGGGCAGGAGGAGAAGGGGACGACAGAGGATGAGATGGTTGGATGGCATCACTGACTCAATGGACATGGGTTTGAGTGGACTCCGGGAGTTGGTGATGGACAGGGAGGCCTGGCGTGATGCGGTTCATGGGGTCGCAAAGAGTGGGACACGACTGAGCAACTCAACTGAACTGAACTGAGGTGTCAGACTGTGGAAGAGGTGGGAGGGACTTTCTCTCACAGAAGCTCCTCTCCACTGACCTGAGATGCCTTTCTCATTCTTCACTAGCAGGCAACGCGTCTGCATCTTTCAGGTCCCACGTTAAATGTCCCCACCTCTGAGACTTCCCAGCCTCCCTTCCTCTAGGCAATGGGATGCTCCCTTATCTAGCAGGATGTTTCATTTTATAGGTCAGCCTGCCTGGGCTATGGGACACCCAAATAGCTGGTACACATTATCATTCACTTGTCTGCATTAGATTCAGTATGCCACGTAAAGAAGTCTACTCTTACCGATGTAGAAGGGCACCACGGTATTCACTGTTGTTGTTCAGTAACTCAGTCGTGTCTGACTCTGTGCAACCCCATGCATGAACTGCAGCACGCCAGGCTCCCCTGTCCTTCACTATCTCCCAGAGTTTGCTCAAACTCATGCCCATTGAGTCCATGATGCCATCCAATCATCTCATCCTCTGTCATTCCCTTCTCCTCCTGCCCTCAATCTTTCCCAGCATCGGGGTCTTTTCCAATGAGTCAGCTCTTTGCATCAGGTGGCCAAAAGTATTGGAGCTTCAGTTCCAGCCTTTCAATAAATATTCAGGGTTGATTACCTTTAGGATTGACTGGTTTGATCTCCTTGCAGTCCAAGGGACTCTCAAGAGTCTTATCCAACACCACAGTTCAAAAGCATCAATTCTTCAGCGCTCAGCCTTCTTTACGGTCCAACTCTCACATCCGTACGTGACCACTGGCAGAACCACAGCTTTGATTCTATGAACCTCTGTTGGCAAAGTGATAACAGTACCCATGGAGGACGCAAATAAAACCAAAAGGTGGAGGAATGGCAAATTCCCTTTCTTTTTGAGCTGGGACATCGATCTTCTCCTGCCCTCAGACATTAGAGTTCCTAATTCTCAGACCCTCAGACGTGGGGACTTATCCCAGAAGCCCCCTGGTTCTCGGGCCTTTCACTACTGGCTTTCCTGTTTCTCCAGTTTGCAGACAGCAGACTTCTTGAGTTTCCATAATCATAAAGCCAATTCCTATAAGAAATCTCCTCTTACATATCTCTGAGTGAGTGTGAAGTCTCTTAGTCGTGTCTGACTCTTTGCGACCCCATGTAGGCAGGCGCTTTACTTTCTGAGCCACCAGGGAAGTCTTCTTATGTATCTCTATATACATGCTATTGGTTCTGTTTCTCTGGTGAGCCTTGGCTAATATATCTAGACCCCCAGGGCATCTTAAACATACCTTTTGTAGTAAGTTGAATAAGGCCCCACCCACCAAATAGGTCCCCAGAACCTATGAACATGATACTTTATATACTTTACATAATATGTAACTCTATGGTGAAAAGTACTCAGCAGATACAATTAAGGTAAGATATGTCAAGATGGGAAGATTGTCTTCAATTATTTGGGGGGCCCAATGTCATCACAAAGGTCCTTATTAGAAGGAGGTGGTCAGTCAGTCAAGGGAAGGCAAAAGTAAATATTAGAGTGAGCCAAGGAATGCCAGCAGCTTCTAGAAGCTGGAAGAAGCAAGGAATGGATTGTCTCCCTAGAGCCCAAAGACACAGATCTGGGCCTTCTGACCTCCAGAACTGTAAGATGAAACATTTGTGTTATTTCAAACCACTGGCCTGTAATGTTACATCACTGCTGTAATGTTACAGCAGCCATAAGAAATGAATGCATCTTTATCCCACCATGGGTAGCGGATGCCTTTCTCACCTCAGAGCTCCTCAGGCCTGGGCAACTTTGTTTTTGACAGTTGAACACAAAGCCTGAAAAAGGACTCACCGGAGCTGCTGAAAGAACCAACAAATGGGTTAATGCTTACCGGCTTCATCCAGCTGTCTGTGTTCTGCAGCCTGAGAACACACACACATTCATATCCACGTAGCTCACCTGTCCAACCACCTCCACCACCCCCAGGAGGGCAATTCTTTACTCACACAGAAGCCCACTTTGAGCTGGACAGCAAATAGCTATTTCTCAAGAGCATGTGGACTTTAAGAGGGGAGGGGGATCTCACCCAAGGTAATAATTGGACAAATTAGCAGGCTGGTAGGGATGAGGAACAGAAATTTTGACGTGGTTGACTTGAAACCACAAGAATTGGGGTTGCACCACAGGACATGTAAAAATCTTCTTTTCCAACAAATAAATAATGAAAGCAAGAGACAGCCCTGATCGGAACCACATCCCCAGCCCTCTCCACCTCCGTCTGGGTCCCACCACAGACAAACGATTGGGAAATTGTACTCAATGACGTCAAAAAAGGTCCATTTTATATCATTAAGGGAGAAAAGTGGATTCCAGCTAGTGTGAACAATGCGATCCCATTCTGTGAAAAGAAAGTATTTAAATACACATCTATACTACATATATATAACGTACAAGGGAGCATAGGTACGTGTGTTTATTAGGCATGGGACAGAGGCTAGAAGAAGATCCGTGAAGAGGTTAACGGTTGGATGGAGATTATAGACAGTTGCTTTTTTTTGTCTTACTTAAAAAATTGCAAAGAACAGGGCTGTTGGTGTTCTTTTAAAAAAAATAAAGTTTAAATAATTCAAAATAAAAGATATGGCGCTGTTTGTGTGGCAGGGCCGCTTTGTGCCCCTTCCAGGACAGCCGAAGTCTCCCTTTCCCTCCCCAAATAGGAAGCTGGGCTGTGGTCTCCCCGTTAGCAATGGCGGAACCATTAGAGGAACTGTAGGCGGCAGAAGGATGACGCGGCCAGGGGGCCTGGGAATCAGAAAACAGACAGACCTGACCGCGAAGGCGGCTTTTGCCGAGTGACCCAAGGATGACCCGCTTCGGGCCCAATCTGGTATGTAGGAAGCCTGTAGTCACCCCGCGGCCTCTTCTCCCTAGACCGCCCCCCCACCCCCAACCACCGCCACATCTTGCTCGCTGCGTCTTCACCCGACCTCCCTCCCGGTGAAGGCAGGTGCCCGCCCAAGACCCCGGCCGAAAACAAATCCAAGGGATCACCCCGACCTTCCTCGGCCCCATTCACCGCCTCACCCCACCCTTTCCTGCGGTGGCGTTTTTGTTTTAATTCATCTGAACTGGTTACAAAACCACACTCCCACGAATACATAAATAATGGATAAGGGGAGGGGGGGGGAGAGCAGTGTTTTAAAGAAATTCCCGCAGGGCCTGGCAAGGCAACAGCAAATGCATTTCTGCTGTATCATATTTAACTGTTTGCAAACTTCTTCTGGGAGGCTGAGCAGCGGCTGTAGAAATTCCACCCCCCCTTCACCGCCCAGGGCCCAGGAGTGACTGTAAGGGAGGGTTAAGAGGGAGAGGTAGTCAGCGGTCGGGGGCCAGGAAGATGGAGGGGAGAATGAGAAAGTGTTTGTAGGATTGAAGCCGGGGTGTCCACAACCCGGCTTCCCGCAGGCCAAGCATCTCCTTCCCCAGCTTCGGGGCCGCGGCTCCCCGAGCCAGGCTAGGCCCCTTTAAGAGCCAGCGCGCGCCCTGGTCCCGCGTGCGCTCACTTTCCCTAGCAACCGCCCCGGGGGAGGAGGAGGTCCTGGCAACGGCGCACCAGCCCGGAGGGTCACGTGACGGCCCGCAGCTGGAACGCGAGCGCGCGCCCTGCCGCGCGCCCGCCCGCCGAGCCTGAGCGCTGCGGCGCGTGCGCGAGCGGTGCAGCACCGGCCGCGGGAGCAGGGAGTATTATGGGCTGTGGGTGCCGCTGAGCAAGATGGAGCTGTCTGCAGTGGGCGAGCGGGTCTTCGCGGCCGAATCTATCATCAAACGGCGGATCCGAAAGGTGAGCCGCCTCCCAGGGCGGGACGCCTCGCCCCGCAGCCGAGGCCCGAGTCCGTGGGCCAGCTAGGTGAAGCGGTCCCGCTAACCTGGGCTCTCTCGCCCACCCCCGCGCCGTCGCCTCCTCGCGTCCCCGCATCTTCCCCACCCCCACTCTCCTCTTTTTTTCCTTCTCTTTTTCAGGGACGCATCGAGTACCTGGTGAAATGGAAGGGGTGGGCCATCAAGTGAGTGTCACGGGATCCAGGAGCGAGGGGGGAAGGGAGGCAGCGGACATCGGGGCCTTTTTTTTTTTTTTACCTTGGGGGGTGCGCACATTTGGTCCCTCGCATGTGCCTCTGCCTCTCTGGTTTTGTTTTTTATTTTGTGCATGTGTAACTCGGCAGGTACAGCACTTGGGAGCCCGAAGAGAACATCCTGGACTCGCGGCTCATTGCAGCCTTCGAACAGAAGTGAGTTTGGGAAGCTGGCAGGGGCGGTGGGGCCGAGGCTCGGCTGGGGCGCCGCGCGGGGAAGCGGGAGGGCCGGGGAGGGCAGCGCGGAGTGGGGCCCGGGAAGGGGCTGGGTTTTAACCTCGGGTGTTTCTCGGCCGCAGGGAGCGGGAGCGTGAGCTGTATGGGCCCAAGAAGAGGGGACCCAAACCCAAAACTTTCCTCCTGAAGGTAACCTGGCCCAGCCCCAACAGCCCCCTCTCGGGCCCCTAGCCCGGGCGCAACACGGGGCCTGCAGGGGAGGGACAGATCCGCGGCCGCCCTTGCGGGCGGGCCTTTCAAGAGGGGGGCCCCAGCTGGGCAGGGGGTGGTTTTGAGCCCCCGACGAGCCCCTGGCAGGCGGCCCTGGCCAGTTCCAGCTTCTCTGCAATAGGGGCCTGGGAATGGGGACGAGGAGGGAGGATGATCCTTGCTCACAAAACCAGGGTCTGGGGAGGCCATCAGGAAGAGGGTGGATGAGGCAGGTGGGGGCCTCTGCACGTGAGAGCTCTGCTGTCCCCCAGCCTTGAGCTGGTGGGGCTCTACCTGGAATTCACGTCCAGAGCAGGAGAGAATGTGATCTCCCTCATGGTGCGGAACAGGGAGAGGCTTTTGGGGTGGGGGGCTGCCTCCCTGTCTCTAGCTTGCCTCTCAGGATTTATTCTGCATGCCTTCCCTTCCGACAGGAGGATCGAACTTAAATTTGACCTTAAGTCACTTCACTTTGAGTTTTATCACCCAGACTGGGCCACTGGTTTTCAGTTATCCCCACTTCTGGCTGTGTCTGGAGGTTCTAATGAGGATGGAGGGGGAGAGAGTAAAAGCATGGCACATTGGCCTTGGCAAGGGAGGGAGACCTAGCTCCAGAGGAAGCCATCTTAGAGGTTTTTGGTGTTTATTTATTTATTTTTTTTAATGAGAACAGAGTCTGGGAAAGGAAAGTCGAGATGACCCAAGGTGGCAGGCAAGGCTGCAGGCAGTCTCCGTGGGCAAGCACTGTCTCCCCCCTAGTGCTAAGGTTTTCTCAAGGCCCCATCCCACCCTGACAACCTATGACTTTGTGGCAGTTGGCATGAGCAGGGCAGACGGAACTCTGCAGAAAAAAAGGCTGTGCAGAATGGCAGGTCCTCAGAATCTCCGATCTGTCCGAAAGGCTCAAAGCCCAGTTGGTGAACTCTCCAGCCCCCCACTTCCCTCAAAAGGACTGTACATGTGTATAAAGTTTGCCTCGGACTTAAAGCAGAAGTGAAAGAAATAATGGTTTCCAGAATTACATCCTTCTGTGACCCTTGTCTCCAAATTACACACATCTTAGGAGATTCGTGGAGCAATCTTAACCCTTGATGTTTCTTTTCGGGAGGGATGGGGCAGAGCAGCAGGATGCCAGTGGGCTGTGTGACAGCCTCTCACAGTGCAGCTGGAGTGCCCTCTAGTGGGGAAGCGGGTAACGGCCATAAGCATTGATTCAGAATGCTTTTCTTTTTTAAATAGCTGTAGTTCTGGCTGTGGGCCTCATAGTGTTGAGCCCCGACATGGATTATCTCCTTTCGATTGCTCAAAACCCCCCTACGAAGTAGGGAATGGTATCCCTCTTTTGCAGATGAGAAAATCAAGGCCCAAGGAAGGGACGTGATTTTACCTGAGCTCCCATCACCCAGCTTCCTAGCTTTATCATGTCTCCTTTTCTTAACCCTGTTCCTCAGGGAGTACACATCAGGTCAAGGAGAAAAGATGGACACACACAGGAAACTATGAAGGCTGCAGAGCTGGTGGGGCAGGGGACAGAGAGGCAGATGAGAGGACCTTGATTTGGAGACGAGATGAAATAGATACTCAGCATGAGAGAGAGATTTGCAAGGGGTGATGGAGATCAGCTTGGTCTGAACCCAAGAGGCAGTGTCTAGTAAACAAATCACACTCAGGTAGCACTCACTTGCTGCAGGGAACTATTCTGAAGAGAACAAGAGCCCATGAGGTAGGTTGCATTATCTGCATTTTATACATAGAAAAACTTGAGACCAGAGAGGTTAAATAACTTGCTTGTGATCATGGAGAGGGAGTGGTAGAGTCCAGGGCTTTATCTTCCACGTTATCTAGATGTAGTACATGCCAAGCCCTGGGAGCTATGCCCATCACCCCGTCAGAGTGCAATAAATGCACTGGCTGTGGTTACCATTTTTAATTCACAGGCAGACCCAGGTCTCACTTTCAAAGAATTCTCATCCTGGGGAGGGGAGAGGAGGAGGAGCATAAACTAACCCCCTTTGAAAAAACATTTAGAAATTACAAAGTAAGAAATTTTTTTGTAGAAAGGTTGGAAGCCATACATTAGAAAAAGGTTACTCTCAAAAGCACCACCCCTTGGATAGACAAGTCTAGCATTTCTCGAGTGATTGCTGTGTGCCAGGCGTTTTGCTAAGCAGGTAACATATACTATCTCATGGTCCCAGGAGTCCCACAAGCAGCCAGGGTTTCATCCTGGATCTGACGTTTGCCTTGCCTACATGCTTCACCAGTCCCCAGGGACCATGCATCGCTGCTGGACTCCGGCAGAATCGTAATTACAGAGGTCCTGGAGCCCCAGCAGCGTTCAGAGGGAATAAAGTCTAACCCCCAGGGTATTGGAAAGAGTGGGGAATCCCCTAAGCTCCCTTGGGGATGAAGCTGCAAAAAGCCCTTACTGCCTTGCCAAGGAAGGCTGGCTTTCCCCTGCCTTTGTCTGGGACTTGCTCTGAGCTGGAGGAGCTGGCAGCCCTGGCACAGGGAGGTTGGGCCCACATATGCTGCCACCTACTGGCTGGAGGGATTGTTAACTAAGCCACCCCAGGAGACGAGACAACTTGGAGGACATGTGCCTCTTCCACGTTCTAAATGACATCCTCACTTATTCAGCATTTAAGTCCACAAATAACTTCCTTCTGGGGCTTGTGGTCAGATACACTCTAGTCTTGTCTACCAGGCTACCTCCGGGGTTCTGATTAAGCGTCCAGCACCGTGGGGATGGGTGGTGGAGAGACCCCTAACCACAGATCACACTCTTGGGGACTCCAGAGACTGACCCGTGGGAATGTGCCCTTCCTCTCAGCCACCCCAGCTCTCTTGGCTGGAGACAGTCACTGCCTAACAATCTCCCCCACCAGGAGCAAGGGTATCTGTACAGAACCCAGACTGGTCACCCATCTCTACCCTCTGTCCAGCCATGGCTTTCCGTTCCCTGGGCCCTCTCTGCCTCCACCATTGGTCTTAGCAGTACCCCTTCAGCAGGCCACCTGGGCCTCCACAGACGCTTGGGGCATAGCTCAGGAAAGTCAAGGGTGTTTTTTGTTTGTTTTCCTACTGATGCTTCATCCTCCAAGATAGGGACCTAATCTGTGCTCCTCTGGAACCTGTACTTCCTTGCGTTGAATCACCCTGTACCCTAATTGCCTGTTACCTGTCTTTTCCTTGGATTGCTGCCCCCAGGACGTAGAAGCTGTGTGTGGTCGCAGCGGTAGCCCCAAGCAGCTGGCAGGTGACTCATTAGCACTTTCTTAGTGAGGGAAGGACTGGCCCCCGGAGGATGGCTTACCTAACCTTGTGAGTCTCTTACCCTGGACCTGGGGTCTCTGAGGGCCCTGCCACACACATCCTGCACCTTCCCTGAGGTAGCAGGTGAGCTGCTGCAGAGTCCTGGGGCTTTACACACTTCACACCTGGGACTGTGTGCAGCTGGGCTTAGGAGCCTGGTGCAGTAAATATCACTTGTTCCCCACAGACTTCTGCCCAGCCGTCCTGCCCCCAGGCCATCTTGGCACAGACTGTGGCAAGGTCCATCCCACCTCTTAGCCCATCCCCACCAAACTGATGCCAAGGAGGTTTTAGGTGCTGGCTTTGAAATCCGTTGGCACCAGTTTGCTCAGACCCAGGCCTTGAGCCAGACCCTGGGCAGACAGATGAATCAGACCCAGGAGGGGAAGTGCCAGGGGCTGGGAGTGAAGAGGAGGGCCCAAAGGTCTGCCCCCAGAGTTGAGGAGGTGAGACTGAGCTGGAGGTGCAGCTTGTTCAGAGGCAGAGAAAGGGCTCAGGGCATCTACAGATAGGTCCATTGGGCTGGGGTGTGGGGTGGAGCAGGGAGAGATCACCCTCTGCGTTTGGTCACCAAGAATTAGTCCATGGAGGAGTGCCAGGCTGGGCTGGGATCTTCCCAGGGCAGAAGTGGTCCGGGGCTTCTTTGCATGCAACATCCTGGCAGTTCCACTTCTGTGTGTCAGCAAGGACAGCCAGTGACTAGTTTGTCCCTGTGGCCCACAGCCGAGCTGGGAAAGTCAAGCCTTGCAAGTTGGGCCTGGATGAGGGTCTGCCTTGCTCCCCAGCCTTCTGCACTTTGCATCACCTGTCTGAACCTGTTTCTTTTTATCACTCAGGCAGGGGTAGGAGCACAGGCTGATTTTCTTAAGTGCCCTCAGGATGGTTTCTTGACCCCAGTACTCGTGGGTGGCCGAGGCAGGGGATGTCCAGAGGTCAGCGGGCAGCCCGAGCCCTCAGCCACCTGCCGCCCTCTGTCTCACAGGCGCGGGCCCAGGCCGAGGCCCTCCGCATCAGCGACGTGCATTTCTCCGTCAAGCCGAGCGCCAGCGCCTCCTCGCCCAAGCTGCATTCCAGCGCTGCGGTGCACCGGCTCAAGAAGGACATCCGCCGCTGCCATCGCATGTCCCGCCGCCCCCTGCCCCGCCCAGACCCCCAGGGGGGCAGCCCCGGCCTTCGCCCGCCCATCTCCCCTTTCTCCGAGACGGTGCGCATCATCAATCGCAAGGTCAAGCCGCGGGAGCCCAAGCGGAACCGCATTATCCTGAACCTGAAGGTGATCGACAAGGGCCCAGGCGCAGGCGGCGCCGGGCAGGGGGCTGGGGCTCTTGCCCGCCCCAAAGTCCCGTCCCGGAACCGCGTCATCGGCAAGAGCAAGAAGTTCAGCGAGAGCATCCTGCGCACGCAGGTCCGCCACATGAAGTTCGGCACGTTCGCGCTGTACAACAAGCCCCCGCCCGGCCCTCTGCAGCCCCCGCCTGCCGGCAAGACCGACATCACCGCCTCCCCCGGCCAGGGGCTGCTCCTGGCGCCCCCCAGTGCCCCCTACGACGCGCGCAGCTCCAGCTCCTCCGACTGCCCCTCGCCCGTCCCGCACTCCTCCGAGCCGGAGGACGCGCCCCCCAAGCTACTCCCGGAGACCACGAGCCCGTCGGCCCCCGACTGGCGGGAGCCCGAGGTGCTTGACCTGTCTCTCCCGCCTGAGGCGGCGGCCACCAACAAGCGGGCGCCTCCCGAGGTCCCTGCAGCTGCCAGCCAGGCCCTTCCCACCGCCCCTGAGCCGGCCGGCGCCGCCTCCGAGCCCGAGGCGGGGGACTGGCGCCCTGAGATGTCACCCTGCTCCAACGTGGTCGTCACTGACGTCACCAGCAACCTACTCACGGTCACTATCAAGGAGTTCTGCAACCCAGAGGATTTCGAGAAGGTGGCTGCTGGAGTAGCAGGCGCCGCAGCGGGGGGTGGCAGCAGCGGGGCGAGCAAGTAAGGGGGGCTCCACCAAGGAGGGGGGGCTGGGGGGCGCCCTCCTGCCCAAAGTCATACTCTTGCTCCCGCCCCCCACACTCCCCGCCCTCAGACAACCCCGCCTGTGCTTTGCTTGTTTCAAAAGGCTCGGTGTTGACCCCGGGATGGGGCTGGGTAGTTGGAGACCCCCTGAAGCCCAGTGGGAGGGGCAGGCCTGAAACGGGGTGGGGCTGGGGTGGGGGCGAGGGCACCGGGAAGTCCTCCCTCTTACCTCTTGGCACCTTCCTTGCCCACGCACAGTGGGGCCTGCCGGGTGGCTCCTGGGGAGTTTCAGAACCTGGGGTTCAGCTGCCCTCCCCACATCCCGCCCTGTCTCTCCCCAGCTTGCTTCCAGCTCTGGCGCACAGCATCTGATTTCTCGGTGCTAACCCCCGGCAGCTGCGGGGATCCTTCGGGGACCCCCATCCCAGCATGGGCACCGTCCCTTTCCTTCCTCCAGATAACCCGGGAAGGAGGGGCAGGGATGGGGAAGCCAGGACAGAGTGGAGATGAAGGCGGCCGTGGCCCCTCTCCTCCCCTTCTCCCCACCCGTGCGAGGGCGGCAGGAGCTGGGCCCACGTTTGGACCGCCCAGGCGGGCCCCCGTGGGCCCCGCCCACCCATCTCTTTCCTAATTTCTGTCTTGAAGGTGGGAGGGGCTGGCACGAACCTCGCCTGCCATGGCCTCCGGGCGTCTAAAGGTCCCTCAGTTTCAACCAAAGGTGCTACAAGAACCTGCAGCGCGGACTTCCGGCTGCGCATGCGCCTGCCGTCTCAGGCGCGTCCGCGTGTATCCGTATCTGCGTGGGGCCCCGGACCTTCCCTGGCCATCAGCCGGGCCTGGGACCTGATCCAGGTCCAAGGTGTTTGCTGCGGAGGCCTAGCTTCCCGGCGCGCGTGTGCAGGGGCGGGGCGCCCGACCCCTGCCTTTCTCCTTTGGGGTGGTCGGACCTAGCATGATGGGGACTGAGGCCGAGGGGAGACAGGCCCCCGTCCCAAGCTGCTGCTTCCTCTTGGCTGTTTGCGGGGAGTTGGAAGCCTGGACACCGTTCTTAGGGTCTCCGGCTTCTCCCCTCCCTGCCCCCTCTCTCTTGCTTGTGATCGCCCAGGCTCTGTCACCACCCAGCCTTCTCCAAGCAGCAGGAGGCCTCCACTGCTCTAGGCAGCTTCGTTTGCTGCTGCAGCCTGGAAACGAGTTGTCCACGCCAGTGGCAGAGACCAAAACCCCGGTTTTAGGCCGGGTGTTGGGAGGACAGACTGGCCAAAGCTGGGGATAGACGAGGGGGCCCGGTGTCCTTCAGGATAGCGGGCATGTGCAGGACCCGGGGTCTGGGGCACAGGGAATGCAACCCCGCTGGCCAGCCCTGGGGCACTGCCTGGGCGGTTTGCAACGAGTGGGAGTCCTTACTGGTGGCTCGAGGTGGCTTCCTGGTGTGTCAGCTTAGAACCAGTGATGTTAGAAGGAGGACGCAGAAAGGGAATTCCGGGTGGTTAACAAACGCCTTGGCCCTAAGCATGGGGAGGACTCTGTCTTCCGACTCTCCCTGCCAGATTGTGGCAGGGTCCTCTGACCCTCCCCGAAACATTGATAGAACGAGGGTGGTCACAGGGTTTGGGTGTCTGGAGCTCCTGACCCCTCCCCATCCTGCCCTTCTGTTGGCTCCGTGGCCGTCCAAGTGCCAATTGGCTTCGCCCCAAATAAGGGCTGGTATTTCTCCTCTGTCCTTAGAGGGGATTCCCCCCCCCCCCACACACACACACACCGACCCCCACCCCAGGTGCGTGTCCACCTGGGTGCCAGTTACAGGTGTTTCCAGAGACCATAGAAATGTGTTTTCCTGAGAGTCCTTGTCATTCGTGACCTTTTTTGTAAAGAAGTTGTGTTTTCAGAGGTGATTTTATGACAGGAAAGTGAAAGAATTAGTTTTGCAAAAAACAGAAAAAAAAAGAAAAAAAAAGGGGGGGGAAGAAATAGAAAAAAATATTGTGGGATTCCTATGGGGTTGGGGAGGGTGGGGAGAAAGATATTTAAAGAAAAACTAGTAACGCAGCGATTGCACAGCTGAGGCGGCAATGTTAGGAACGTGGACAGAGGCCTAGGCCCAGTTGGGAGGGCGCCCCCACCCCGGCGACAGCCCCTCTCCTTGGCCCTAGACAAGTTAAGCCCTCCCTCCTGTGCTCTGCCCAGGTTCCACTCTTGTCCCAGCTCAGACGGAAGGATGACCCCTGTTCCCAAAGGAACTTGCCAGAAGCTTCAGGGGCCAGGCAGGTAGAGCTGAGATTGGGGGAGGTAGGGGTCAGCAGGGGTTCCACTGTTGCCGGGACCCAGCGTTGGTGACTCTCCAGGAAGGCTGGTGAGTGGGTACAGTTGGGTTCCTTGCCCCCCTGGGAGAGCCTTCGGTGGTGATCATGGTGGGTTGGGGGTAACCCTAGGGAGAGGGTGTGTCCGCCCCGTCTCTTTCCACAGGCAAGTCGCTGCCCTGGACCCCCAGCTGTGCAGCCCTGCCCCAGCAGAGGCACGCATGCGCATGGCTGTCTCCCAGGCTGGCAGCTCCCCTGGGGGCCCAAGTGGGCACCAGGTCAAGAGCAAGCGGAGCCCTCCTTACCTCTCTCCCAGGGTGGCTCTGAGCCAGGCCCAGTAGCCCCCACCACACTTGCACAGACCAGCCTCCCATGGGCCCTCCCTCCCCTGCTGCTGCTTTTCCGTTTGCCTAATTACCAAGCAGAAGTTGCAGTTTGGTTGGCTTTATTTTTTGTATGTGAAAGACCCCTCAAGACCCGGTCTTCTTCCTTGTTCAATATTGGTTGGGGTCATCTCCCCTTAATGCCACCCTCTCCTCGCCCCCATGACATAGGAAACAGATGAGGTCTGGTGTCTGGTTTGAGGGGGGAACTTGGAACCCGTCCCTGTCTCATTCCCCTCCCAGATACTCAGTTTGCCCGTCTGTGAAATGTGTGTATTGGGCAGCATGGCCTTTTCCTAAAGCATGGCCTTTTCACCTGTTGGTGTCCAGGCAGCTGCTGAGGATTAGGTGGTGGTGGAGGTTGCTGGCACTGGGGCCTCTACTCCCACAGCTGCTTTTCATTCTCACCCTGCAAGGGGGTCAGGATCAAAATGGGCTCCAGCAGAGCCCAGTGAGGCAGGCAGAGTGGGAAGGGTCACCCCACTTCCAAGGCCAGGAAACTGGGCCTCTGAGAGGCAAAGCTGCTTCATTGGAATGAAGAGCCCAGCTGCTCTGGCCTTTCGGGGACAACCTTTGAAAGGTGGAGTCCAGGGCCCTGGAGCTACCACAAAGCCAGGGGCTTTCCCTGAGCCAGGCAGTCTTGGGTGAGAGGTCAGCCCAAAGGAGGAAGCTGTTGGCTCGGGGAACTGGGCCACCACCAGCCTTTCTAGTCTCCGGGTGGACCCAAGTGGACACACTGCCTTTTGTGTCTTTAGGGGTTTTGTTGGTGGTTGTTAGTTTTGTGTTTTGGGAGGTTTTTTTCTTTTCTGGTTTTTTTTTTTTTTTTTTTTTTGCACTTGGCCCATGCCGGACAGTGGGACCCGCCTGGTCAGTTCCACTTTCAGGCTCCCATGCACTAGCCCAAGGCAGCCTCTTGGGGGCTTGTATGGTTTAAGGAATCACTTTTGAAAAAAAAAAAAAAAAGGAAAGTGTTTAAAGGTTTTTTTTTTTTTTTTTTTTTTTCTGTCTGCATCTCCTCTCAGATTGAGAAAGCCCAGAATTAGGGGCTACCACTCCAGGAGAGAGGGAGGGTGTCCCCATCCTGGCCCTGTCTTACTGATAGTTGCCAAGACACCAAGATGGGGACAGGCTGGGTGGAGACCTAGGTACCCATTTCCCAGGCCTGTGGGGTCACCCCATCCTGCCTTGAAGGAGTCAGCACCCCACTCCAGCAGTGGGTGAGTGCCTGTTGTATGCAGAGCTTCAGTTAGGCAAAGAGGGGCTGGTGGTCTAATTGAGGGACCCCTTGCAAGAGGCCACAGTACAAGGAACCAAGGGTTCTGGGGCCTCCCCTTGCTATTGGGTGGAGTAGAGATGGAGACTTCTTGTTGGTTTTAATTTAAAAACGCAAAAGCCTAAAGAAATGTATCTTATAATTTTTTTTTAATTTTTGAAAAGCTCATTTAATGAATTGTGCACGAATGAATTCTATATATATAAAATATACATATATAGCTCTATATTTGGGGAGGGGTGCTATCTCTTTTTTCTCTCATTTTAAAAATGAAGTGTTGTTGCCTTTGTCTGTGGTTCAACCATCCAGCTCCCAGCTGGCTAAACTTTGCCTCCAGTGGTTCAAGACAGGAAACTAGTGGGGGGAGCGGGAGACCGGAGACGCGGGGCGGGGGTGCCACCCCAGCACGGGGCTGGGCCTCCGGGCCACCTGCTCCTCTGCCAGAGGTCACGGGTGGAGAAATGCCTTGTGTGGGCTGTGGGTTTCGGTTCTGTTGTTCGGGAATTGGTTGTTTCTGGGCCGGGGGAGGGGGGTCTGTGCTACTCTCGTCTTGTATGTTTTGTTCTGCTGCTCTTCAATATCGTATCAATGCCAGGAAGGGGGCGCGGAAAGCCTCTTTGGCCCCCCCCCAAATAAATTGTCACATTCCGAAGCTAAGCTCTAGCCCCTGGTCTGTCTTGTTTCTTCTGGCTGGGACTGTGATCTAGAAAGCTCAGGCCGTGCCTCCCCCATTGCAGCGAGGAGAGGGGGTCCTGGCCCTCAGCAGTGGTGGGCCAGTGCTCCAGCCCATTTCCAAGCTCTCCCTCTCCTACCCCGCCTCCACCTTGTAAGTAAGCTAAACTTGAAGGGAGTGCCCCCTACACAGGTAAAGCGACGTGTGTGCCACATCTTGGAACCTGGAGACTACCTGGTCGGCGGGCACGTGGGGGGGTGGTGAGGGTCCCACCATTGCCCAGTCCCCAGGTCCTCACAGCACCTGCAGAGAGGGCACCCCCCGGGGGCTGGATCCCTAGCCAGCGGGTCACCACAGAGCCTGGGAGGGAGCAGGCTAGGGTAGGGGGCACTGAGCTAGACCCTTGCCAGCGGTGGTGGTGGTTCAGTCAAGTTGTACCCGAGTCTGTGACCCCATGGACTGCAGCACGCCAGGCTTCCCTGTCCTTCACCATCTCCCAGAGCTTGCCCAGACTCGTGTAATTCCTTTGCCAGTAAAAACCAGTGTTAACAAGAAGCTGCTTCAGTTCAGAGAAACCTGTTTGCTGGGTGTTTGTGCGCCTTCTCTAATGAGAATAGTGGACTGAGGAGCGTGTCGGACGCCGCGAAAGCATCAACCCCCTGCAGACGCTGGAGCCCTCACGGGTCTGCTGTGAGCAGCACCTCTGTCCATCTGTAGCCACTCATTTGTCAGGCCTGAAACAGGTGTTGCCTTCCAGCCCTCCCCTTCCCCACCGCCCCCACCCCCTTGTTGTGTAAGCCCCAAGGCTGGCCTCTCCAAGGTGTCCCCACCCTGCGCCCCCACCCCACCTGTCCTGACCCCAGCTCCTCTGACAAAACCTCCATGATCTGCTGTGCCCTCCCGGCACCTCACCTCAGGGGGCTGGCAGCCCTGCTGAGAATCTTCAGGAAGCCCACTGCCCTCGGGATCATGTCCCAAGTGTCCCCCACCCCCCCGGCCACACACACACACACACACACACACACACACACATGTTCACACACACACACACACACTGTACCCAGGGAGAGTGCCCTGCCTGAGCCCCCATCCCTGTTCTGGCCTGAGGTCTTGGCCCTCCCGTCCCTCAAGGCGGGCGAGGTCTTCATCCCCAGCCTCACCCCCTAGGATCCATGCCTGACACCTTTTCTACTAAGTGTCACCAAGCTCGGGCCTCCTCCCTTGTTAGCACCGTCAGCGAGGCTTGAGAGTGGCTGAGCGGTCGACGTGGGGCCCCAGTGCCACTCGTCCAGCTGGCCGAGGTCCAACAGGAGTGTGTTTCTGTCTGAGAATGGTCTAGAAACAGAAGTTGGGCAGGGGGGTGGGAAGGTGGGGGGCGGGGGGAGATGGGACCCCGGGTCGAGTCGGGGCTCCGAGACCCGCTCCCACTTTGTCATCTCGCCCAGTTCAGGGTTCCATCCTCCAAAAACCCCCATTTGGTACTTAAACAGCAATAACCTGAGTAGTCAGCACACCGGCTGCCTGTCAGGCCTCTGTGAGCTCTCTGCCTTCCCCTCTCACGCCCTGCCCACCCTCCCCAGTGCCCAGGGTGATGAGCCAGTGTCACAGAGGAGGGCCAAGGATAGAAGAAATTCCTTGGCCCCCTCAGTGGCACAGCAGAGGGGGGCTTCCCCACCCCCACCCTTTTCTCTCTGGGGTTGAGACCATGTGGGCTGCCCTTGTGAGGGGCAAGCATCTCGTTGCAAGCATCATGTTCAGGGCTTAGCATCTCGATTGCCCCTTGTCACAAGTCCTGGGGGCCTTCTCTCAGCAGCCCAGTCCATCTATTAGCTGTGGATAAATGAGTGTGACCTCGGCAGCTTCTTAAGGAGGATGGGAGGGTTTGTGCCAAAGCTTGGGCAAGACCACACAGCTGGGCTCAGGGAGCCCAGCGTGCCCCGCTTGAGGTGAATCAGCACCCTGGCATCCTGCCGAGCTGGTGCCTCGTCCACCAGGCGAGCGGCCCCCTCCCCTCACCCCACCCTATTCCTGGGCGTCACCGGGAGTGAAGGTCAGCCGTGGGGTGCAGCTTAGGAGCCAGGTAAGGCGGAGGGGTTGAGATGCAGTGAGAATGACAACTTTGCAGATTTATTGTCATCCCATAGAAGCTGAAAGTGTGCTGCTATTTCTGTCCTTGTTACGCTGTCACTGAGGTGAAGGGGGTCAGAGTGGCAGCATCTAAATGCCGAGCACCCCCGAGGCTGGAGCCCAAGCCTGTCTGCACCCTCTTTGTTCAGGCTGCTATCCTCTGAGGGCTCACGCTTCAAAAGGTCTCTGCTGGGAGAGGCCAAGCAGGGACAGCTCGCCCGTAGGGCGGAACCCAGAAGGGAGCAGAAGTGAGCGGGGGTCCTGGCCTCTGGGCATTCATGCGCTCTGAGCCTTTGAGAGTCAGAGGAGGGACAGAGGCCAGGACTTGAAATCACTGCGTGAGCTCTAATGAGGCCTGGACGTGGCCCAGGCAGTGGGAGGGGGGTGACAGGAAGTGGGCACAGAGATTTGGAATATTGAGGATTTGGTGATTGGGTTTGAGTGTGGACTGCCCTGGTGGCTCAGACAGTAAAGGTCTGCCTACTATGTGGGAGACCCGGGTTCGACCCCTGGATTGGGAAGATCCCCTGGAGAAGGAAATGGCAACCCACTCCAGTGCTCTTGTCTGGAAAATTCCATGGACGGAGGAGCCTGGTAGGCAACAGTCCATGCGGTCACAAAGAGTTGGACACGACTTCACTTTCAAGTGCTGTGAGAGGGACCCTCTGAAATACCTCCTTGGTATCTGGTGCAGGTAAAGGAGTGGGTGTTGTCATCATGGGCTGGGGGGCCGGCGAAGGAGTCAGCCTGGGAGGGAGGTGAGTGTAGTTTGGGACACCTTGGATGGATATCAGGCAGAGGAGCCAGGAGGAATTTTCATGCAGAGGTTTGAGACGTGGAGTGAGTTCCTTCTCAGGCTTTCCCCGTAGCTCCAGCAGGTTAAAAATCCGCCTGCAATGCAGGAGATGTGGGTTCAATTTGTGATGCAGGTTGGGAAAGCTCTCCTGGAGGAGGAAATGACAATTCACTCCAGTATTCTTGCCTGGGAATTCTCTTGGACAGAAGAGCAGTGGACTATAGTCCATAATGTCAAAAAGAGCTGGACACAACTTAGGGACTGAGCACGCACACCTACCTCCCAGGTGCTGCTGGAGAAATCGGTCCCTTTGCTGAAGAGCCTTTGCCCCCAGGTGGCCCTCAGCTCTGAGATGACTGGTCACCAGACATTCTGGAAGGACCACTGGGGACTTAGGTGCTTAGCTGCTGAAGCCATTGGGATATACAGCCCCTGCCTGCCACCCCTACCCTCCCAACTTTATGCCTTTCATCTGAGTGAGGTTATAAAGTAGGTGGCTGGGGGATGATGAACCCCATCAGATAGGCGAGGAGGTGGAGCAAGGGACTTCCCAGGGTCACTCAGAAGCAGAAGAATGGGAGCTGGATCTTGGGTATGATGGATGGAACCTTTAAGAGCCAACTGCTGCGCAGTACTGGAGACACCAAAGAAACTAGAACATTCTTTTAAATACCCAACTGAGCTTCCAAGAGAGTAAAGAAATCCCCAGGGACTAAAAACAAACAAAGAGGAAGCCAAAATCGGGGTGACGAGCGGTTGCCAATCCTTCGGGGGGGTCTGTGGTGGCTTGGGGACAAGGGTGGAGAGGTTGTTGACCTTTGCTGATCTTGGTAACTGAGGAGCTTGGATTTTACATCTATGTTGGGATGGGAGACAAGGCCTTGGGTCCCTGCCGAGAGAGTTTTGGAACTAAGACACCTGAGTAAAGCTGGATCCATATCCTCAGTGAAAGAGCAAACGGAAAAGAAATAATCCTTTTGCAAAAAAGCAGAAGAAGTTGTCAAAGAAGTTGGCTCATTTTGGGCTCTGTTGGAAAAATAGAAATCGAGTCTCTCTCGAGAAATTCTAACTCTAGGCGTTCCCTCACACAAAATGTGAGGTTTGAATTTGCATTGCCCACACGGTCCCAGAACTCCTAAGTCTGGAAATTAATATAAAAAGCAAACACGGGGTGGTTTACACCCACAGAGCAGGTGGCAACAGCAAAGGCAAGCCTCTCTGGAGAGACATTCCCACAGCAAAGGCCACGTGGGCTACTCACAGATAAAGCCTTGCTAACACGAGCTCTCAATTCCAAATTACAAAACATACAAAGAGGCAAGCCACAAACCGCAGAACAACAAACAGCACATATAGAATCCTGCATCTGATGTGTTATTTTCAAGCACACACCGAAGGTTTCCAAAAAAGATCGTGAATACAGGATGTAGTAGGACATGAAGCCAGTCCCAATAAATTTCAAGAAATTGGTGTCACAGATCACATTTAATTTAAAAATCAATAGCAAAAACTTAACTGTTAATTAAAGACAAAACCTCATGTATTTAGACAGAAGCCCAGATCTCTCATTCCTGTGCATTTTTGTCCCTTCCCAAACTTCTGAAGTCTCTTTGGAACAGTGAGATTCCAGGATGGATGTGAAAGTGTTGGTCAGATGGCAGGCACACAGGAGGGTCACAGCCAGTCTGAGTTGAAGCTGGATATGGGAACAGGTCCCCCTCTGATCTCTAGACAGGATGTGATCATTAGAGCCAAAGACCAAAGTCCTCTCTGTCTTTTCCAAAAAATGGGCTCAGTGGGTGACAAAGACACGAGCCTGCATTTAAAAGACAGCCATCAGCCTTTATGAGCCAGAGGGTCTGGGAAACATTCTTGCAGAGCCAGGGTGGGCTGCTAGGAATGGGACAGAGCAGGTGGTGGGGGTTCTTAGCCCCGCTGCCAACAAGCCCCATGCTCTTTTGGGATGGATTTGGAGGTCCCAGGGGTTCTCTGTGAAGGCTTGGATACTCCCATCTGTGAGCAACAAAATAGGACACACTTTGGAAGAGGCACACGTGGCCTCTGTCCCCGACGGGGACTCATTACAGTGATCATCATCTCACTGGCTCCCCGGGCCATCCGTGCGAGTGCTCACAGCTCAGTTTCCACGCAGTGGTGTCCTAATGGAGGCTTGCTGTTCTCACCATCCCTGGCTCCCTCCCGTGCTCATCTGCCTGCCTGCCTTTGACAACTCAGGCACTGTAAAGAGACCCTTGTCCAGGTTCAGGTGGCCAGGTCACTCCCTTCTCAAGGTCTCCATGCTCCTCAGCAGTAAAAGAGGCCAGGACTCCTTGCTTGGCACGGTTCCTTGGGAGGACTGAATGGAGTGAGTGTGAAAAGCATTTGCTCAAGCACCACATGGCTAAGAAGGGACGCAGATCTTCCTGACCTGTCTGGCCAGGATTGACCACTCCTCTGACTTCCCATCCTGGCGTTCCAGCCTCCCGCTTGCCAATTCTTGATGCCTTCCTCCCGGGGAACAGCTTGTCAGTGGTGGAAGAGCAGTGGAGGGGTCTGAGCTCTGCCAGCTGTGTGATCTCAGGCTGGTCGCTCATGCTCTCTGAGCCCCTGTAACCTCTTCTGTAAAGTGGAGGGGAGCGCTTCCTCTCATTATCTTTTCCAACTCAGAATGACTCTAAGGGTAACTAACGAGTACGGAGTGGACCTTTGGAGGACTGACTCATTAAATCCTCAGCTTCCAGAGAGCACAGTGAGAACAACACACAGATGAGGGAGGAACTGAGGACTCAGAAAGGCAAAGTAACTTGCTCAAAAATTCCTACGTGGTAGAGCTGGGGTGTGAACCCATGCAGTCATACTTACCCACCAGGCTAGCATCCTCCCTGTGTAGCCTGGTGAGGGCTCAGTCACTGGGCCTGGACTGCCTGTCTGAGTGGGACCCTGGGCACATTGCTATCTCTTCTGTGCCTCTATCTCCCCATCTATAAAATGGGGGGTGAGAGTAATCCTCCCTTCCTCCTGGGACTGCAGGGAACTCTGCTGAGGACTCCAGGGGCCAGGCTCTGAGCTGCACACTCGGGTTTCAGTCCAGTCTGAACCCTCCCACAGTGCAGCCAAGGCAGCTGGAGAGAGAGGTTGAGTCACTTGCTCCAAATGGTACAAACTTGCGAAGCTGGACTTCAATCCCAAAGCCCCAGCTTCAAAGTCTGTGCTATTAACTACCCTGCTCTACCTCCTATGAGGCCCTCAGACTCCAGGTTCAAAACCAAATTCCAGACTGCAAATTGGCAGCCCCCCCACGGTCTGCCTGACTCACCACCCTCCTTGATGGGGGCCTGAACCCTGCATCTCTTCTTTGACTCATCCCTTCCCAGCTAGTCCTCAGCATCATGACTAATTGACCCCTGAATGGAAAAAACCATTCTGATCCCTCCCTTCCTCCTCAACTCTGCTGCCCAGCTCAGTCCAGACCCCAAAGGTGAGGATGATGGATACCAAGAACGCCCATTCTAGAGTGTAGACTTGCAACGGAGCTAGACAAAAATGCTCTTGGTCCCTCAGCTCGCCCAGGCTATGGGGCTACCAAGCCACGTGGAGGTGGGGTTTAGAGACAGCTGGGAAAGGGAGTTGTCTTTAGAGACAGTTGACATCACTCACCAACTTAAGCCAGGTGAGGGGGCTTCAGAGAGTGGGAGAGCACAGTGGCAGGTGTCCACCGGGTTTTGGGAGGTGGGTGACTGGGGAAAGGTGAGAGGCTGGCTGAGTCCCCTGTTTCTGCGAGGCAGGAAGAGACTGAACTGCTTTGGGGATGGTCTTTACCCCCAGCACTTGGGGGCCAGGATGCAAGCATATCTCCTGGGGTCCATGCCTGGAACTTTGCAGAAGGTGGCTGGTTTGAGGTCACTGGATTAGGATCTAACCCCAAGAGGATTGGGGGTGGGGAGAAAAAGGAAGGGATGGATACATGATCTTATCAAAAGACTTCATGTTGGGTGGGTGGACCTCGATGATAGGCGCTGAAGAGGGGTTGTGCAAGCCAAGGAATGCTGTGCCCAGGTGGGAACTGCAGGTGGGACATTCCTAGTGATGGAGGGACCCATGAAGAACCCACAAAAGTGCCCCTAATAGAAAAAGCACCAGCTTTCAGGTGATCATCTGACCCACCTGAAAACACTGATCTCCTGAGAACATCTGAACCAGACAAGCCAGACTTACCTTGTTACCTCTCTCTCCTCCCTGCCCCAATCTCCCACCCTGGAGAAACCAGAGGCAACTAGTAGGGGAAAGGGCAAGGGGAGAGCAGACCAAATTGGGGTCTTAGAGCAGAATCCCACCGTGCCTCCTTCCGCATTATATAGGTCTTTGAGTTTAAGGCAGACTTGAGCTGGGGGAGAGGAGAAGCTTTGGCTAGAGCTTAGAGCTTTGCCATTAGACCCAACTGTTTCAACATCTAAAAGTAGGATAAAGCCCCGAAGCGACTGAACAAGCTATGAAATATGCCCAAGACCTCATCCAGAGGTAGGGAAGTTTGGGTCAACAGAACAGGTTAACAGGGCAGCCACTGAGAGTAAAATTCTTTCTGCTGCTTCCCTCGAAGCACAACTCATTCTGTGTGTCCCGTCACTGCCTCAGCCTCCTGCTGCTGCTGCTGCTGCTAAGTCGCTTCAGTCGTGTCCGACTCTGTGGGACCCCACAGATGGCAGCCCACTAGGCTCCGCCGTCCCTGGGATTCTCCAGGCAAGAACACTGGAGTGGGTTGCCATTTCCTTCTCCAATGCATGAAAGTGAAAGTGAAGTCGCTCAGTAAGTGTCCGACTCTTCGTGACCCCATGGACTACAGCCTACCAGGCTCCTCCGTCCATGGCATTTTTCCAGGCAAGAGTACTGGAGTGGGTTGCCATTGCCTTCTCCCCTCAGCCTCCTAACAGGCCCTTTTACTTTCTTCTCCTGTTCCTACCCTGGGCTTCCCAGATGGCTCAGCGGTAGAGAACATGCCTGCCAATGCAGGAGATGTGGGTTCAATCCCTGGATTGGAAAGATCCCCTGGAGAAGGAAATGGCCACCCACTCCAGTATTCTTGCCTGGGAAATTCCATGGACAGAGGTGCCTGGTGGACTACAGTCCATGGGGTGGCAAAAGAGTCAGACATAACTTCCCGTTTAAACAATACGATACAATACAATCGTACCATACCCTGACCCCATCCCAGTCTACCAGGGCTTCCCTGCTCAGCCAGGGAGACAGTCCATCCTAGTGATCATGAGGTTGGATGTCTGAGTTAGGACCCTAGCTCCTTGACTTGCAGCTGTGTGATCTGAAATAAGTTGCCTAATCTCTCTGTGCTCAGTATCACTGCTGCAACAGGGGGATCGTGATAGCCACACGCCTGTTCCACCGAGGCCTTGTGAGGCTCTTAATGATTACTTACAAAGGCCTTAGGAACATTGTAAGAAGGATCCCAGTGTTAGAGATCAACACTGTTCTCAAATGCTTCCTCCTTGCTGTGCAATCTTGGCAAAGTCCCTTTTCTCCCTGTTTCTCAGTTTCTGAAAAATAAACCGTGTGTGGGTACAATTTTTTTGTGGCTGCAGCTAGTGCTGGTGGCTGACAAACTTCAGTGAGGAGAGAGATCCAAGCCTGGACCCACCCCACGATGGGCCGAGAAGAGAGCTAGCAGGCTCTGCAGGCAGGAGCATGGGAGGGTCGAGCAGGCAGGACTGCCCACTCTACCCTGGTCTCATGCCTTCTGCCTTCTTCTAGCCTCTGGGAGAGTCTCCCCAACCTGCCCCCTCTTCCCATAGGGATCACCTTGGGTACCCTGGGCTAGATCAGGAAACAGATGGCATTTGAGGGGTAGCTGCCAGGTACCCTTGGCTCCTCGCTGGATACAAGTGAAGAGCCATCCAGGTGAGGTCCCAGGTACACACCCCCTTGGTCTTGAGCCCCATCACACACCTCTGTCTGGCCCTGCAGTGTTCACCTGCCCTCCTTCAGCAGCTGGCCTTTTGTCTTTCACCATGTCTGTAGGCAGCACAGGACTGCTCCTACCCATTTTACAGACTAAGGAAAGAATGTTCCCTAAAACTCAGCTTTCCTGCCTCCATGTGCTATAGCTACAGAGTCAGGGATCATCAGAAAAGTGCCCTTTGGGGACTGCGCTGGCAGTCCAGTGGTTAAGATTCCACACTTCCAATGCAGGGGGCGAGGGTTTGATCCCTGGTCGGGGAAACTAAGATCCCACCCACATGCCATGCGGTGCCGCCAAAAAAAAAGGAAAATAGCCTTTTCTAGAGGAGCTGGAGTCACAGCCACCAGCCCTGAGGTTCCATCGTGCTTGGATGGAAATACACCCTGAACACAGGCAGGGAGCCAGTGACCCAGATACGAAGCAGACGTGGTACCAGACCTCAAGAAGTTCTTGAGCTGGGGAATGCAAGTTACAGGCGAATGCAGTGAAAACTGGTGCTGGGGCCGCTGGTGAGGGCAGGAGGGGCGCTGCGGATCTAGGTGGGCTCCTGGGCTCTGCCTGGGAACTGCCTGGAGAAGAGGGTAGAAGGGGATGGGACTAAGCCAAGGGCGGAAGGAAGCTCCCAGGACATACTGCTTCCTCACTGGGTGGGGCTGATTGGCCCAGTGGAACAGGCGACATGGTTCAACTCCCAGATGGACACCCACTGACTAGGGGACCCTGGGGAAATGAACGAATCCCTCTGATTTCAACTTTCTTATTGTTAAATGGGGACGGTTACAGTATGGAGCTCCTAGGTTGCCACCGGTCAGGGTTAGGCAGAGTAAAAAGTTCAGGGGAGGAGGAACCGGGGGCTGTTGGGATGCTGATGAAACAGTGAGAGCCCCGGCCCTTACGTCCTCAGAGAGAGGACGCAGCCTTATTAGGCAGCCGCTCCTTCTGGTCCTTCTTGGCTGGACCTGGACTCAAGCTTACACGCTCCAGCCAACTCCCAGGCCCCCCACAAGGAGGACACCCGTTTCCTCCTTGATTCTCAGCTCCTCCCAAGCTGAGAACAGATGTCCTCGCTTCCTGCTTGAGCCTGAGAGGTGAGTTGGCTCCTTTTCCCGCTTCCAAGGAAGTAAACACCCTGGATGGAAATCTCTGGGCTTCCCCAGAGAGGAAAGCTCCCTCTTCCCTGGCTGCTGCCCCTCCTCTCTGGTCTGGCTCCTCATCCCAACATCTGATGCTCAGACCTAAGCTTTTCGGGCCCTACCTGAGCCCTGCTTCCCCCTAGAAGGCCCCAGATTGGGGTGTGTTGATGGAACACATACACGAACCTCAGTCTGAAGGATTCCCCAACGCTGCTCAGAAAGAGGGTGAGAGGGGAACGAAGAAAGGACAGAGCAACTATGGAGGAAGGCAGTGTAGGCTCCTGGGGAGTCAAGGAAAAGAAGTAGAAAGGGAAATTAACATTTACTGAGCATCTAATATACACTAGGAATAAATAAGGAAGAGGGTAGCATGTATTGGAGGGGCTTCCCAGGTGGCTCAGTGGTAAAGAATCCACCTGCCAAGGCAGGAGATGTGGGTTCGATCTTTGATTTGGGGAGATCCCCTGGAGAAGGAAATGGCAACCTACTCCAGTATTCTTGCCTGGGAAATCCTGTGGACAGAGGAGCCTGGTAGGCTACAATCCATGGAGTTGCAAAGAGTCAGACACGACTGAGCATGCATGCAGCAGGTATCAGGCATCTACTGAGTGCCAGGCATACTGAGTGCCCTGGGAATACAAAGCAGCATGGTAAGAACTGATCCCTACCTCCGAGTTTGTGGGAGGTTTCACATGCAACATTTCATCTGGTCTTCTCATTCTCATTATAATCCTATGAGGTAGGTACCACAGCCCCATTTTATAGATGAGGAGACCGAGGCAGCTCTGGTCCAGGGACAGCCCATCCGTGGGTGGAGACCAGCCCCTTGGGATGGGGATGTCTGCAATGGATGCAGGCAGCTCTCTTTGACCCCAGTCCCCACCTCTCCACCCTCTGGGGAAAGGAAGTTCTTTGGTTCACGAGCACAGCCCCGGTGATGTCTCCAGTCACTGGGAGTTTGAGTATCCACAGGGGCTGGCCCTGGAGACCCAGAGATGAGGACGACACAGCTGGTTCCTGCCTTCGAGGAGTTCACAGTCTTCTGATAAACAGGTAAAGGGGGAGAGGCTGTAGAGGAGGGAAACCCGGGGGCTGAGGAAGGCAGGAAGAAAGAGAGTCGTGTGTTATTCAGTGTCCATTAGGTACCAGCACTGAGGGAGTGTAGTTTAGGGACAGTTCGGTTGACCAGCCAGCCGGATCTGCCCAGGACTGAGAGGCTTCCTGGGACACAGGACCTGCCGTGCTGAAACTGGGTGAATCAGGTCACCTTAAGCCCTAATTTCAAAGTCTGGTTCTGCCACAGGCCTGTAACAGAAACTAGTTGCCTGACTAGCGCCCACTCCCCTGTTCTTTTAGAAATGACTTTCTTATAGTCTGAAGTTCTCCCTGCACAATCCTGCCTCCTCCCTCCCCGCCTGCAGATATGTTGTGCATGGACTTTACTAGGCTGGGGGAGGAAAAAATATTCTCCAGCCCTTCCTCGCCGCCGTTTGCTCAGCAAGAGGTACTAACAGAAGGCAGAGGGAATTTAGACTGGGTGGCAGAGATAAGAGGCCGTGAATTCCTCTTGGGGCCCTGAGACCAGCTGTGATGGGGACTGTGGTTCATCATACCAACCCCTACTTCTCAACGTACCCTCAGGAAGAGGGGCCCAGGGGACCTCAGAGGGGCTGCTCCCGGGTTGTGTATGGAGAAGTGAATGTTCATGGAGCAAGGGGTGGGATGTGGCAGCCTTGGAGGGCGCCTGTAGGTGCAGCTTTTGCTGGTTGGGTGGTTAGAGCAGTTTTCAGTTCGCAGTATACTGAGCAGAAGGTATAGATGTTTCCCATATCCCCTCCCACCCCTACGTATGCAGAGCCTCCCCCATTATCCACATCCTACACCAGAGTGGGACATTTTGTATGACTGATGAGCTGATTTTTATGACTGATTCTACATCATTACACCCAGTGTCCATAGTCTACATTAGGGTTCCCTCTTGGTGGTGTACATTCTGTGGGTTTTGATAAATGATACCATCACAGTATCATAGAGAGTAGTTTCACTGCCCTAAAAATCCTCTGTGCTCCTCCTATTCATCCTCCCCTCCCCCGTAACCCCTGGAAGCCCTGATCTTTTCACCATCTCCATAGTTTTGCCTCTTCATATGCTGGAGTCATACAGTATGCCGCTTGTCAGACTGACTTCTTTCACTTAGTAATATGCATTTAGGGTACCTCCTTGTTTTCTCATGATTTGACAGCTCCTGTCTTTTTATTGCTGAATAATATTCCATCATCTGGATATATCTGTTTAGTTATTCATTCACTTATCGAAGGGCATCTTGGGTGCTTCCAAGTCTTGGCAATCATAAAGAGAGCTGCTGTAAACGTCCCCATGCAGGTTTCTGTGTGGACATCACCCTAGCTTTTGAGCCAAAGCCACCCTCTTCTGGGGAAGTACTCAATTAATGACTGGGCATGAAAAAGTTATTGGGGAATGGGCATTTCTGCCAAATGCCAAACTTCCCTGATGGACACTGTTGGCCACAGAGTGCATGCGTGCTCAGTCATGTCCGACTCTGCGACCCCATGGACTGTAGCCTGCCAGGGTCCTCTGTCCATTGGATTCTCCAGGCAAGAATGCGGGAGTGAGTTGCCATTTCATCCTCCAGGGGATCTTCCCAACCCAGGGATGGAACCATTGTCTCCTTCACTGGCAGGTGGATTCTTTTACCGTTGAGCCACTGGGGAAGCCCATTGGATCCAGAATACCCTGTTAAGATGGCCAAGGGTTTGTCAGATCTGCATGGAGGTCTGAGGTTCAACCTGCCCAATTCTTCTTTCTCCTCTTTATCTTTCACAGGACTTAATCTCCTATCAACCACTTGCATATCTAATGCTATCTTAGTGTCTGCTTCCTGAAGGACCCAACTAAGAGACTCTACCTCTAAAATCAATCCATGATCCATCCAATTTTCTCCATTATCATGACCTCCAAACCACTCAGTCCTCTCACCTAGATGGTTGCATGGCCCCTACCTGGTCTCCATGTTTCCTCTCCTATCCCTTAATGACCCAGCCCCCATACAACTGCCATTGATCTTTTACAAACACAAACCACATGATGTTACTTCCTTGTTTAAAGCTGACCAATGGAGCTTAACATCAAACCCATTCCCTCCCCTTGGCCTGTAAAGGCCCAAATGACCTTGCCCTGCCTTCCCCTCCAGTTTCCTCTCTCTCCAAGTGTTCACTGTGCTCCAGCCCCACTGGCCTTCTTTCTGTTCCTGGAATCTATCAAACTCATTTCTGCCTCAGGGCCTTTGCAATAGCTGTTCCCTCTGTCTGGAACACTCAGTCCTTCCCCAAGTTTCTCCATGGCTGGTTTCTCAGGTCATTCAACTCTCAGCTAAATGCAGGCCTTTTCTGATAACCTTATAAGCAATCCCCATCTCCCAACACCCCTCCCACACTCCCCACACACCTCCTATAACTTTCTATCATGTTACTTTAAAAATTTCCTTATAGTTCTCAGTACTATTGCTTATTTAATTATTCAGTTATTTACTGCTTGCCTCCCCACTAGAATATAAAACTGTAATTGTGTCCTGTTTCCAGCTCTCCCTGGTGCCTGGCACTATGCCTGGACCAAGTTCAGTTCAGTTCAGTCTCTCAGGAGTGTTCAACTCT
The DNA here is from genome assembly GCF_027580195.1 of Bos mutus. Lineage (NCBI taxonomy): Eukaryota > Metazoa > Chordata > Mammalia > Artiodactyla > Bovidae > Bos > Bos mutus. The sequence continues at coordinate 109,723,068 of NC_091621.1, forward strand.
TTGCGACCCCATGGACTGCAGCACACCAGGCTTCCCTGTTCATCACCAACTCCCAGAGCTTGCTTAAATTCATGTCCATTGAGTCGGTGATGCCATCCAACCATCTTATCCTCTGTTGTCCCCTTCTCCTCCTGTCTTCAATCTTTCCCAGTACCAAGGTCTTTTCAAATGAGTCAGTTCTTTGTATCAGGTGGCCAAAGTACTGGAATTTCGACTTCAGCATCAGTCCTTCCAATAAAGATTCAGGACTGATTTCCTTTAACATTGACTGGTTGGATCTCCTTGCAGACCAAGGTACTCTCAAGAGTCTTCTCCAACACCACAGTTCAAAAGCATCATAAGGGTGGTGTCATATCTGAGGTTATTGATATTTCTCCCGGCAATCTCAATTCCAGCTTGAGCTTCATCAAGCCTGCATTTTGCATGATGTACTTTGCATATAAGTTAAAAAAGCAAGGTGACAGTATACAGCCTTGACGTACTCCTTCCCCAGTATGGAACTCCTTCCCTATATTCCCCAATATGTCCAGTTCTAACTGTTGCTTCTTGACCTGAATACAGATTTCTCAGGAGGCAGGTAAGGTGGCCTGGTATTTTCATCTTTTGAAGAATTTTCCAGTTTGTTGTGATCCACACAGTCAAAGGCTTTGGAGTAGTCAATAAAGCAGAAGTAGATGTTTTCCTGGAACTCCCTCTTCTTTTTTAGATGATCCAGCAGATGTTGGCAATTTGATCTCTGGTTCTTCTGCCCTTTCTAAATCCAGCTTGAACATCTGGAAGTTCTCAGTTCATGAACTGTTGGAGCCTCACTTGGAGAATTTTGAGCATTACTTTGCTAGTGTGTGGGATGAGTGTAATGTGCGATAGTTTGAACATTCTTTGGCATTGCCTTTCCTTGGGATTGGAATGAAAACTGACCTTTTCCAGTCCTGTGGCCACTGCTGAGTTTTCCAAATTTGCTGGCATATTGAGTGCAGTACTTTAACGGCATCCAAAGTCAGGGTCAAAACATATATTTTGAATGAATGACTATATTTGTTCATTTAGGGCAGAATTCCCTTTCCCTAAGGATGGAATGAAAGTGAAGGAATTTAAAAAAAAAGGAAAGTGAAGGAATAAAGAACCTCAGAGATGTGAGCTTCAGAAGGAAAATGTGAAGACTGTTGTAGTCTTATGAAAGTTCCCCTGTGAATCCTATTCTGGCCATCTCTTGAGGAATTCTGTGCTGGGATCAGGAGGGCCTCTCGCCAGAGCTCCAGAGAGATGGGTTTCAAGTCCTCTCTGTCCTAACTTCTCCCCTCTGCCTCCAGCAGCAGCCAGTGCTATCTGTGGGGGGAACTAGTACTGCAAACATTCACCCAGAGGCTGCCCGGGGTGTGGCCTCCTGCTGGATGCTGAGGATAGAGATGAATCAAGGAAGAAGGCGGGGTGGCATTCCAGGCAGGGGACAGCATGAGCAAAGGGAGAGACGGGAGACAGTCTGGTGTGTGGGGAAAGTTAGGCACAGTTTAATGCTGCTCCAAGAGTGAAGATGGGAAATGAGGCTGGGAGGGTGAGCCCTGCCAAGTCTTGTAAACCAAGAAAAGCTAACATCATAAGGCCCAACATTTATTAAAGCTTTCCATGTGCTAGTACTCTTCTCCCATTTTACAGATTGTGGAACTAAGGCACAGAAAGGGTGGTGTCAGGCGCTGTCAAAGACCTGCTACTTTACCCTCTTTGCAAACTAGGTCACACCACTGGTAACAGGTAGAGGCAGGTTTGAACTAGGCCTTCTGGCTTCAGAATCCCTGCCTTAACCACTAGGTACTAGCGCCTTAAGGAATTTGGACTTTCTTCCATAAAGGGATGGGGATGCGTGCATGCTCAGCCCCTTCAGTTGTGTCCAACTCTTTACGACCCCATAGACTACAGCCCTCCAGGCTCCCCTGTCCTTGGGGTTCTCCAGGTAAAAATACTGGAGAGGGTTGCCATTTCCTTCCTTCTCCAGGGGACCTTCTCGACCCAGGGTTCTACCCTGCATTTCCTGCATTGCAGGCAGATTCTTTTACTGCTGAGCCACCAGGGAAGCCCCAAAGCGATGGCAACGGGGAGTCACTAATAGGTTTGTAAGCAGGAGAGTGACATGTTCATATCATAGGTTTAAAAAGTCATTCTAGGGGATAAACAGATCACTTTGAGCAAAATTCAACTCCAGCCTCTGGACCCATATATCCAACTATTCCATCGCTCACGGAGCAGCTCACATAAAGGGGGCACCATTTGGTGCCCAAGCCACAGAGGCCTGCTGCTCTGGGCAGTAGGCCCCTCTCTTGGCCTTCTCTGCCCTTCCGAGATAGAATGTCAGTGCTTCTGTCTTCATAGAACACACGTAGATGTACCAGGAGTCCCAACGCCTCTCGTGTCTGCAGGACTTCAGGCCGCCTACTGCCTGTCTGCCTTCACCTTCAGAGAGCCTGGCCCACCTCTCTGTCGGGGAGATGCTTCCTCCAAGCTGTGCTGCTTGGCAGGTTTCCAGGTCACTGCTCCAATGAGTATTAACTCACATCCATGCACATACAGCTCTGGGGGTTCATCGTGTACAGAGCTGGCATTTGATTTGCTCCTACTTTACAAGTTAGGTAACCCTCGACTCCCAGAGATCAGGTAAGCAGGGCAGACATGATCCTGAGGCTGGGGTTGGGGTGAAGTGTGTGGAACATGTGCCCAGGGACCCCTGGGCAGGATCTCAGCAGCCACACAGGGCCTCCCTGGGCTGTTGATCCTGAGAAATGTTCTGGTCTCTCCCCACCACTTTGCTGAGACCACACTGCATCCCTGGTGGTCCAGAGCCCCACCATGGGCCTTCCCTTCAAGTCAAGAATGCAGGCTTGGCAGGGAGACAGGCCTGGGTGTGGCCTTGGCTCAGGACTGAACTGGGTGTGGCCTTGGCCAGTCCTCCAGTGAACCACAGCCCCTCTCCTCTACCCCAGCCTTCTGAACACTCTCCAAGTCCTGGAAACCCACGGCCAGGAAATGCTTCATGGAAAATTGGAGATGGAGCTGGATTCTGAATGATGGTAGAATTTTTTAAAACATTTTTCATTGAGAGTTAATTTGCAACAAAATGTGTATATACATTTTCAACAGGAGACAGTAAAAGTTTCCTGCATCACCCTGGCACTACAGCCCGCTCCCATGCCTGCTTGTTTGTTCCAGTGCCCAGTCCACCTGCCCACTGGGCTTTTGCCATGCCAGTGTAGACTGCAGTGGGAGAGGGGTCTTCTCAGTGACCCTTGATGTTCTGTGCTCCTAAGATTCAGAGATGCTACCTTCTGAGATCACAGGGAAAAAAAAAAATTTTTTTTTTTGTATGGGGAGAAGGGGAGTCACCTCTGCTTTTTCAAGGGGTTGGGGTGGGAAAGGACGGTTGGGTGGCCATAGTATAACTAGAGGTTGGGTCAAAATCTCCAGTCCCCTCCCCTCTAACACTAGCCTCTTTCCTAGCTCTCCCTAGGCCCACCCCAGCTCCATTGCATAGTCTGGGTCCACTCAGATGCATCTGAGCTCAAATGCTGCTCCAGCGCATACTAGCCTCGTGACCTTGGACAGCGACCTGACCTCTGTGGGTCTCATTTGTACTGGGAACGTGTCCACGGTGAGGCTTAATTGTGATCAAGCCCCTGGCTCTCTCAGCACAGAGCCCGGCGTGGAGAAAAGCTCCCCACAAGCTAGCAGACGGCCTGGTGGGCTCGGAGAGGGGGCCAGAGAGTCGTGGTGGGGTGGGGCAGGGGTCGCCCAGGAGTCCCGCCGCCCGGCCACCAGGTCGCCGCCCTCTGCGAGGCGACGGCTGCGGGCTGAGGCTCCCGGCGCCGCCCCCGGCCCTCGCCGCATCCCGGGCGGCGCCCCCACTCGGCGCCCGGCACGGAACGGGTGCGGGGCTGGGCCAGGGCCGGCCCGGGGGAGCCGGCGGGGCGGGGCCGCCGCGCCCCGCTCCCCCTCCCCGCCGCCCGCCGCTTTCTCCTCCTCGCGCTGCCGGGGCTCAGAACGGCGGCAGCAGCGGCCGCGGCCACAGCTCCGGCTCCGGCTCCGGCTCCTCCTGCGCCCGGGCCCCGCTCGGCCCTGCGCGCCCGGGCCCCGCGCCCCGACCCTGCCGCCGCGCCTGCCGGGGGCCCTCGGGCGCCCCCGCCGCCCGCCTCACGCTGAAGTTCCTGGCCGTGCTGCTGGCCGCGGGCATGCTGGCGTTCCTCGGTGCCGTCATCTGCATCATCGCCAGCGTGCCCCTGGCGGCCAGCCCCGCGCGGGCGCTGCCCGGCGGCGCCGACAACGCCTCGGCCGCCGCCGCGTCCCCGGGCCCGCAGCGCAGCCTGAGCGCGCTGCACGGCGCGGGCGGCTCGGCCGGGCCCCCGGCTCTGCCTGGGGCGCCGGCGGCCAGCGCGCACCCGCTGCCGCCAGTACCCCTCTTCAGCCGCTTCCTGTGCACGCCGCTGGCGGCCGCCTGCCCGTCGGGGGCCGAGCCAGGGGACGCGGCGCCGGGCGAGCGCGAGGAGCTGCTGCTGCTGCAGAGCACGGCGGAGCAGCTGCGCCAGACGGCGCTGCAGCAGGAGGCGCGCATCCGCGCCGACCAGGACACCATCCGCGAGCTCACCGGCAAGCTGGGCCGCTGCGAGAGCGGCCTGCCGCGCGGTCTCCAGGAAGCCGGGCCCCGCCGCGACACCATGGCCGACGGGCCCTGGGACTCGCCCGCGCTCATCCTCGAGCTAGAGGATGCGGTGCGCGCCCTCCGGGACCGCATCGACCGCATAGAGGTGAGCGCCGCGCCGCGCGCCGTCGGGAACCCGGCCGGGGGTGGGAGGGACCGCCCTCGGGAGTCGAGGCCATCCCCGGTCCCGCGGCCACCGCCGGCTCAGGGACCCTGGGGGCGCGGGGCCGCTGTCGAGTCTCTGAATCTTGGGTTTCCGTCTGTGCAAAGGGGATGGTTGGACCTTCCTCCCAGGGGAGAAGGGAGGAGTCAGGTAGGACCGGAAACTCACACTGCGGCTCAGGGAGCACGCGGGAAAAGCTCGCTCCCGATCCTTTTTCCTCCAGGCGCCTCTGTAAGCCTCAGTTTCTGAGTCTGTAAAATGGGTATAACGGTGCCCACTTGTAGTGTGGATTGATTAAAATGTAGATACGTGAAAATGCTCGGCACGTACCAGGACCTCTTTAAATGTCCGTTTCATTTCCTTCTTTCGGACATCCCCAAAGCAGCACCAGCCACACACTCAGCCCCCTGTGGTCAGGAGATAGGAGGGCTGTCTGAGGGACTCGGGGTCGTCCTCTCCTGCAGATTCGCAGGGAACAGTGTCTCATAAACCAAACCCGGACGCGCCTCACCTTCTGCACCCCTAAGGCCCCCAGCTGGGCTCGGACCGTGGACATGGACAGCAGAAGCTCAGATGGCTCTAGCCCTGCCAAGATGCCTGAAAGCCGGCCACTCTGGGCTGGGGGCTGAGTGGAGAGTAGGTCCCATCTGGGTTTCTCCCCCTCCAGTCACCTTTTTCAGATGTTCCTGTCTCAGGCTTGGAGTCAGACATGAGGGACCCAATAGGGGCAGTCCACCCTTGGCTGTCCTGTGATCCTGGACCAGCCATTTCTCCTTTGAAGCTGCCAGACCCCTGCCTCCCTCTGAGAACCTATTTGGAGCCACCTGGAGGGGGAGCTGGACAAATTAGTCAGGACAGACATCCAGGAGACCCTGACCACTCCCAGCATCCATGACTTCCAGACTGCAGGGAAGGGGTTTCACAGCAGAATAGGATCCTTGGAAGGAGCGGGCAGAATGAGGCCCAAGCACTGGCTGCCCCCTTTATTACCTCCCCCTAAACCGAGTGCAGCTGGTGAAGGGGGGAGAGTGGCTGGAAGAAAGGAAAGGCAGGGACTCTTCCCTCTCCATGGCTCTCGCAGTTAAATCCCCGGCGGAGCAGCACAGGAGATGCTGGTGTGGAAGCCTGGCCTTACTCATGGCCCAGTGGCCCTCCAGAAAGTCTGTGTGGTGTCTGCACCCACCCCGCAGGGTGTCAGAGCACAGCCAGGCAGCTATCACAGCCATCTCCAAACCTGGAGTTCAGAGACCTCCTCACAGAGAAGACCTCCTCTAACAGACTTCTCACAGAGGTCTCAATTTGAGTGACTGCTGTTTTTATCATTAAGTTCTAATATTACTAATTTTTTTAAATAGCCAAAATTTAAAATGAGAACAAATCCTCCATTTAGGAAATAGAGTTTATTAATGTAAAAATAAAAAAATTTGGTCGTCGATCAATTTCCTCTTGCCTGCCCTAGCCCCTGCCCCCACACCCAGATGGCTCCCGTGGTTCCTCCCACGTCTGGGGCTGGCAGGGCTGGGCTTGCCCTGGACCTGTTCCCCCAGCATCTGTGCATTTGGCAGGGTGGGCTCCCCTCCAGTTAGCCCGCTGAGGTTGAGGGGATCCTAGTGGCTGGGGTTCAGCACCAGGTCAGCCTCCTGGGTGGAAGAAGTCCTGCTTCCCTGTACGCATGCCTGCTTTCTGAGTGCAGGGGACATGGAGGGGGTGCCTGCCCACCAGGACTGTCTTCTGAGCCTGACAGCAGCCAGAGCCGGTCTCTTTGGGGTGTTTGACAGTGGCTGGGACTTGGAGCCCAACGGACTCGGGATCAGACTACTGGTCTCAATTCATGCACCTTTCAGCCACTGACTAGCTTCCCTCTTCCCTTCTCATCCAGAAACCTCAAAAGGATGCCCTTCAGGGTCTACTTTATCACCACTAGTGTCTCTCCCACCTTGATTTGCCGGAAATACTATGGTATTGAGTTGGTAAATTGAGCAGGAACATTTCAGTCCTTCTCTTGCTGGTCCCCTCTCTGACATCTGACCTCATAGATCATTCCCTCCTACAAATCTCCATGCCCTGGGCTTCTAGGTACCTCTCAGCTGCCCCTCCTGTCTCCCTGCTTCTCTGTCCCCTCTTGGGTCCTCCTCCTTTAACATGTGCACCCCTCCAGACCCTCCTCTTGCTCTCCCTAGCAGAACTCAACCACACCCTGAAGCTTCCAACACCATTCCACTAAAGTGCCCCCAAACCAACTTTGTCCCCAGCCCAGGTTTCTCTCCAAGCTTCAGATCAAGAGATCCAATTGCTTCTTGAGCACCTCCCCGTGGGCATCCCACCAGCCCCCTCCCTTCATCATGTCCCAACCTGAACTCAGGTCCTCTGCCAACTTGCTTCTCAGGTGTACCCTGAGAAGCCATGCTTGGCTCCTTTCTCTCCCTCCTCCTCCCCGTCAGCCTCATTTTTCTATGGATGTTTGCAGCAGCCCCCTTGCTGGTCTCCCACCTGATCAGGCACACCCCTCCATCCATCCTCCTCCAGGCCACCCCAGGGATCTTCCTTAAGCCCACCATTGGGCTCTCCTGTGATAGCAGACTCCTGCCTGCTCCCAGCCTGCCATTTCATTTCCAACGTGTCTCCCAGTTCCTCCTTCTTCTGCCTAGATTACCCCCAGCTCATCTATACTCATCATTTAAGTCTGCTCTGAGGACACCTCCTCCCAGGGGTCCTCCCTGATTACACTCTGTCCCTTTCCTGTCCCCACCTCTGCTCCTCCCACCTCTCTGCATCACCCCCTTCCCCACCCCACTGGACTGACTGCTAAAAAGGAGGAAAGGTCTCTCTGGCCCACCCTCTGCCTGCAGACCTCAAGTTGGAGTCACATTTGAGGGCTTAGGAGAAATCGTTTGTCTTGTGTTTTTCTTTGTTGTTGTCGTTAATTGAAAAAATGTCAAAAGATTTGAGGGGGAAATTACATTTAGTTCCACCATTTTATTCATTTTTGAAGCCCTCCCCCTTTTGGTCCTTTATCAGAATGTGGACATTGTTTCCGAGTTGCTGGGGTTGCTGGTAATTACCATTTTAATGATGACTGTAAGATCCTGGATCCAGCTCAGCTTCCTGCATGCATCAATCCTTCGGCTGTCTCCTGTTGCTGGAGATGTAGGTTGTTTCTAATTATTTTTTCTTCTGGATGCTCATTGCAGGATCGATTTCATGTAGATAGTTGTTTTTTGTTTTTTTCTTTTTAAGTCAATTGAGTTATTTCTTTAGGCTGAATTCCCAGGAGTGGTGTTACTGGGTCAGATGATATTGACTTTTATGGCTGTGGCCAAAAACCACTTTCCAAAAGGGCCATTTATGTGGCAACCAGCCATGTATGTATGTTGCAGTGTTATGTTTTTGCACTAATTTATGTGTAAAACGGAATTTCTAAATTGATTTAAGTAGCAATTCTTTGACATAAACCACATTCTTAACCCTATGTGGCAAGCTAGTGGCCTCTCCTCATCTTGGGGTGGAAGTGATGAAAAGGAGCACCCTGATGATAGTCACAGAGGTTCCTGGACTATTATAACAGTTAGAGCTCACATTTACTGAGAGCTTACCGTGTGTCAGGTGCTGAGCATTATCTCATTTAATCCTGAGAAAATTTCCATGAGGGAGGTACGATTCTATCCGCCTTTAACAAATGAAGAAACCAAGGTTCAGAGAGGTTAAGAAACTGGCACAAGGGGACACAGCATTGGAGCCTGGATTTGCCTCTGTCAGTGTCTGGCTCCAGAGTCCTTGTTCTTCATCATTAACTCTAGGTCCATCTGAGGGATCAGGCCTCAACTTCCTCCAAGAGAGTGAGGAAGACGGGGGAGGAAGTGCCTCTTGTGTAGTAGCCTGGACCATTTCTGAATCAGAGCATCTGGAGCAAGAGTGATGAGGACCAGTCCTCAAAGGTTTGTCCTAATGGCTGGCAAGATAATCTGGAGGCCAGAAGCGATAAATAACAACAAGTAACATGTATTAGGCACTTAGTGCATATTAGCTTATTCAGTCTTCAGCCCTATGAAGCAGCCTGTACATATTCCCATCTTACAGATAAAGAAATGGAGGCTCATAGACTCTGGAGAAACCAGAGTGAGCTAAATCACCACCTGCCCTCCCTACCCCCAGCTTCTGTTTCCCCTCCGTAAAATGATACAGTGAGTAGATGCTCCCTAACCACCTTGCAGCTCTAAATATTCTCTGAAATGGGAAGACCGTATGGCATAAAGTTGAGTTCTTCTTGCTTGTGACTTTAATCACTTTCTCTCTCTGGGCCTCAGTCTTCTCATCTGTAAAATGGGTAGAAGGAGGGGCTGGGTGTGGTTCAAGCCCTTTGGGCTCCAAATTCTGAATTCTTGGGCAGATGTTTCCTGATTAGGAATTGTCATCTGTGCCCTGGAGGCCTCTCCTCCCTGGCAGGACTCCCCCTGAGAAAGGAGACCCCTCCTGCCTGTTCCAAGCCTGGCAGGAGCCACTTGGGCAGAAGACAGGAGGGGCTTACGTGTGACCCTTTTTTTTAAGGTGTATCTTACATTCAAGATATTTAAGAACTCACATATCATACTTTAAAAAGACACAAAATTTTTTAATGTATTTATTTTAACTGGAGGATAATTACTTTACCATATTCTCTTGGTCTCTGGCATACATCAACATGTATCAGCCATAAGTATACATATGTCGCCTCCATCTTGAACTTCCCTCCCACCTTCCCCCCCACCCCACCCCTCTAGGTTGTCACAGAGCACCAGTTTGAGCTCCCTGAGTCACACAGTAAATCCCCACTGGCTATCCATTTTACACATGGTAGTATATATATTTCCATGCTACTCTCTCAGTTCATCCCACCCTCTCCTTCCCCCACCGTGTCCACAAGTCAGTTCTCTCTGTCTGTGAAAAAGACGCAGATCTTAAATGTACAGCTGCATGAAAATCTATGTATGGGCACACCGATGAAGCACCATCCAAATAAGAATCAGGACATTGCCAGCACCCTAGAAGGCTCCTTTGTGACCCCAAAGTCCAGGCTTCCCCAGAGGTAGCACGATTCCAGTTTTCATCGCTGTAGATCAGTCTTCTCTGTGTGTGAACTTCCCTCAGGTCGACTCAGACAAGCTGCAGCCCTTCATGTCCGGTGTCCTCGCTGCACGTTGACCTTCAGTCATGGTGTATGTGTGTCAGTGGTTTACTTTTCACTGCTGTGTAGTGTGTCAGCGTGTGGAAACACCTTACTTACCCATTCTCTGATGGAAGGACGTTTGGGTTGTTTCTGGCTTGGGATTATTACAAATCAAGCTCCTGTGAATGTCCTTGTGATATCCCTGGTTGGCTAAAAGTCCTCATTTCTCCTGGATGTATCCCCAGGAGTGGGATGCTTGGGTTCCAGGAGAGGCATATATTTAGCTCTAGGAGGCTCTGCCAAACGCTTTTCCAAAGTGGCATCTAAGCGTTCGCACGCCCACCTGGTGTGAAACTTGTCAACCTTGCTGTGGTCATTTTAAAGACACTCCCCATTCTGGTGGGTGTGTAGTGGACTCATCGTGGTTTCAATTTGTATTTCTCTGGTGACTCATGATGTTGAGCACCTTTTCTTATGTTTATTGGCCATTTTGTGAAGTCCTTGCCTGTGGGAGGTGGACCGAGGTCAGGGGCTGGTGCACCCCACCCCCCGAGTGACAAGGCCATTGGGTTTCCCCAGGACAGTCAGACACTTGATCCCCACAGAACTTGAGACAGGGATTGAGGCAGCCAACCCGAAGTGGAAGCTCTTAGGTGCCCCCGCCCACCCCACATTTGATTCCAGGGGAAGCTGAGGCTCAGAGAGGCTGAGTGACTTGCCCAAGGCCACACAGCATGTTGAATGCTGAGCCAAGATGACAGCTAGGATTTTCCATGAAAATGGGCTGAGAGTGGGGTCCTCAGTCTCTGCTGCAGATTTTGGCCCAGGGCCCAGAAGGTATGTGGGCAGGCAGGGCCAGGAAGGGATTTTGTGGCAGCTTGATGGGGAGTATGTGAAGGGAGAGGAAAGGGGCCTGGGGTTGGCGTGTCTAGTCGCTTGCTCTGAGGCCTCAGAGGAGGCTGTATGGACAGACCCTCACAGAACTGCTCCCCCTTCTCCCGACCTCCCCTCCTGCATGCCGACTGCCATGACTTGCACCCTCAGTGTACAGAGGTCCATTTATCTGTTTTCCATTCCAACTGCAAAGTGGCAGTGGGGACCAGGACAAAGATTGGTCTGGCCCCTGCCACCTGCTCTCCTGCCCCTCCCCTGCCAGGGTGAGATGGAGACAGAGAAGCCTGCCAGGCGGGCTCCTGGGGAGGAAGTGGGGAGCAGGACGCCCCCTCTGAAAGACCTTCCCTCGACTCACCTCACCCTCTCTGCCAGCCTGTTCTGAGAGCCTTACAATTTAGTCCCACAAGAACCAGGGGATTGTTACTCTCCCCATTTCACAGATGAGGAAACCAAGGCTCATAGAGGTTAAGAACCTTGGCCAGGTCACTCAGCTGGGATTTCAGTCCTAAGCAGTCTGGCTCCCTGGCCCACATCCCACTCAGTTACTACTCACTATGCTCTTCTTGGTGGCTTAGATGGTAAAGAATCTGCCTGCAATGTGGGAGACTCGGGTTCGATCCCTAGGCTGGGAAGATCCCTTGCAGAAGGAAGTGGCAACCCATTCCAGTATTCTTGCCTGGAAAATTCCATGGACGGAGGAGCCCAGCCAGCCTAGGTCCATGTGATCGCAGAGAGTCGGACATGACTGAACGACTGACACTTTTTTCACTTTCATGCTCTCCTGCCTCTCAATAATAGGAAGTAATAATAATGGTTATGACTCTCTATCAGCCATTTTTATATACCAGGCTTTACATATTTTGTCATTTTTGTCATTACATATATCCTAAGATGTAGATATTAGTATTCCCATTTTACAGTTGAGGAAACTGAGGATCAGAGGAGTTGAACAGCTTGCCCAGGGCCACAGATCCAGTCAGTGGGGAGGCTTGTCTGACCTGAGAGTCATGCTGGTGCCTGTGCATCGTGTTGCCACAGCACATGGGTACAGATGAATGAATGAATGAACAGAGTGAGGACTTGCAGTCCCTCCAGAGATACCCTCGTTCCCTCTCCCTCTGGAGCATCTTGGCTGAGGCGTCAGGAAGCTGCCATCTGGTGAGGGTGAGGAGGCACTGGCCAGAGGAGGTGGAATGGGGGCGGGAAGAGTGTTCTTGGCAGAAGGAACAGCATGTGCGGAGGCCCAGGGGTGAGAGGGAGTTAGGGACAGCTGGGCTTTTCAGTTGAAGTGAAGGGTAGCCTCTAGGGGTGTGTAGTAAGGGCTGAGAGTAGAGGGGCAGGGTATCGAGGGTGGGAGAGGAGGACTACCGAAGGGTGTAAGCAGCGTGGTTGGATTTGCATTGAGCTGCCTGCCTTTTTGGCTGCTGTGTGGAGAAAGGCCAGAGTAGGAGCCTGGGGACGGTGGCCTGGACTGGGGTTGTGGGGGAGGATGAAGGAGCCGAGTGAGGCTGTGGTTAAGATTCTACCCTCAAAACTCTGCTTTTGGATCTCCCCCCCCGCCATTTTTTAAAAGAAAATTACTGGGGACTTCTCTGGCAGTCCAGTGGTTGAGACTCTGCCTTCCAAGGCAGGGGGTGTGGGTTCAATCCCTGGTCGGGGAATTAAGGTACAACCACACCATACACAGCACAGCCAAAACAACTTTTTAAAACAAGACATGCACTAAAGTGTAAAGACGACCATCCAAGTCCCCACTGACGCTCAAGACCCAGGACAGTTGCAACTGGCTGATGCCCCTGAGGGCCTCTCCTGTCCCAGCCCCAAGAGAGGGTCACCGCTGTCCTGAATTTGTATTTATCACTCCATGCATTTCTTTATGCTTTTATAAATACATGAGCTGGCTTTGAATCTTTGTACCTTTGTATGAATGATATCCAACTGTTCTTCTGTAACTTGCTTTTTTCCCTCAATATAATGATTAAACAAAAACATCAATGGTTGAAGGTGGAGGAGGATGGGCTCCTTTAAGAGATGTTTAAGGAGTGTTAGTAAGAATCATAATAATAGCTGACACATACCTGTCATTTGCCAACTCTAAGGGCATTATATCTGTTAACATTTCTCACTGCAGTGCTATGAGCTATTATTTTTGTACCCTTTTTGCTGATGAGGAAACTGAGGCAGGGAGGCTTTCCACAACAAGGTCACTGGGCTGATGGAGCCTGGGTGTGAGCTGGGGCAGACTCACACAGGACTTAGGGGATGAGCCCGTATGGGAGATAGGTGGCCTGACCCACACCACAGCCACCAAGCCTGCTCTCTGCCCTCCTGTACCTGGAGCTGGGCCCTGTGCTCTCTGCGCGGAGGGGAACTGTGCAGAGGGTGGAGCCTTGACCATGAAAACCGGCACCTTCCCGCTGCCCCTCATAGGAAAGGAGTAGACCCCACCTGGGAACAAGGTGGCAGGGTCTTCCCCACGCCCTCCCAGCACCAGAGCTCCCCCACTTAGGCAGGTCCCTCTATCCAAGCCCCTCTACAAAGCTGCCCCACACCAGGATCTGGCACCACCTGCCAGATCGTCCCAGCCTTCTCACGGCCACTGAAACCTCTTCTGCTGGTCCTCGAGGCAGGCAGGACAGCTGGCAATGTGCCCATTTGGCAGACCGACAAACTGAGACCCAGACTTTCAGGCAGGACCGAAGAAGGAGAAGGGGCTCTGGAGTCAGAAGGGACTGAACTGAGGTCCTGGCTCTGTGACTTGGCAGTGTGTGCCCTCAGGCAGATGACTTCACCTCTCTGAGCCTCTGCTCTCTCCTCTGAAAAGCAGCCCTCCTTAATTCCCCAGATAGTTGAGAGGGCTTGTGGAATGTTTGCACAGTACTTCCGGAGTGCAGGACTTGGCACGCGGCGCGCGGCAGTGAGGACAGCTGCCTCCGTTAGCATCTTGTTACCAAGTGCTAATGAGCCCAGCACGTTAGCTGAGTTGGACCGGAACCCTGGGCTCTGGCTCCAGGCCCCACGTACTTCCACCAAACCCCACCCCGGACTCCCAGCACGACAAGTGTGGGTTCCGAGCCCCCATCAGGACCCGCGTGGGGTGATGGCGTTGTCTCCCCACCATCTTGGGCTGGGGGCCCACTTGGCATCAGGCCCAGAGCCCACGCGTCACAGCCTGTGCCCGCAACAGATGGGTAAGTTGGGGGAGTCATGTTCTTCTGATGCAGACATCAGGGTGGGGAGGGGGCCACATGGGATCCGGTGAGCCCACCTCCTCCCTGGCCTTCCTGCCGGTGGCAGAGCTGGCGGCTCTGACAAAAGAACAGCTTGTGTGCCCACCTCCCTCGGCCTGTGCCGTGTCTCCTCGCAACGGCATCTGTGTAAATAGCACTTGACGTCCTGTTCCTTCCTGGCAAGTCTTTCTCCCTCTGAAGGAGGAGGACGCTTTGCGGGAGAGAGAGAAGGCTTTGGCTCCAGAGGGGTCAGCTTTGCTCAGCCCCTCAGAAGGACGTCTCAGTTTCCCCATCTGTGAAATGGGGACACTAAGAGTACCAACCAAAATGAGTTGGCTGTGAGGATTCATGAAAAATTACCTGTAAAGTACCGAGGGGAGACCTCCTTCAGAGGTGTGCCCCTCATGCCCAAGGAGGCCCAGTGGATGTAGGGACAGTGAGGCTAGAAGGGGGCCCATTCCAGGAGACCCGGCCCCGGCCCTTCCAGTGCTGATGTAGATGGCACTTCATGAGCTAATTGCCTCAGCCTAAGGTTTCCCGGAAGTCCCACTGCCTCAGATACAGTGGGTGGCTGGCCCTGTCACTCCATGAGCTGTCTGTGGTCAAGGAAAGATTCTGGAGGTAGCAAGCTCCCCGTCAGCTGATGTATTCAAGCCTCACAGTTTGCATTGTTTTTTCTTCTTTGGCCACACCACACAGTGTGCAGGCTCTTCATCCCCTGACCAGGGGTCGAACCCAGGGCCCCTGAAGTGGAAGCATGGGGTCTTAAACCACTGGACTGCCAGGGAAGTCCCATGCATCCTGCTTTTACAGTCCACAAGGATCTGTTACTTCCACTGTTTCCTCCTTACATCTGTCTTGCGGATGGGCAGAGTGGGGCCGGTTGTCCCTATTTTATAGAAGGGGAAACTGAGGCTTTGTGTTTAGTCAGCACCAGAGTCAGGATTCATGGGCACCTGGGGAGTTCCAAGGAGCCCTCCAGAGGGTGGACAGTGAAGATTCGTGTAATAGAGCGGGCCATGTGTACTGAGCAGTTCATCCATCCGTGCCCCGCCCCCCTCACCTGGGCTCCCCACCTGGTGGGCCAAGCAGGCGTCTGCATAGGTGGATGGCTGTGCCCTCCGACGTGGGACACTGCAGGGCATACAGGTGGCCACGCCGAGTCAAGCTGGAGCTCCCACTATGCGCCGTCTTTTAATCCTGACCACAGGCCTGCAAGTCCAACATTCCAAGTCCCCACTTTACAGAGGAGGAAAAATGACCCCAGAGAGATTAACCCACCTGCCCTCCGTCTCAGGGTGGAGTGGCGGAACCAAGTGCGTGGTCCCGTCACTGTCTGTGGTGGCAGCTCCCTCCTCTCTGGTGCTGAGTGTGGCAGTGACGCTTTGCCTGCACTGCCCTCCCCACCCCCAGCACTTTGAAGCAGGGGACACATTTATCCTCTCATCACAGGGCTAGGGAAAAAAAAGAGCTCAGAGAGGTTAAGGGACTTACCCAGTGTCACACAGCAAATGACTGACAAGGTCAGAGCTGGGCCAGTGAATCTGACCGGGGTCTCTTGTGCTTGCCCCTGAGCTGTGGGGCCGTCCCTGTAGGCACAGGGTGCTCAGGGAATGCTTGGTTGTGCTCCTGGTTTTCTGTTTGGCCCACAGTAGGGGCTCAGGGAATATCTGCCCGGTGAAGGAATCATGAGAATTCAGTGAGCTCAGGTCTGGGGCTAAGCCTGTGGTCGGGGCCCAGGGCAGGTGAACTGGGAGCCAGCAGGGCCCCTGGACAGTGAGGAAGCATCGGGCTGTCAGTAGGGAGCATGGAGGAGGGGAGAGCAGACAAAGCTTGTCTAATTTGGCTCCTAGAAGCTCAATGAATTATTCATTTCCTACTCGTCTTCCCATGACGTGTCTACCAGAGACTGTCCCTTCCCAGCATCAGGACTTGTGGCCTCAGCTGCCTTCCTCCACCCCAGAAGGGGTTTCCTCCAGCAGGGGAGGGGAAAGGAAAGACACCCTGGCTTCTGTCCCAATTCTCCTTCCCACGGGGGTCTTAAGGTGGGCCAAAGGAGGACCCTAAGACACTTTGTCCTCATCCTGGGTGGGATGGGGGTGTCTTAGACCACCCTCGAACACCCTGCTCTAGACAGCAGAGTAAACAGCCTCTGCTCACAGGCATTTACCACCTAATCATCCCCACAACCCTTCTAAATAGTCACAGTTGTGCCACATTGCCTGAGAGGAAGCAAGGGTTCAGAGAGATGGAGGCATTTGCCTCAGGCTGCACAGCAGGTTGGTTCTCGAGCTGGATTTGAGCCCTGGGCTGCCTGCCTCTGGAGTCTGTGACCTTAACCACCCATCACAGCAGCACTGGAGCCCTATTCCAGAAGCCCCCTGGTTTGTGCCCCTGGGTCTGCCCAGCACCCACACAGAGTCTTGAACCATCTTGGAGAAGTTTGGCATGTGAGTAAGTGAGGATCAGGATAGCCCACCTCTTCAAGGACCCATCAAGGTGCTGCCTTCCAGTGATGAAGTGCTCGGCAGTGGCTTTCAACCCCAATTGCATGTCGGACCCTCTGGGGGACTTTTGCAGCTCTCCACTGCTGAGCCCCATAGGCTGAGATGTCCCGAGGACAGGAGCCAGCCTGCTGTCCACTCCCGTCACACACCAGCACTGGAGACAGCCTGCTGCTGCACACCCAGTGCACATTCACTGCCTCAAAGCAGGCATTGCCATCCCATTCTACGTATGGGGAAGCTGAGGCTCAACAGGGGTCACTCAAGCAGGGCTAGTGGACATCTCTGGGACTTTGTCTCTTTCCATCCTCCCTCTGACTGACTTCGAATGTCCCTTTCTCTGTCCGTGAGCAGCAGGAGCTTCCAGCCCGAGTGAACTTCTCAGCTGCCCCAGCCCCCGCGCCCGTGGTGCCCACTGCCCTGCACTCCAAGATGGACGAGCTGGAGGGGCAGTTGCTGGCCAAGGTGCTGGCGCTGGAGAAGGAACGCATGGCCCTTGGTCACAGCAGCCAGCAGCAGCAGCAGGAGGTAGAGAAGGAGCTGGACGCCCTGCAGGACCGTGTAGCCGAACTGGAGCATGGTGGGTCCTGGGCCCCACAGAGGGCATGGTGGGCGAGGGTATCCTTGGTCCTCGGATGGTCCTCAGGGTGGCAGATTCAC
Source organism: Bos mutus (assembly GCF_027580195.1). Classification (NCBI taxonomy): domain Eukaryota; kingdom Metazoa; phylum Chordata; class Mammalia; order Artiodactyla; family Bovidae; genus Bos; species Bos mutus. Next base: position 109,740,343 of record NC_091621.1, read on the forward strand.
TCAGAAAACGTTTCCCAGAGGTTAAAGCTAGATAGGTTGGTGGGAAGAGTCTGAGGGAGAATGATTGGGATGTTTTGTCAGCATTACCAGTTAGCATTTTCCGGCTCATTTTCACCCACTGTATTCTGGGGGTGGGCTAAGTACTTGATACGCCAGCTGGTTTAACCTTCACAGACCATACAGGGGTGGCTCTGTTTATTATCCCCTAATAATAAATAAGGCTATAAATAAATAAATAAATTTTATAATATTTATTTTATTATAATTATTAAATTATTATATTTATAAATGAGTATAAGCAAATATTTATAAATAAATAAGGAAAATAAGGCTCAGAGAGGTCAAGTGACTTGCCCAAGGTCACACAGCGAGTAAGTGGTGAAGCTAGACCTTAAATCAGGTCTGACTCTAAAGCCCCTGCACTTAACCACCCCCCACAGGAGTACCTTTGCCATCAAAATGTTGTCATTTTATAACACCTGGGCCTGGCAGCACAAGGGTCATAAAATCATGGCATGTGGACATTGTACAGGTGTGAGCGTGAGGAACCCTGGCTCCGCGGTCCTCTGCTGTCACCGGCTTGCTCCGTGACCTTCAAAGTTCACTTCCTCTCACCAGGCCTCATTTTCCTCATCTGCAAAATAGGAATTTAGGACTTGTGAACTCTCAGGGAGCTTTCATCTTTTAAACTTGGTGAGGACCACCCTTGAGGCTTATAGACAAGTTGAGGTTACCAGGGGGCTAGTAGCCCTTATTCTGGAGTGTGCCCTGCCCACCTCCCCAGTCCGTGTCCACTGACCCCCACCATGTTCGCCTTGCTCACCCCGCTCAGGGTCCTCAGCCTACAGTCCCCCAGATGCCTTCAAGATCAGCATTCCCATCTGCAACAACTACATGTACGCCCGCGTGCGGAAGGCGCTGCCGGAGCTCTACGCCTTCACCGTCTGCATGTGGCTGCGCTCCAGGTCTGGCGGCACTGGCCAGGGCACCCCCTTCTCCTACTCGGTGCCTGGACAGGCCAACGAGATTGTGCTGCTGGAGGCGGGCCACGACCCCATGGAGCTGCTGATCAATGACAAGGTGAGTGAGGGCTGGGCAGAGCCGGAGGGATGGGGGTGAGGCAGGGGGGACCCTTCCAGGAGCATTTGCACTGCGCTGGTCCCAGACGGGCAGGGCCTTTCCATTCTCCTGCTCAGCAGAATCAGCACACATGAAACGCCTCCAAGGTGGATGAACCCATTCCAGGCTGGGTTCTGGGAATTCAAGATAAGCCAGACCTGGGGCTGATAGGATGAGAGCTCCTGTCTAAGAGAGGCTGTCAGTGGTGGTGTGCCATTTACAGAGGAGCGTGTGAGGATCGTGGAGATTAAGAGACTTCCCCAGCAACCCGGCTGTGGGAGCAGGACTGGAAGTGCTTCCTACAGCAGGGCATCTCAAGGGCCCCCAGGGCCCTGCTCATTCTCCTGAACAAAGAGAGAAGCAAATGAGGTCCCAGGACCTCTCTGGGGAGGGAGGTGGAAGGAAGGGCAGAAGAGCTGCTGGATTCCTTGTCCCCCTCCCCCTGGCAGTCAGCCCCATGCCCCTCCCCTCACGTGGCGAGGAGGCTGGTGCCATGGTCAAGCTCTGGCCTGAATGCTGGATTTGAATCCTAGTTCTGCCGCTGTCCCTCTGTGTGACCTTCGACTAGTCACTTACCCTCCCTGTGCCTCAGTTTCCTCATCTGTAAAGCAGGAATAACAATAACCTCAACTGTACATGGTTGTGGTGAGAATTAAATGGCTTAAATACATGTAAACGGCTTTGAGCAGAACCTGGAGTTTAACAAACTTGGATAAACGTGCCCCATTTTTATCATTCAGAGTCCCGTGCTAGTACTTTACCCATATCATCATCCTTGACCCAACAGCCCCAGGAAGTAGACACCCTATTATCTCCATTTTGCAGATGGAAAAGCTGAGGTTCAGTGGAGGCAAATAACGCACCCTGGCCACAAAGCTGGTGAAGGGGTGATGATGTGATGTGGGGGTCTTGGGCTCCACTGTTCTGCCCTTGGGTCACCAATCTTCCCTATGCCCAGGCTCCCACCCTGTCACCACTCTCCCAGGAGTGGACAGGGCAGGACAAGCTGGGGAGACAGGGGGAGTGATGTAGCAGGGGCATGGTGATTAAGGGGGAAGCAAGGTGAGCATCTTATCATGCCATTCCCCACAGATATCTTCCCCAGCCTGACATGTTGCTTTGGGTCTTGATGGCATGCTGGTCTTTTGAGATGCCCTTGGAAATGCAGAGAACATATATTGCACCCACTTGTGACCAGCCCACAGGCACACAGAGCTGCTGGGAGTGGCTGACAGCAGAACCCTGCTCAGCAGGAGGTGCCTTTCATGGTGTCCTGGAGGAGGAGGAAAGAGATAGGCCCAGGGGACAATGAATTTCCCTTGTGGCCCAGTACACACTTACCCTCTAAGTCCATCAGAGAGTAGCTGGATGACATCTAGATCGTGCTACCCAGTTCACCTTCATAACCCCCCTGATGCCATCCTTGGCTCTGCCCATGGTAGTAGTCACTTCTAGTATAATAGAAGGAATTCAGCACCCTGGACAGGGCACAAGGCAGCCCAATTTCCTGACATTCTGGTGCCTTTTGATTACCCTCCTCACAAACTACTCACAGTTCTCATTTTATTCCAGCCTCTAATCCCTTGCCGCTGCTGTGCAAACCGACCCCTCCCCCAACCTTGGTTTGCCTTACAGTGGAATTTCCAGAGTTCATTATACTTCCAGATGTGTTTAGATTTCACATCTTCTGTTCCCACACTCCTCTCTGCCTCTGGGCCTTCACGGCTTCTGTGTCTCCCACATGGCCCCTGTGTTACTCTGGCTTGTGATATTGTCCCTGAAGTCCTCCCCTCCTGTGCAGACTCAGCTCATTTTAGGACCGGATCCATATCCCCCGGTGTCCAGAACAAGGCCTGGCATCAAGTAGGCCTCAGAGAACATTGTAATAAATTGTGATCTCAGAGAACCTAGGAGATGAAAGAGCCCTTTGGGAGCCCCAAATCCACAAGCAGCAAGTACCTTTCATCTCACAGGCCAACTCCAATCAATCAGCAGTGCCTTCCAAAAGCACTGCGATGAGAAAGATTCCGAGGGTGAGTCTAGGCTCATGATTGATTAGCCATGTCTGCCTTGGGTGGAGTAGGAGGCAGAGGTGGCTGCATATTTGCCATCCTTTGCCCAAGCCCCTGACTTTATGGATGAGGAGACTGAGGCACAGGGAGGAAAGACCAACCTCCCCAGGGTCCCACAGGGCGTTGTGGTTGACAATGCTCGGCCTCCAAGTACAAGGCTTGTTCCATCATTCCCAGCACTTCTTGAGCCCAGCTGTGTGCTGGGCACTATGTGAGATATTCAGGGAAGGGAGGCTTGTGAGATACAACTCCCACCCAGCGTGACCTTACAGGCCTGTCAGAGAGTGAATAAACTACCTAGAAACAACCAAAACCCAACACTGAGTAGTCCCTTGTGATCTGAGTGAAGTGCCTGATGATATTGCTACATTGTGGGGAAAGAGGAAAGAGTGGCTGGAAAGACACTGGGCAGGGAGGACAGGCAGGGTCAGATCTTGGGTCAGACCCTGGAAGGAGGGTCACTGGTCTCCCCATCCCCCATCCCACTGCTTCAGCCTTGGGGCTTGTGGCAGCTCTGACCCGGGGCTGGGGGACCTGTTTCCAGGTGGCCCAGTTGCCCCTGAGCCTGAAGGACAATGGCTGGCACCACATCTGCATCGCCTGGACTACAAGGGATGGCCTGTGGTCTGCCTACCAGGATGGAGAGCTGCGGGGCTCTGGTGAGAACCTGGCTGCCTGGCACCCCATCAAGCCTCATGGGATCCTTATCCTGGGCCAGGAGCAGGTAAGGGTCAGGGTGGGATGCAACTAGATATCCCACCCACTCCAGGCGCCTCAGGAGGAGGGGTAGGCGGAGGGTCCCTGAGAGCACAGAAGTGAGCACTCAGTCTGACCCAGCCATTCTGCAGATGGGCAGACTGAGCGAGACCGGCCCAAGGGGCAGGGCCAGAACCTTGGGGCGGGACTAGGACCTTGGGGCGGGGCTAGAACCTTGGGGCGGGACCAGGACCTTGGGGCGGGGCTAGAACCTAGAGGGGGCGGGGCTTCAGCAAGGAAGGAGTTTTGACTCACTGAGCACCTGCGTATCTTTTCTCTCCCTCACTCCATGTCTTTCTTGTTTCTTTCTGCTCTTTTGGTCCAGGATACCCTAGGCGGCCGGTTTGATGCCACCCAGGCCTTCGTGGGTGACATTGCCCAGTTTAACCTCTGGGACCACGCCCTGACACCAGCCCAGGTCCTGGGCATTGCCAACTGTACGGGGCCACTGCTGGGCAACATCCTCCCATGGGAGGACAAGCTAGTGGAGGCCTTTGGGGGTGCAACGAAGGCCGCCTTTGATGTCTGTAAAGGCAGGGCCAAGGCATGAGGGGCCACCTCGTCCAGGGACCCCTCCCTTGCCTGCAAATTCGGGGACCTTCCGGGCGGGAGCACATTCCCTCCTTAGCCTACCCACACATGCACTGGTCTCCTTCTTTGCCCCACTCCTGGCCATGCCTCCCGTTTCCCCCACCTGTACCCACACCTCCAGAACGCCCTGCCCTTGATGGCTGTCCCCTGATCCCACTTGAATGGGGACAAGCAGCTTGAGTCAAAAGGTCAAGCCTGGGCTGAGTCCAGGGCCTGGCAGGGGGTGCATCGCAGTACCCATGACTCTTGCCCCACTGCTGGCATTAGAGTGGAGCCGTATCTCACCCCATGTCCCCTTACCCATCAACCACAGCTGATTCCACTGATCTCACAGCACCATCCATGGGGCTGTGTACAGGCGAAGGGCCCACTGTCTCAGTGGCAGGGATGGTTATCTGTCCCCTTTCCTCCGTGAGGCAGGCGTGCCCCCCTTCCTCTTCAGGGCCATCTTGGGCTGTGAAGCTGTCCCCCAGCTGAGAGGGAATGACAAACCACACTGGAGACTCAGACTCACCCCCTTCCATCTTTCCACCAGCTGCCAGTCACGGGCAGGGGAATCTTGGTGAAGCTTCTCCCCCCCAACCCCTGCCCCCACCTGCACCCTTTCTTCCTCCTCTTTCCTTGTTTCTTTGTGTGCTGAATGGTTGCTTTGAATGTTGGTTCCCTGCCTGGCCCAGCCCCACCTCAATTTCCAGGACATTCCCTTCCCAGCTCCAGCCTGGAGGGTTGGGGACCAAGATCTCAGGAGGCCCATCATGGCTGCGTCCACTGGCATGGTCACCTTGCCCCTTCTGTGACCAGAACAGGGCATGGAGCACTTCAGCCTGGGCTGGGGACAGCGTGGGACAGAGGCATGTGCCCCAGGAGACCCAGGCTCTGGCAGAGCCACAGTACTGATCTGCTCTGCATGGCCCTGCAGCCTTTGGGGAAGGAAAGAAGCAGAGAGGGCAAGGAGAAGCACGGAGTGGCGTGCAGAGCTCTGGATGAGAAGAAGGAGCCCCTGGTTCCTGGTCTCTGCTGCCAGCCTGCTGTGTAGTCTGCTGTCAGTCCCTACTCTCCCCTGGCTGGCGATCCTCATTTGTGAGCTTTGGTCATTTCTGAGAGGTCTCCAGATCAAAAGTAGGATGGTCTGTGATTCCAGGTGGATAGGGTGGGACAAGCCTGAGAACCTACCTAGATGTCAAGGTGCATAGCAGGGGCAGGCCCTGGGACTGGGCAGCAGATGGGATCTGGCTAGGCATGGGTCAGGGTCAGCAGCTGGCTCCAGAGAGTCAAGGGCAAGGGGAAGGGTCAAGGCAGACCAAACTCATACACAGATTAAGGTCAGCTCTTCTGGATCACCCCCAGCCTGGCACCCTTGCCCATCTGAGTGTTTCAAAGGGCTGGTGGCTAACCTGGGCCCTACCCTTGAGTCCCCACCGGCTCCCCCAAGACAATGGAAGAATATCAGAGCTGAGAAAAGCCACCCCAGTCTGACCTCTTGTTGCTCATATGAGGAGGAGCTCAGAGAGGGCAAGTGACTTGCACAGGATCACACAGCTCAATGGAGCTGAGCCAGGACTAGAAGCCAGTGCTCTTTCCCCCACACCATACTTCTTGCCTGTGAGAGTCTTTTGAGTCCAGCCTAAACCTAACAGGATGGACATTTGAGGGGTCAGAATGCTTTCCAACATTCCAACAATGCTTTCCAACACTGGACCACTTTCCTGTATGAAACATACAGACATCCCACCCCCGATCCCTGGAAGGTAGGGTGGGAGAAGTGTGATCTCCTGGCACTCTGGCAGGAATGGAGCTGAGAACACTGGGGTCCCTCCCCAGTTACCTACCAGGTGTCTGGACAGATGTTGGCTACTTAAGTCAGATGGGCACTGGTGGCGTTTTGTTCCTTTAGTTCCCTGTCTCTGCTCCCCACATCCACTTAGCCTGAGGCACGATGCCCGAGCTACAGACTGTGGGGCGCAGGGCCATGGAGGCTTTTCCAAGACTTGTTGCTTCCAGCCCCCAGATCCTCGTTTCCATTTCAAGAGCGCAAATAGACCATTCACCACTTCCAGCCCAACTCCCCCTAGAAGGAGGGATGGCGCGCTTTAGCGAGAACGTGCGGAGATCTAGTTGCCCTGGTAACAGCCAATGACATCAGCCCCGCTGCTGGGTCAAGCATCTCATGATGACATACGCTGTTGCTGGGGTGACGGTGAAATTTGGAATTTAGATTTCAGAAACACTGGGCTTTATTGGGTTTATGGTATTGTCTTTGAGGGAGCAGCTTTTGTGGAGGCCTTGAGGGGAAAGAAAGAATCTTAGGAAGGAGGTGACAGAACTTGTTTGGTCACTCGAGCCCACCCAGAAACATTATCCCAAGTCCTTTATGCTTTGTCATGGTGATCATGAGACTTCTGACCTGTGCTGAATCACCCTGGTCAGCCCTCCAGAGGGAACAGGAACAAAACCAGAGATGTTGCCATGTAGGCTCTGAGTCTGGGCCATCGGTGAGTGGCCTGGGTACCTATTTACATTCCAGAATGATGAATGTCCCAAGTCCCCACTCCTCCGTCTACTGATTATCCTTCTTTGCTGAATGCCTGTTGTTTGGACTCCAGCTTTGACCTTCAGCTACTTCCAGGCACAGCCAAAAAGATGGGGAGGAGAGAGGTGCTCAGCTGCATCCTCGAGCTACTCCCAGCTGAAAATGAGTCTGGACCCATGTCTGTTACACCCTTGTAACCTTGCCATGCTGGGCACCTCACAGGGATCAACTCATTCACCCTCACAACAGTTCTAAGTAGGACTGTTCTTAGTCCCATTGTACAAGTAGAGAAATGGAGGCCCAGAGAGGTTAAGTAACCTGCCCATGTCAATCAACCCACAAGTGATGGAACCCAGCATTCAAAGCCAGTGACATCCAGGGCCCACCCTTCAGCCTGAGGGGACAGGCGCTACCATTGCCTGTGGAGTGGGGTTTGGCTATCTACTGCTCCTGAGCCTGTTCACCCTGACCCAGAGGAACACAGAGGTGAGGGATGGACTGGCCCCTGGGCCAGAGTCCCCTTGAGTGAGTCCAAGGGAGGGTTCTTAGCCCCTTCAGGGAGCACGTCCCTGTGAGGGGTGCTCACAGCCCAGCCCTTCTCTCACTGGCTGGAGTTTCCAGGACAGCTGAAGGGAGAGGAAGCTGGGTGTCTCCCAAGAGTCCCAGGCTGCAAAGGGGAGAGAGCTGACCCTTCTCAAACCCCTGCTTTGGGCCCAGCCGTGCGCCAGGTGCTTCACAGCTCTTATCTGCCAGACTTTCCCACCTTGTGGCACATGGCGCCCCTAACCAACATCCCAAGAGGCCGATCACCTTGCCACATCTGTGCAAGACCTGGGACCACAGGCGTGGACAGGAAGGGCTCTGAAGCCCTCTTTTTACAGATGAAGATGCCAGGGCCCAGGGAGGATGAGCAGTCTTTGGGGTTACCCAGCCGGAATACTGGGAGACCTGAACCCAGCATTCTGACTCTGCATTCAGTGCTCGCTCCATGATGCAGCGGTCCTAGCCCCCCCCTCAAATGGGTCCCCTCTTCACTGTGTTTCCCAGCATCCTTGCTCTGAGCAAACCGGGGAAGGGACACAACCCACCCCCAAAAGATGGAATCATTCTCTTAACCGTCTTTGTCCCAACTGCCTGCCACTCCAAACCCGTCCCCCTGGCCCCTGACCCTGCTGGGTGGGGAAGAGGCTCACGTGGGCCCAGGCTGAGCAGTGAATGAGCATGTCAAGCTGTCAGACTCTGTGAAATTAGTGCATCCTACTGGCAACCCGCCTCCCTGATCCCGCCTGATTTTGTACATAAAGTGACATGAGATGCAACATGTGTGTGTATGTGTGTGCGCGCGTGTGTGTGTGTATGCTATGTCATGGTTTTTGTTACTTTTTGTTTTTGTAAATTTGAATGTCCAAAATAAACGTGATGTTTACTCTGAGGCTCTTCTTGCAAAGGTGGGGCTACCCTGGGGGTATTGGGCAGGAATGAAGTGGCTACTACTTGGAGCAGGGCAGTAGGTAAAGACAGAGGGGGTGCCACCCCACTATGCCAAAGCCTCACCCAACTCCACCTGTGCCCCCCTAACCTGACAGGCTCTGCCAGGTACCAGGGACAGACACACCCCTGTTTCCAGGATTTCTGCAGGAAGGATGTAAAGAACACGCGTCCCACATGGAGAGTGTCCCAGTTCTGATAACTGGGCTTTGGCCTCATTCCTAACACCTCATCCCCACCTCGTGCCCCAGTTACGGGATCCCAGTTCCTGACTTGTTCCCTGAGACCCAATCTGCCTGAATTACTTGCCTGGGTCCCCAGAGCATCCCTTGGGGTCCTGGGGAGATGGGGTGGTGGAGTGGGAGGAGCCCTGTTGTATTTCAACGGTCTACCTGGACCCCTGTGACTCGCGTCAGAGACTAGACTGACTCTCAGCGTCAGGGTCTGCTACCCCCGCCCACCCCTCCAGGGCTCAACCCATCCCTGAGAGGTCTTGACTTGGTCCCCAGCTCTCCCCGTGCAGACCACCTCAGGGGCACAGCCTCCACCCTCCTGCCCCATCAATATTGTCACTGCTCCTAGTTAGACCTTGTCCTCAGATGATCCCTGGGAAATGCCAGGGGGCCAGTCTGGGGTTACAGGAAGTCACACCAGCAGAACAGCCTTCTCAGGCTTTTCCAAAGTTTCCCAAACTTCCAACAAGAGGAATTCACCCCCATGAAGCAAAGGGTATAGCTGGAAGCAGCACTTCAAACAGGAAAACCATGTTTGAAGTGCACTGAGTAATCTGAAAATCTCCTGCGCTTTCTGCATTCTACTCCAGAACAAATCCAGATTTGTTTTAAAACATTGCTTTTCATTACTTAGCACTGAGCAAAATGAAGCTGCAGGCAGATTTGCTTTGTTTATCCTCTCTTCCACCGGTTTACCTACAACACCCTCTTTCCCTCTGTCCCACTCAACTGGCACCATCCAACCGTGGTTAAATCCCGCTGTCCACCTGCTTCCTGCCAGCACCTGCACATCTGAACACTGATGGGGAAAAGCACAGGGCTCTGATGTGTGCTGACTCTCATTTTACATTCATGGTCAGAGGTCTCCAAGGGGCGTTTCTTCCTTTCCAGCTAGTAAATTCTCTCTGGAGGAAGATAGCATCATCCAAACTCACATATTTTTGCCACATGAGGTTTGGCAGTACATAAGAAATGATCAGACATATCTGGAGACAAACTGAATGACTGAAAATCAAGAGTGAAAAAAACTTTTAAGGGCTAATAGCCCTACACGTGATAGAGTTGCACGGAAGTAAACAAATACACTATATTCAAGACAGGCACATATGAACACATCCACACACATCCACATGAGGACAAGGAAAGCTGTGGAAACTGGAATAATAGTGTATCGATGTATCTTGGCAATACTGTACTATAGCTTTGCAAGATGTTACCACTGATGGTAACTAAAAAGGGAACATAGGCTCTCTCTATCATTTCTTACAATTTAATGTGAATCTATAATTGTCTCAAAATTAAAAGTCTAATTTTAAATAAATCTCTATAGGAGATTCTTATAGTGGAGTTATGAGACCCACGCTTCGAAAATAATCATGGTTAATATATCTAAGAATTCAGATGGCAAATAGAATTTCGAAAGAGAATTGTAAACTAAAAAATAAATGAAAATTCCAGAACTGAAAGATACATTAACTGAACTTATGAGCTTAATAAATAGGTGTAACAGCAGATCAAACACAGCTGAAGAAGGAATTGTGCACTCCATCAGCGATCTCAAAAGAAATCATCCTTAATGAAGACGGAGGGGAAAGAAGAGAAAGTACGGGGCGGGGGAAAGCACAAGATTCATATGGAAAGTAATGAAAAGCTCTAATATGAGGAGCTCCAGAAAGGGAGGGAGCAAATAGGGCAGAAATCAAATCTGAATAGACAATGTTTCCAAGGTACACACTTTCCATGCCTAGTGCAGGAACATTCCACACGATGGGGCAGCTAAGCCTTTGCACCACAATTACTCAAGGCCGTGCGCCCTAGAGCCCGTGATCCCAACGAGAGAAGCCGCAGCAACGATAAACCTGCGCAGCAGCTGGAGAGGGCCTCCCACTCACTGAAACTAGAGAAAGCCCGCACGCAGCAACGAAGACCCAGCAAGCCAAAATAAATAAAGAGAATCTCGGGGAACGTCAAGGATGGGAAACACAAAGAAAACCGTAACTGGGACTTTGATAGTGAAACAGCTGTAAATCAAAGACAAATTCTTAACAGATCCCAGAGAAAAAAGATACATGATCTTCCAAGGAGCAAGGACCAGAGCAACAGCTAACTTCTCAAGAGAAGGGATGGAAAAAGGAAGACAATAAAATGCTGAAAGGAAGTAATTGCCACCCTAGAATTCCACATTCACTGAAGACCCTTCAAAAATGAAGATGATATTGGGGATTCCCTGGCAGTCACTGGTTAGGACTCCACACTGTCACTGCTGGGGCTTGGGTTCAATCAGTGGTCGAGGAACTAAGATCCCACAAGGAAGATGACAAAAAGATGTTTTCAGACAAAAAAAAAAAACCACAGAATATTTATCACCAAGGCTTTTTGTTATCAACAGTTTCTCTTAAAGGACAGACTGCTTTAGGGAGAAGGGGAAAATGGAAAGGAAAAGGAAATATGGAAATTCCAATGAAGAACAAAGGAGAGGGGGGATATGTGGATAAATCTAAGTTAATATTGATAGGGAAAAAATTATGTCTCGTGAGCTTTAAAATTCATGGCAGCAACAGAATTAAAAAGTGGGTAAATGCAACTAAAATATCCTAATGTCTGCATGGTCCTGGAAATAGTTAAAGTATTAATTTTATGTTTGATTTTAACAAGCATAGTATCAATATTGAATTCTCCTAGGGTAATCAGTAAAAGGATTGTAAAAAAAAAAATGTAACTAACAAGTTAACTATAGGAGAATAAAATAGAATAATAAAAATCCAAAGAAGGCCAGAAAAGGAAAAAAAGAAAAAGGAACACAGAAAGGGAGGGATTAGTAGAAAATAGTGAAGTTATTGATTTAAACCTAAATTGAACATCAGTGGTTAATTAAATGTGAAAAGATAAATATTCCAATGAAAATATTAATATTGTCAAATTGGACTTTAAGTCTATAGAAAGGTTGAAATTAAAAGGATAGAAAAATATGTACCATGCAAACACTAATTCAAAGAAATTTTGTCTATGGACTTTCCTGGCGGTCCAGTGGTTAAGACTCTGGGCTTCAATGCAGGTTGTTTGGGTTCCAGCCCTTGTCAGGGGACTTCAGTCCCACATGCCACAGAGCTCAGCCGAAAAACAAATAAATAAACAAAGTACGTTGATGTAGCTATACTCAAAGTAGACTTAAAGCCAAGAAGCACTGCTAGAGATAGAAGGCCCATTTCATGATGGTAAAGAGTCAGTCTCTTAGGAAGAGATAATTATAAATTTGCATGTGTGTGTCAACACAGCTTTATAGTTATATAAAGTAAAAATTGATAGAAACAAAAGGAAAGGTTGACAAATCCATAGTTGTAGTGAGATATTTTAACATACCTATCTAAATGATTTATAGGGCTAGCAGAAAAAAAATTTCAGTATAAGTATGAAGCCCAAGCTGGAATCAAGATTGCCAGGAAAAATATCAATAACCTCAGATAGGCAGATGACACCACCATTACAGCAGAAAGCAAAGAAGAACTAAAGAGCTTCTTGATGAAAGTGAAAGAGGAGAGTGAAAAAGTTGGCTTAAAACTCAACATTAAAAAAACTAAGATCATGGCATCCGGTCCCATCACTTCATGGCAAATAGATGGGTAAACAATGGAAACAGTGACAGACTTTATTATCTTGGGCTCCAAAATCACTGCAGATAGTGACTGCAGTCATGAAATTAAAAGACGCTTGCTCCTTGGAAGAAAAACTATGACTAACCTAGACAGCATATTAAAAAGCAGAGACATTACTTTGCCAACAAAGGTCTGTCTAGTTAAAGCTATGGTTTTTCCAATAGTCATGTATGGATGTGAGTTCAGTTCAGTTCAGTCGCTCAATCATGTCCGACTTTTGCGACCCCATGAACCGCAGCACGCCAGGCCTCCCTGTCCATTACCAACTCCCAGAGTCCACCTAAACCCACGTCCATCGAGTCGGTGATACCATCCAACCGTCTCATCCTCTGTCGTCCCCTTCTCCTCCTGCCCTCAGTCTTTCCCAGCATCAGGGTCTTTTCAAATGAGTCAGCTCTTCACATCAAGTGGCCAAAGTATTGGAGTTTCAGCTTCAACATCAGTCCTTCCAATGGAACACAAAGAAAGCTGAGTGCTGAAGAATTGGTGTTTTTGAACTGTGGTGTTGGAGAAGACTCCTGAGAGTCCCTTGGACAGCAAGGAGAGCAAACCAGTCCATCCTAAAGGAGATCAGTCCTGATGTTGAAGCTGTAGCTCTAATACTTTGGCCACCTGATGCGAAGAACTGACTCATTTGAAAAGACCCTGATGCTGGGAAAGGAGGAGAAGGGGACGACGGAGGATGAGATGGCTGGATGGCATCACTGACTTGATGGACATGAGTCTGAGTAAGCTCCAAGAGTTGGTGATGGACAGGGAAGCCTGGCATGCTGCAGTCCATGGGGTCGCAAAGAGTCGGACACAATTGAGAGACTGAACTGAACTGATAGAACATCTGAACAAAATGGTAAACAGACTTGGCCTAACAGAGCAACTACAGAATAGACATTCTTTCCAATTATGTGTGAAAATTTTACCCATACTGACTATAGGGAGTAAAATAATGCCTCTCCCCCAAAGATGTCCACATCGTGATCCCCAGGACCTGTGACTATGTTCTCATGTGGCAGAGGGAAACAAGTTTGTGGATAGAATTAATGTTGCTAATCAGATGACCGTGAGATAAAGAGATTAATGAGGATTATCTGGTTGGGCGCAAGGTAATCATTGGGGTCCTCAGAAATAAAGAGGCTGAAGAGTCCGTGTCAGAAGAAGACAGGAAGTCTCTAGAAACCGGAAAAGGGAAAGAAATAGCCTTCTGCAGAGACTCAGAAAGGAACACAACTCTGGGGACACCTGATTTTAGCCTACTGAGACCCATTTCAGACTTCTGACTCCAGAACTGTAAGAATAACAAATGTATGTCATCTTAAATCACGATTTTTCCATTATCTATGACTTGCAGCCAATGCAATTGCTGATTCCAGGGTGTCCATCATTAACCATCCTAAACAGCAGGGGCAGTGCATGAAAGGGTACAGCCAGAACATAGGCTGGATCTCGGGGATCAATGTGAGCTGAGTCTGAAGAAGCAGGGTAGGATCCTATCTACCTCATTTATTTATGAAACATTTACTAAGCACCTACTCTCTGCTAGGTCCTGAGTGAAACACAGCAATGTGGAGATGAACAAGACAAAGTCCTTGCTCTCAGGAAGCTCACGGGGAAGGACGGGAAACTAAAGTCAAGTAGAAAACAGTGGAGAAGAGCAGTGACAGGCACGTGCCCTGGATGCGAAGGGAGTACAGAGGACTTTTCTGGTTGCAAGTGATAGAATCCCAACGTGTGCAAGAGAAGACCAAAAATGTATGGGCTACTAGAGTCAAAAGGAGGGATGGCTAGAGGCAGAATGTGGGCAGAGAGGATGCAGGGAGGTGAGCAACGGCATGGAGTGTGTGGAGAGCCATGAGAGCTGGGGTGGCTTGGGCATAAAGCACAGAGGAGACGGAGGTGCCCACAGGCCACACTATGGTGGGGGCCAGCCTCAAATGCCAGGCCATGCGTCTGGATGTCATTTGGTAGGCAATGGGCAACTGTGGAGGGAGGGAAGCAGTTGTTAAAGAGAGGAAGGGAGGGACTTCCCTGGTGGTCCAGTGGCTAAGACTGAGTTCCCAATGCAGGGGACCTGGGTTTAAGCCCTGGTCGGGGAACTAGATTCCACATGCTGCACCTAAGACCTGGTGCAGCCAAAATAAATAAATACTTTAAAAAAGAGAGAGAGAAATGCAAAATGGTGAAATTTGGGTGTTAGAAGTATCACGCTGACTGTGGTATGGAGGGTGGATCAGAGAAGGGCAAGACTGCAGCCAGGCATTCCTTTTAGGAGGTTATTGCAATAATACAGGTGGGATGGTGGTTCTGCGTCTATGAGGAGTGCCATCAGAAGGGGATGTAAGCAGAACACAGGAGTCAGAATCAGAAGGCTCGTGATTGATTTCAGGTGGGTGACGGTCGTGGGAAAGGAGAAGGACCAGATTCCCTGATTTATTTTTTATTCTATTATTTTTTAATATTTATTTATTTTTGGCCATGTCAGGTCTTAGTTGCAGCTCAGGGGCTCCAGAACATGTGAGTTCAGTAATTGTGGCGGGCAGGCTTGGTTGCCTCATGAGGCAAGTGGGATCTTAGTTCCCCCATCAGAGATTGAACCCATGTCCCCTGCACTGGTAGGCAGACAATTCTTGACAACTGGACCACCAGGGAAGTCTCAAATTCCCTGATTTCTGATGGAGGCAACTGGGAGTGGGGTTAATGCCATTGATCAAGATGGGGATGCAGGAGAGGAGTTTGGAGGAAGATGATGGATTCAGATTACACTGAGTATAGAGGGTTTGTGGGACATTCTGGTGGAGACAGTCAAGGGGCAGCTGGATATTTAGGCCTATAACTCCAAGGAGAAGCCTAATCTGGAGAAACACAGGAGCCATCAAAATCTACAGGGACATTGACAATAGAATCATTGTCAGTTCGGTGGCTCTGCAGCCTACTTTGAAGATGAGTTTAGTCAACAGTTTTATCCCAGCAGAGTGGATGGGTCCTGTAAGAAACAAACTACAAGGGTCTATTGTATTCTGCTCTTCAGGAGGTCACTGGTAACCATGGAAGAAAGAATTTTGGTGGCATTGTGGGAGTGTAAGCCAGATTGCAGTGGGCTGCAGAATGAATGGGAGGTGAGAAAGAGAAGACAGAAAACGTGGACCCCTTTGGGGAGAAGTTTGGATGAGAGGCGGAAGCAAGAGCTTCATCCCCCTCAAAGGCCACCTTCCATCTCCTGGAGGAACTTGGCAAAGAGGATTGGGAAAATCTGGAGGCTGAATCAGATGTTCCATGGACCCCAGATCACACCAGGGAGGCAAGCTGGGAGTCGCCAAAGGCCTAGGGAACCTTAAACTTACAAGTCTCAAAACTAAACCTGCTGTACCTGCCTTTATCTACCTATTCCAAATCCAGTCTGCCATCTTCTCCATCCAAGTAATCGTCCATAACTCAAATCTGCCCATGTTTCCGCCCCACCTACAACCCCCCAGCAGCTACTTTCCCCACTCTCACCTCACCTCCCTGAACTGGCATTCAAAACCCTACTTTCCAGAGTTCCCTGGCAGTGCAGTGGTTAGGACTCAGTACTTTTGCTGCTGTGGTCTGAGTTCAATCCCTGGTCGAGGAACAAAGATCTCACAAGCCGTGCAGAACAGCCAAAAACAAACAAACAAAAAACTCTACTTCCCTCTGCATCTTCACCTCCACAGTCTTCACTACCCCCTCTTCCTCTACCCAGGCCTCCTGGAGCCACAGAAGTTCCCAGTGAACTCTGCTCTCCCACCTTCATTAGCCTACTAGTCATCTTAGACTCAGTCTACTCAAACACTACCTCCTTTGAGTTAGCTACTCCCTCCTTGGAGAGAACCAGGACCTTGCCCACACCTCGATCAGAACTCAGGTAGAATGAATTACTCTGTGTCTATTTGTTGACATGGCTTTCCCCACACTGGACCATGCTTGCTATGGGACCAAGGTCCCCATTATTCCTTATTCCTTATCCCCTCATTCCTCTCTGAATCATCAGCACCTGGCAAGGGCTGAGTTCCCAGCAAGTGCCAAAGAATGTGAAGTGGAGATCCACCCAGAGTACCCATCATGAGAGGGTAAATGTTTAAAATATGAAGTACTTCACTGACCCTTTGATCCACCAGTCAAAACCTTGAATCTGCAGGGTTATCTCCCTTCCCCCCTTTCCTTTCTCCCTAATTGTACTAATACATTCAGATTAATTTCTCCTAAGGGAAAGAAAAGGCAGGCTCTGGAAAACTATATCTTTAAGTCATATGCTACAGTGTCTCCTACGGACCAGGTTGAGGCAGCTCTATGAGGGTGTGCCGCAGTGCAAGAGCCCTGGGTTCCTTCTCTAGGAACCTAACCTTGATTTTTTTTTCCTTTTACAAACTATTTAACCTCTCTGAACCTTAGTTCAGATGGATGTGGTTACGAATACTATTACCTAAAAGAACTGTGGAGAGAATCAGGTGCAATACTCATGCAAAAGCCCTACATGATGTTACTTTATATTAGGCTTTTGTTCAGTTCAGTTCAGTCGCTCAGTCGTGTCCAACTCTTTGAAACCCCATGGACTGCAACACACCAGGCTTCCTTGTCCATCACCAACTCCTGGAGCTTACTCAAACTCATGTCCACCAAGTCAGTGATGCCATCCAACCGTCTCATCCTCTGTCACACCCTTCTCCTCCTGCCTTCAATCTTTCCCAGCATCAGGGTCTTTTCAAATGAGTCCTTTGTATCAGCTGGCCAAAGTATTGGAGTTTCAGCTTCAGCATCAGTCCTTCCAATGAATATCCAGGACTGATTTCCTTTAGGATGAACTGGGTGGATCTCCTTGCAGTCCAAGGGACTCTCAAGAGTCTTCTCCAACACCACAGTTCAAAAGCATCAATTCTTCCACGCTCAGCTTTCTTTATAGTCCAACTCTCACATTCACACATGACTACTGGAAAAAACATAGTGTTGACTAGACGGACCTTTGTTGGCAAAGTAATGTCTCTGCTTTTTGATATGCTGTCTAGGTTGGTCATAGCTTTTCTTATAAGGAGCAAGTGTCTTTTAATTTCATGGTTGCAGTCACCATCTACAGTGATTTTGGAGCCCAAGAAAATAAAGTCTGTCACTGTTTCTATTGTTTCCACATCTATTTGCCATGAAGTGATGGGACCAGATGCCATGATCTTAGTTTTCTGAATGTTGAGTTTTAAGCCAACTTTTTCACTCTCCTCTTTCACTTTCATCAAGAGGCTCTTTAGTTCTTCGCTTTCTGCCGTAAGTGTGGCCTATTAGTGTCAGGACACCAACAAGTTGCATTTGCTGTTTCAAATGACTAAAAGACACTCTCCAGATAATACCGCTCTTCCAAATTTCTCTAAAATGAGAACTTCTGTTTATGCCCAACTCCTCAGGCCCATTTAAGACAACTATAAGTGAAGCCCCGCCTCCTCAATCTGTAAGCCACGCCTCTTTTCGTACATTTTACGTTGTAGGGCCCTTCAGTGGTGATTGACATCTTGGTTCACCAATAATAAGTAAAAGTCCCGTAACGTCCGGTGAGGGGCAGGACTTCCTCGCTGTTGCTAAGACACTCTTGTTTCGCTCCTTGACAACCCTGGCGGGGGTGCGCTCGCTGAGGCCTTAGCTCCGGCCCCCTCGGGAGCAGGTGAGGCCACGGGGTGCGGCGGGCAACCGGGCGGGGAGGGCCGGCCCGAAGCGGGACCGGGAGGCATTGCGGGGCGGGCGGGGCCTCGCCCACCGCAGAGGCCCCACCTCAACCTCCTGCCTGTTGGTCCCCAGTTCTAGATCCTCCCAACCCCCATCCTCCCCACGCCCCCACCCCCCGGCGCCGCCACCACACTTCGGGGACCTGCGAGCTCTGTCGAGACAGTTTCGCTGTCGCTACTCTGCAGGCCCTTCTGAGATCCCCTCCAGCTTCACGTTCCCCCGTCCTCTCTAACCCGACTCCCCCTGCACCTTGATCCCCCATCATTCGCAGAGTAACCCCCTCCTCCCATGGGTGGGCGGGTGGTCGCCATCGCCTCCTCTCAGACCGCTTGAGTTGGACACTTGACGACTGTCTGAGAGTCGAGGCTGGTCATTTCCCTCTTTGGGCCTCAGTTTCCCTATTTGTAAATGAGAAGTTAGGTTGAATGATCCCTAAAGTCTCTTTGACTCTGACGTTCCAGGATGTGATTCTTTGACCCAACTGTAGACTTCCCCGAGGACGTGATCTTCATGGGAAGTTTGGAGTATAGTGAAAAGGACTTTGTTGTTGTTCAGTCGCTCAGTCGTGTCCTCCGACTCTTTGCGACCCCATGGACTGCAGCACACCAGGCTTCCCTTCCTTCACCATCTCCTGGAGAAAAGGACTTGGCAAACCTAATTTGGATTCCCAGCTACAGGACCCTAGCAAGTTCTCTAATCTCCCTGGAGTCCAGCCTGAGTATATACAGAATTAGGATACTATAGCATATCTCCTCGGGGGATTCTGAGAATAATATGAACTTCCTTCCTTTGTCTCATATTTCCACGCATTTCCCTCCCTCTGAGAATCACCCTGTTTCTCCGTTTCACCCTCCAATTCACATCTCCAGCTCAGATACTTCTCCTGGGCTTCCATCGTTAGTGAGACTTTGGGGGTGGGGGTTGAAATAGAGATTGCTTTATTGATGTAGTGATTGGACTTGATGGCTCCCCTCCTCCCCCTGGTAATATCCATGATTCTGTGATCCCCTTCTCCTGAGGAGATACCTCCATTTGCATATCTCACCAACAAATTAAACTCAGTAATTCAAACATCAAAGTGTCCCGCATTCTCTGTCTGTCCATCTGTTCTACCTGAATTCTCCTGTCTCTCTCAGTTAGATCACCATCCTCCTGGGGCATCATCTGCCCCTCTGCCGTGCTTATCCCACTTAGGCAGTGTCACATCTTTGTTTCTGCCTTTGCAAGGATCTCATAGTCTCTCCATGTCTGAAGCCATCATCCTGGTTCAAGTTTTTAATGCCTGTCACTCAGGCCATCTCTATAGCTTCCTAACTGGTGTTCCTACCCCCAGTCTCTCCTCCTGTTAACCCAGTCCACCAGAGTAATTGTCAAAACACAGCCATGTCACCAGCCCCCAGGAGACCTCCAAAGGACTTCTCCTTCTCCACTAAAAATATGCATATTTCTTAAGCCTGGGTCTCAGGGCTCTTCTCCACATCCACAACCCTATCCCAGCCTCTTTCCCAGCATGCCTCCTCTCTTCTCATTTGCCAGGTTCTGTCCTCTGGCCAAATTGGACTGTTGGACTTTCCCATAAAACCCTTTGAGCTTTCTGCTTCGACATCACTGTGTTTGCTCATCACTCTGCCTGGACTGTCTTCCTCGCCTCGCGCACCAGTCAGGATTCCCACTCACCGTTTAAGGTCTGACTCAAATGTTGCCCCTGCCACCACACACTCACTGTCCTCTCCCCTGTCCTCCAGAATTCTCCTCTTCCTTCTAGTTCCGTGTCTGTCTGGTGGCACTTCCTGTTCTCTGCCATGAACCATAGTTAGTTCCTTGGGTATGTGTGTTGTTCCCTCATATTAGATTGTATGCTCCTTGAAAGCGGAGACTCTCTCTTGCTTATAGCAGAGCAGTTGAGAAAGCTTAGTCCTAAAGTCATATATGCCGAGTGCATCCTGGCTCATCCATTTATCAGCTGGGTGGGAAGTCGCTTTGCTTTGCTCAGCCTGAATGATCGTCAGGGAAGTAGGGATAATAGTGCTTGTCTGATGGAGTTCTTAGGGGGAGTAAATGAGATCCTCTACATAAAACACCCATCCTGTTGCCTTGCTCAAGGTCGGTGCTCAATAGATGGTATTGAAGGGATTTGATAGGGCCCCCCTTCCCAGGGGGCAAATGAAATACAGTTTAATTAGAGTTTAGATATTTGTTGGGCTTCTGCCACGTGCCAGACACTGGACGCTGCTCTGGGGGCATCTACAGAAGAGCAGAGCAAGTCCTTCATCCCCGGGAGATTGTCTGGACTCACGACACACTGCTGAGTCGTGACTGGCTATGAGACGTCACCAGTGATTAGTGATTATGAATGATTTTTTTAAAAAGTAACTCAGTGCTAACTTCAGTTTATTTTTGTGATAACATCATTCTTAGTCACTTATGTTCAAATCTGTTCCCTTGAGTGGGAGAAGGGGGAGTAGGTGTGAAAGAGGGGGTGGGGAGGAGGCGGGTAAGAGACTTAGTAACCCACTGTCTGTAGTAAGCAGCTGTCCCCTTGTGATGGCTGTGATAGGTAATGCTTTGTATCTTGACTAAAGTGTGCGGATGGCATCCAAACTTGGCCATGTCCATGAGGGAGAACCATATGAGTCAGTATGGTTTATTACATCATCTTATACATAAAGAAAATGTCTTGATCTCTATCTCTCCATCTTTCTTTCCCTCCCTCCCCCTGGTTTAAGGCACATCAGAAGTTTTCACCAGACATCAGTGAAATGAAAAAATATAAGGGGGATGTGAAACAAACCAAAACCCTTTGTGTACATGAAAGGTAATTGTCTTCTCGAGGACTGTTCTTTATCCTGCAATCATCACTTTCTTACTCTTGAAACTTTCTTTTACAGTAGATGATGCATTTCAAACTGATGGTGAAACCTAGATGGTCCGTGTTGTTTCCGGACCTCCCTGATATCTTAGGTGAAAGCCTTCAAGTCCTCTCCTTTCTCCTCACCTTACGAGCCTCACCTTTTGTTTGCCAGAAGGCAGAGGGCGGACTTGTCAGGGGAGGGCGGGAGGATGTCCGAGGTGCCGAGGGTGTGTGTGGCCTCACTACAGCTGGAACCAGCAGGCCTGTGTGGGCAGGAGTCTGGACTGCTGGCTGCCAAGGATGGACACTGTTTGTGTTACTGTCTTGCCTCCTACTTGCTCGGGACAGGAGAGAAAGCACAGAAGGTAGAGAAGAGTAGATAAGGATTCAGATCCTGGCTGTGTCCCTCCAGGCCAGCCCCCAGACCTCTCTGAGGTGCCTTGTCTGAGAACTGTGAGTGGGTGCTGCCCCCACAGGTTGTTCTGGGATGAAATGAGGCAGCAGGTGTGAAAGCAATGTATCACTCACTGCACCAGAGCTCCTCCAGCCCAACTGTGTTTGCAGAATTCACTTGTGACTCCTTCCTGCCTCAGTACTAACGGCACAGAGCGGGAGCTCGATGAGTGTTGGTTTGTTTGCCTGAGCGTTTCGCTGTTTAGTTGGCTGGGATTCAAAGGACACTTCCTCCCGCGCCAGTAACAAAAGCTGACATTGACTGTGAAGTAGAGTCTGTTTTTAGACCCAGTTTCCAGATGAGAAAAATGAGGCCTGGAGAGGTTAAACACTTATCTGAGACAGTCCGAGGTGTGAAGCCAGACCTTCTTGTGGAGCCTGTACTCACAACCATAAAGCTATGCTCCACACATGTCCTCCCATCTCTCCGATGCTGGAAAGAGGTCAAGGCGGCAAGCTGTGGTCTGCGAACCAAGCTTATTCCAGGTGCTGAGTGGCTGGACGGGGTGGTGAGGGGCCTTTGTTTCCCAGAATTCATTCATTTTTCCTTCCTCCTTCCTACATCCCCTAACCCACTTAAGGATTCTTCCCAAACATTTCAGAAGCAAAAGAATAAACAGTGACTGAGGTCAGTGTCCACAAAAGAACAAAGGACACAGGCTTTGACAAGATGATGAGATGAGGAGCCCAGCTCATTGCCGAGGAGAAGCCTCACGTCAGACATGGGCGAGGCTGTGTAAGGCTCCATAAGGGCCCTTGGGTGAGAAGGAGAATAAAGGGCAGAGCGGGAGCAAGGCTGACGCTGGCTCTGTGCGCCCAGACGGACCCCGGGGAGAGTCGAGCTCTGCTACCCAGCAGATTCGCGTGCCCTGGCCGGGAGCACACTTAAATTATTAAAGGGCTCTCTTTTAGACCTGACGCAACTGCTTTCTGGCCTGGACCTGTCAGGCACACACTCGTTTGCATGGAAGATTGATAAGGTTATTAAAACTTGAGTTGTGCTATTTTGGGTAACATTCAGCAGGGTTTTAAAATCGGAGCTGAATGACTATAGCTGTACTATAATGGTACAGTGTCATAAAAAATTCTACCTTTGTACATTTGGAGACACCTTGTCTGTAACTGTTCCTTTTCATTCTGAGTCTCATCCCTTTTGGATCCCCAGAAGTGTGTGTAGAGGTTAGGAAAAGCCACTTGCAGTCATGATCTTTAATAAATGTGGCCGAAAGATGTGGATGAAGTCTCAGCTGATAACGTGGCGGTGGTTAGAGCAGCGCAGTGCTGGGTGCAGAGGGCCCTCCGGTTTCCAAACGCTCGTGTGCATATGTACTTGGTGCTCACGACAGCTCCCTGAGAAGGACAAGGTGGGATCGTCCCATTTCGCAGAGGAGGACACCAAGGCTCAGGAGGTTAAATTACTTGCCTCAGGCTGCAAAGCAGGGAAGAGGGCAGAACTGCTTTCGGTTTTAGAGCTGGTACTCTAGCCTCAATGCCCCACCTCATAGTCTTGTATCTTCTCTATCAGGTGATATCCCACCCACCCCACCCCCCCAAAAAAAACAACTGTCCCAGTGGCTTTCCCACTTTGTTCCTGAAGAATGGGCTTTGATAACACCTCTGAAGTGTGGTTTCATCCAGGATTCCACATGCTGAAGCAGAGTCCGAGCAGTGGTCACGGACCCTGAGGTCCCCGAGGGCAGACGTGTGCACGGTTGCCTCTGAGCTCCCCTCCACGCTGGCTCTTGTTAGCCCAGAGGCCGAATTGAATCGGATTGAAATATTCGGGTGGAAGGGGCCTAAAGCAGCTGCTTCAGCACCATAAGTTGTTCCCACTTGAAAGTCTCAGGAGACAGCAAAGCTTACAAAGGATGTAATCCTTTTACATCAGTGTAGCCCCCACCTTCTGTCACCCCTTGATGATGTGGGGGAGGAGGCAACGAAGTGGCCTTTACCAAATACCGCAAGGAGGACGGGGGATGGGGCCTTAATCGGAACGAGAAAGGACAAGTTGATTCACTGCCTTTTGTGAAATAAAGAAACTTGAGCAGAAAGGACAATGAGATCGTACTTGGTCATTTGCCAGCTTATATGTAGAGACAAACAGACACAGCTAATATCTGGGTGGTACAAATGCCCAGGATGGTGAGATAAGAAGCCGTCTGTCTGCTGGGAAACCAGAGCATACCCGGGCAATGGGGGGGAGGACCCCCCCCTCTGCCGGGCAGAGGGTGATGCCAGGCTTCCAGCTTCGCTCGAGGGAGCCAACCACATGGAGTAGCACTGAGGATTTCTGCAGCACCAGAGAGAGGGATAAACTTGAAAGCACCGCCCAGAAAAAATGTGCCCAGAAAGCTCAAGGCTTGACCAAACAAGGATCAAGTTAGCGCTGGACAGGGAGACACCGAAAGGGACGCTTTAACATTCCTCTCACTGCTGGGATTGTGGGAGCCGGGCTAGTGGTCATGCCTCGGGGCGAGGTGTGTGGGCGCCCACCTCGTGTGCTTGCTGTGTGCAGGCCCTGTAATGTGAGGACGGTGTTAGGATCACCTGTGTCGGAGACCATCCCAGGTCAGCTGCAGCTCTGCCGCTCAGTAGCTGAGTGACCTCCAGGGTGGTGATGCCTCCCTTACATGCAGGACCTAACTCATGGGGTGGTTGGTGGCGCAGGGCCAAGTAAGTGCACGTGGAGTACTTGCAACAGTGTCTGGCCCGCAGGAAACCCAACCGATGTCACCCGTCATTACCTACCCGTTACTACGCTGGGCATCTTCAGGGTTCAGGGGCTGTGCAATGAAAATTAAATTTATTTGGAAATGTGAGCGATGCTGGAATATGATAACATTATTTGGCTGTATTTGCATACCAACTCAGTCCTATCCAACTCTTTTCAACCCCATGGACTATAGCCCGCCAGGCTCCTCTTGTCTGTGGGACTCTCCAGGTAAGAACACTGGAGTGGGTTGCCATTTCCTCCTCCAGGGGATCATCTCAAGTCAGGGATCAAACCTGCGGCTTCTGCATTGCCGGGACATTCTCTACTACTGAGCCATCAGGGACACCCATTTGTCCAGTAAGGATAGTTAAAAGGGGCTTAATGATGTGGTGGTTCGTTTTCATTTATATTAGTTGTACTTCTGAGATTAAAAGTTCTTTGAGTTATAGGATAAACTGACTTGTAGGATAGAGAGAAACACTGAGTTTCAAGCACTGCTTCCAGTCATTTAGGATCCAGGCCCATCTTTTAAGGAAAAGCCCTATCTGTTTTTCCGTAAGATTTGGAAAGAAAAAAGAAATCTACGCATGTGTATTAGGCTTTATAACTTTTCCATCATATCCTTATGTGAATCTCTGGGGAGCCAGAGGGAGGGAAAAACAGTTTGCTGGGTGTTTGCTGAGTGCCTACTACGTGCCTGGCCTACGCCATCTCATTTGATTCTCGTAACAGCCCCACGAGGTAGATGTAACCACCTTCATGTTACTGATGAGAAATCTGAGGCCCTAAACCACATAACTAGTGAGCGGAAGGACCAGTAACTAAGGCCTGAGCCTCCCAACTCCTGGGCCAGCCGGATAGGACAGGGTGGCCGGAGGGAGTGGACGAGAAGAGGCAGGCTGCCTGGCACGCCAAGGAGGGCGCAGAGCGTCACTGGTCACATTTCTCCTCTAGAGCCAGGACCTGCAGAAGGAGGCACTTGCTTGCCCATAAGCCCAGAACTGTTGAACACGACCTGACATTTCACTTCCTGACCACATCTGCCGGGAAGCAAGGATGATGTACATAGTAGCCTAGCAGAGAATCCAAGTTCGTTAATTGCAGGCTGAAGGCTCCACCCTCAGCCTGGCCGGCAGTCAGTATTTGTCTTGATAATGACAGTGTGGGCTTGCAGCGTCGTACCAGCGTGTTCTTAACTGGGTCCCAGCATCTCGTGTTGACTCATCCTCCCGTCTCCAGACTTGCTGGCCATTTGGAAAGGGATGTGGAGGAGTTGAGACGGGGAGGTGTCAGATTGTTACTGAGACATTTCTAATTTGTGATGTATAGTTTTTAAGCCAACTCGTTTCTCCTGGTTTTTCCTGTTTTCTACAGCACCCCTTGGGGAAAGACATTTTCTGCTTCCACCAAGCTGGCAGGGCCTGCTTCCTGAATCTCCTGGGTGTGTCTTAATTACCAGTCCCAGCACCTCCTGAAAGCATCCCTCTCTCCTCCTGGTCACAGTGGAAATATCATGGGAGAAACAGAAGGGAAGAAAGATGAGGCTGATTATAAACGACTGCAGACCTTCCCTCTGGTCAGGGTAAGGCCCGGGGGAGGGAGGCAGTGGCCAGCAGGGCCCAAGCGCCTTAGAGAGAGAGGTGAGGGGGAGCTTATCCCCGCAGGATAGCATTGGGAGGAGATTATGACGGGCTCTGCTGGCCAGTCTAGAGACCGAGGGGGCGCCCACAGTGATTCATTCATTCATTCATCCATTCATTCATTCAACAATTACTTAGGCCACCTACTACATACCGGGCGCTGTTCTGGGAGTGAACAGAGTGAACGGGAGTGAACAAGACAGAAGCCTGGCCCACGTGGAAAAAAGGTTTAAAGAACATAATTTCAGGTCACAAGTGCCCTGAAGAAAAATAAAGCAGAAGGAAGGAGCTGGAGAGTAAATATTGGCTTCTGGAACGAGTTCTCTGATCAGAGACCTAAATAAAGTTAGGGAGCACGCCTTGTGAGAGTCTGGAGAACATTCTCTAGGCAGGGGAAGCAGCAGGCATGGAAAGCCTGAGCAAGCTCAGCATCTGGGAGGCGCAGGAAGGCGGCCAGTGTGGCTGGAATGAGTGCCAAGTGAGGGGGCACAGGACGTGAGTGTCAGTGTGACAGCCAGGCCAGCCTCCCAGGCCTGGGGGCTACAGTGAGAAATGGGGATCCCATCCTGACTTCAAAGGGAAACAGTCAAGAGCCTTCAGCAGAGGAGTAGGAGTCTGGTGATCTGTTTAATGTTTCTGAAAGAGCCCTCCAGCTGTTGGATGGAGAGTGGATTTTAGGGAACCCGAGTGGAAGCGGGGAGACCAACCAGGATGCTACTGCAGAGACCCAGGGAGAGAGAGGGTGGCCAGGTCCAGGTCATGGAACAGAGATGGCAAGACACGGTAGGGCTCTAGACAGAAGCTGAAGGGAGAGCAATGGAATTCAGCAGCGCACTGGATGCTGGGTATGAGGGAAAGCAGGCCACGGGGAACTGCCAGGGCTGGTTTTGTCCTGAGTGTGGGAGAGAGAACAGTGTCAGTTACCAAGAGGGGGAAGACAGAGGACTAGGTTTGTGGGGGAACATCAAGCGTTATCTTTCAGACCTCTGAGGCTGGCAAGTAGGCAGCTGGACATAGGAATCCAGAGCCCCAAAAAGAAGTCAAAGTAAGGATGAACATGTGGGAGCCCTGCCTGCATAGAAGATGTCTGCATCCACAGAGCAGGGCGGGATCCCTGCAGAGCAGGAGCTGGAGAAGAGGCGAGGGTGGAGACGGAGCCCAGGGGAAGAAGGCACCCAGAGAGGGCCGGGCAGAAAAGCAGGGGGCCCCCAGAGCGGCCGCACCATCTCTTCAGGACCTGAGCGAGTCAGCTGTGCTCTGAGGCTGCTGGTAAAGCATCTCCGTGGCCAGCGTGCTCCTGCCTGGCCAGCCACCTTCCCCTGTGTGTCGCTGGTTGCACAGGGACCCTGGGTGTAAGAGCCCACTAGGCCTCGCTCGGTTCCGTCAGCAGATGGGTCATCTCTCTGGGCTCTGCCCGTGCCTTAAGCTTGGGACGAGAGGCCAGCCCAGAAGACGGGTCACAGGCTAAGGCTGTCTCTGTTTGTCTCCCGCCCTGTCTCCAGCACTCGGACATGCCAGAGGAGATGCGAGTGGAGACCATGGAGCTGTGTGTCACGGCCTGTGAGAAATTCTCCAACAACAACGAGGTATTGCCATCAGTGCAGCCCCTCGTGTCTTGGGTGACCCCTGCGGCCCCAGTCCCCGCAGCCAGCTACACAGAGTGCCACTGGGGCCAGGCTAACCCTTCCTGGGAAGCTTTCAGAGCGTGGGGAAGGCCGGTGAGAGCAGAGGCTGGCGCTGTCTCGGGCACTGACCCAGTGCTAGAGGGAGAAGAGCCAGGGCACTTTCTCTGACGCCCCTGTCCACATGCACCGTCTCAGGTGGGCTGCAAAATAGGATACTTACCCCTTGGCTCCATCCCAGTGGAGAACAGAGGCCCGCCCGGGCATTCATTCATGTATCCATTCATCCATTCAGCAAAGATGTTAAACACCATCCCTGTGCCAGGTACTGCCTTAGGTGCTGGCGACACCAGGTAGGCATGGACACAGGCAAAGTCATTCATCAGTCTGCTGGTGAACAAGAAGGAAGCCAGCGTGGTGGCAGCCTGTGGGGGAGGCAGACCCTGGCCACTGCACCCGGCTTCAGGCCAGGCAGGCCCAAGCTCAGATCTCAGTCTCCAGCCCCTTCCTATGTCTTTAGCCTTGGACAGGCCAGTTCTCATCGCGGGGCCCCAGTTTCCCGGTCTGTGCCAGGGGGCGAGGATGCTGCCTCCTCGCTGGGTGGTCCTAAGGACAGACGTCCTGAAATGGTATGGGTGAGGCGCCTGGCATGGCGGCGGGACAGCAAGTGCCGGAGCCTGGGGCTTCACCCCGCGAAGGCCGGGCCTCTGCCCCTCCCGAGACCTCTTGAAAGAGCGAGCTCGGGAAGGACGGCGGGTGCCGCTGCCGCAGCTGACAGAGGCAAGGCCGGCTTCTCTCCCAGAGCCCACCAGATGCGCCAGGGAAGGCCGCTGTGCTCCCTGAAGGTAACCCTGAGCCCTCGCTGTGACGATGGCGATGGCTCCATCCACGGCGATTGCTCCATCCGCGACGATCGCTCCATCCTCAGCATGTGCTCAGGGGTGCTGGCTCATTGAGGGCTGAGAGCAGCCTCCGAGCTCCAGCCGGTGCCCCGTCTCAGGCCCGATGCCCCACCCTGCTGCCTCACCGGTGCTGAGGTAGAAAGTCCGATTCGCCGTAGCTGTGTAGCCGCCCCTGGTAGGAGGGGCCGGAAACCCTGTCTGAAGGTTCCGAGAGCCCAACAGCAGTCGCGAGTCTACAAGGCCTCTCTCTTGCCGAGACTTCTGCTTTCCCCGCGAGGGCACTGACTCACGCCCACTCTCACCCCCAAGCTGCCCCCCACCCGCCCGCCCCCGACGAGCCTGCTCTCGTTGCAGAGTGCTGCCAAGATGATCAAAGAGACCATGGACAAGAAGTTCGGCTCCTCCTGGCATGTGGTGATCGGCGAAGGCTTCGGCTTTGAGATCACACACGAGGTGAAGAACCTCCTCTACCTGTACTTCGGGGGGACCCTGGCTGTGTGTGTCTGGAAGTGCTCCTGACACACCGTCCCCCCGCCCTTCCCCGCCCCACCCCACCCCCGCAGGCCTTTCCCCCAAAAGCTGTCCCCCTGGGAGCGGGGAGCAGCCACGGGCAGGTCCTGACTTCCCAGAGGAAAGCTGGGGTCTTTTCTCCGTTGTCCTGTGTACCGTGTCCTGAGCCGCGCCCCGCGTGTGCATCCGCAGCCATCTCACGCTGAGTCCCCGGGTGTGAGGGGGCAGCAGGGGAGGGCTGGGGGGGTGGGGTGTGTGTGACAGGGTCAAAGGAGGGGCGGGGGGTGGCATTTTTTTCTCACAGGGACCTGCTAAGCCCCCACGCCTTCCCACACCCAGCACTGTGGGCAGGCGTCCGCCCGATTCTCGTCTTGACGGGGCCTGTGTGCAGATGGCCTCGAGGGAGCCTCTCCTCTTAGGGGGTCACTAAGGGCCCTCTCCTCGTCTTCTGGAGAAGCGGTGACCCCACCCCCAGAAGCCCCTTTTCCCGCCTGGCCCCGGCTGAACATGCCACCGCGTCTTGTCCGGCCGGCTCCACAACCCCCTGGCTTTGGCATGAGGACCAAGCAGCCTGCCCCCCGCCCCGTCCCCGGCCCTCCCCCCACCTTGCCTCCACGTGTGCAGTTGGTAACCAGGGGCTGAGGGTGCGGGAACCGCGCCTGCGCGGTTTCTGGAAGTGTCACTGACCTCCGGTGAGACGCCTGGGCCAGGAGCGCCCTCGCCGCGAGGCCTGTTTCAGCAGGGAAACCTGGCCTGCCACTTACTTCTCATCAGGGACCGCATGCCGATTTGTACTTCTTATCTCTGCTGGGTTTTCTATATTCTTTTTGAGTGTGGGAAGAAGGGTTTTAGTAGAAGGGTGAATCCTATTTTACACAGCGGTCTTATTTATATATAAATGTCTTGGTTTTTACAATTAAAGTAACCAAAAACTGACCTTGATCTTATAGTCTCTTGTGGGGGGAACTGGAGCCAGGCTCAGTATTGTCAGGCTGCGCGGGAGTCCCAGGAACCTGGTGAGGCTGCTGGTGTCTCAGCGCCCAGGCCCTGCGCCTCCCTGTTCCGTCACGGTGCAGGCCCTGGGGACACTGACTTGGGCACCCTGGTTGCCAGATTGAGCCACCGTAAAGACGCTTTCAGTCTCACATCATGTTGTTCTGTTCAGAGATGTTTCTTCAAGCATTCCCCCCATGAATGGGGACACCGAGACGGAGAAGCCACAGACCCTGCCCTCAGTGAGTTCGCGGTCTATGGAGGAGGAGCACAGGAACCCAGTTGTTCCAACTGGACATGAAAAGTGATGAAATAAAAGAAGGGTCTTCCCTGCCAGTCCAGCGGTTAAGAATCCATGTGCCAGTGCAGGGGACACGGGTTCAATCCCTGGCCTAGGAAGATCCCACATCCCCTTGAGCAACTGAGCCTGGGCACTGCAGCTACTGAGCCTGGTCCGCAAGGAGAGAAGCCACCTCCACAAGTGGAGAGCAGCCTCCAATCATTGCAACTAGAGAATGCCCGAGCACAGCAAGGAAGAGCTGAAGCAACTAAAAATAAATTAATTCTTTAAAAAAGAGAGCAGAGGGCATGGTGGGGGTGGATGGAAGGCCTCCACATCCAGCCTAGGGAGTGTCAGGGAGCCCCTGGCAGGGTGGGCCCTGAAAGCCAGCTCTCAAAGGAGAGAGGGATTTCCCCTAGGGAGGAGGTACTCCGGGCCAAGTGATGCTGGGAGGAGATGCGTGGCGTGAGGGGCCGCCCTGCAGACCCGAGAAGCCCCCTTCCCCCCAATCTGAGTCTTACCCCTAGAAATGCTGGGTCTGGGCAGACCTGGGCCAGCCTGTCCTGCTCCCCAGCCTACCTTCCCTTCCTGAGGTGGCTCACCAGGACATCCAGGCCTGGCAGCCCTGGGCCCTGGCCCGGTCACAGCCTCCTAAGGCTTCGAGTCCATTTGTCATGGGATCTGTCGACAACTCTGCTGTACGGCATCCCATCCCTCCTCAGTTCTACTCAGAGACTCAGGCAGCTGAGCAGGGAGGGGAGCGCGGCGGACTGCTGGTGAATTTCACAAGTGTTCGCTGAGTTGCTGCTGGTGTGGGGTCCTGAGAAAAAGGAGGAGGTCAGGGTCACTGCCCCAAAGCTGGTTACCTAGACCTAACTGTGGTCATCTAGACCTAACTGGTCATCTGACCCTCTGGGACTTGTGGGTTGGGGGTTCGGTGGGGAGGGCAACTCCTTGACCTTGGACCTGCGCTGACCTGAGCCCTGGGCCACACCAGGTGCTGCAGGGGGCGGTTGGCGAAGCGTGCAGATGGGAATACAAGGAGGTGGGCGCTGAGGCCTGGAATAGCTACAGTTTATTAACTGCTGCCTTGGCAGCTGTTCTCGCCTCTAATCTGCCACACGTAGGTGCCGCAAAGTAAGCCAGGCTCAGCGTGAATCCCAAGTGGTAGGGTGGCAGCCAGGGAGTGTGGGCTCTGAGGTCCACAGACCTGACTCAGGCCCAGCCCTGCTCTTCCTAACCTCGCTAGCCTCAGTGGCTTTGCCTATAAAAATGGGGATAAAACGCACCAGCTCCTGAGGTTGCTAAGAGCCTCAGGTCTGCCCCTGGAGCAGACGGCATGCCCCCCGCCATACACACTGTGCTTGGGGGTGCTGCCGTCTCCCCACCTTGGAGATGGGAACCTGCCTGACACTCAGCTGCTGCAAGACAGGGCGGAAAGTCAGCACGACGCTGCTGACCTCAGTGGCTCTCCTTCTCTCTCCCCGCTGGAACCCATGCCAGCCGTGGTCACCCTAACCATCCTCCCAGGCCCCTCCCTGCTCATGGCCAGAGATTCAACAAGCAGTTGCTGACGGGGACTGAAAAGGAGAGGGTCGTGACCATTGAGCGGTAGGCATGCTGGAACACCCCAGCCTTCGCGGCAGGCAGCTGGCAGTCCACTGAGGAAGGCAGACCCAGAAATGGAAAAGCAGGACGCACTTATAAGTCATCTGCCAGAGGGTGAGGGAGGGTGGGGTTCAGAGGAATGTGGGGTTCAGGGAAAGAGGCACTGTCACTGCCCCCAGGGCGCTGGGGAAGGTGTCACAGAGGAGGTGGCATTGAACTAGGCTGTGGCTTTCCCAGGGGAGGGATGAGATGGGGAGGGGAGAGATACTTGGAGAGGGCAGCCTCAGGTGAGGGGGGCCAGCATGTGCAGAACAGCAGTGCCCGAGGAAGCCACAGAGATGGATGTTGAGAGTGGTGGAGGATGTGCGAGTGGAGTTCCCGAGAGGGCAGAAGGAGGAAGAGGTTGAGGACAAGGAGACTCCAGCTGCTCAGTGTCCCCCACTTGGCAGGCACTTGGGCTTGCTTCCTTATGACGTGATGTTTTGTATCCTCAACAGAACTCCAGCGTGGTCATCACTGTCCCCATTTACAGATGAGGCTGGGTGGATGAGAGATCTTGCCTGGGTCCAGCTAGGAAGTGGCTCCAGCTGGGACCTAGACCCCCCGCCTGCCAGCCTCACCAGTCCTGCTCATCGGGGCACCAGCTGCGTTTGCAGGCCCGTCGCCTAGACACCTCAGTCCCTTCTGCTGGCTCAGCATAGGGGAAGTCGGCAGCCTTTTTTGCACACATGTTGGGGGGCCAAGTCATAGGCCCCCCAACCCTCGGGGCCTTGGCCCTCTGCCTGGGAGAGCAGAGAACCGAACACTGCTCCCCTCCACCAGGACCTGCACAGACACTAGAAGCACAGGCCTCCCCAGGATTGGGGGTGGGAGCGGGGCAAGGGCACCAAGGCTGTCAGTGTGAGAAGATGAAGGGCAGGGGCTGGGTAGCAGGGCCCCATGGCAACCAAGACGGTGGGCACGCTGCCAAGGGGGCGAGAGGGCTGCCCTTGAAGCTGGCGGTGGGCCCGTGGAGAAATCTTCTGGTGAATATTTAATGCTCTCTCGGAAGTGATGCGGAGAAGCTCCAGGGTCCCGCTTAACCTACTTCTGCTTCTCCCGAGAACAGAGCCTTTGGGGCAGGCAGGTGGTGTCCCCTGGGGTGGTGGGGGTCCCTGGCCAGTGTCTCACCCGCCCCAGCTGGACTGACGGAGATGTGAAGCAGGGCTTGTTGGTTCCTTGAGAAGAAGGAGCAGGGAACACCGATACTGTCCTTCAGACCCTCCCCCGAGTCTGGGAGGGGAATTGTTCCATTTTAGCCGCAAGCCCCCACCCTGTTCTAGTTTCCTTTTGTTCTCCTCATCCCGTATTTAAAGTAACCGCCTCCCACCGCCAGCTGCTGCCTTCAGTCCTTAGGAAGGCGGGGCGGGGGCGGGGTAGAAAGGGAGCAAGCTTAGGCGGTGGAGGATCTGAATTAGTACTCGTAATGTTTCCGAACTATTGGGGGTCCCAAGTGTGCCGGGCGCTGCCCTAAGCATTTTCCAAACTGTTTCGCTTAGTTGGTACATCCACCCTGTGAAGAGATACTGTCGTGTGCGTGCCAAGGTGCTCCTCCCGTGTCGAGCTCTTTGCAGCCCTATGGACTGTAACCCGCCAGGCTCCTCTGTCCATGGAATTATCTGGGCAAGAATACCGGAGTGGGTTGCCAATTCCTCCTCCAGGGGATCTTCCCGACCCAGGGATCAAACCCGTGTCCCTCATGTCTCCTGCATGGGCAAGCAGGTTCTTTACCACTAGCACCGCCTGGGAAGCGTTTTCCAAACGGTCTCATGTAGTTCGTACATCCATCCTGTGAGAAGACACCATCAGCCCCCGCTTTTACAGATGAAGCATCGAGGCCCAGAGAGGTTAAGCTCCAGGTCACACAGCCAGGATTCACTGCAGGCCCACAGGGCACTAGAGCCCAGCTCTCCAGAGGTCTGCCCGCCACGGGACAGCCACTCAGCTTCTCGGATCTGTTTTCTCACCTGCAAAATAGGGCTCCCGGCTCCTGCCCTGCCTCGTCTCCTTGGTCACTTCTCCTAGGGCACCAAGGAGATAGTGGTCATGAAGGTGGAAATGCCTGAAGGTGGGAAGTGCTGGTCAGGAATTGGGGTCAGGGCCAGTGTGGGAGCCCCCGCGACCCCTGGGAGATGTGGGAATCTGGAAGCTTGGGCTCAGCAGGCCAGGTAGGTAGTTGCCTCCAAGGCCCTGTTGGCATCTGGGCTCTGCAGGGTCACGGCATGAGACACAGGGTGACCACACACACGTCCAGTGACTGAGGATCCCAAACAGCCGGGACCAGACGCTGTCTTTCCATCCTGAGCTGGGAAGGACTGTCCTGACAGCAGATACTTGTGAGGACTCTGCTGTTGCCAGGCACTCTCCAAGCTGTGTCTGTCCTTCGAGCCTCAGAATGGCCCAGTGAAGTGAGCCAGGCAGATTCTATAAGGGTCTCTGCCCCAACAGTGAGGAAATGGCCTCATAGAGAACTTGGGATGTGTTGGGATGGGGGCCGGCCTGGGGCAGAGGTTTCTCCTCTACACACCAGTAGCCTCAGAGACGTGGGGAGGGTGCTGCCAACCCCTCTAGGACCGCCCCCCACTGCAGTCCCTGGACACTCCAGGTCACTTTGTGTCCCCACTGTGCCTCATCATCATATCTACACCGGCTACGTTTTATTGACTTTGTGGAGATATGTCTTCTCTCTCTAGCATAGGACCTGCTATGTATCAGAGGTGCATTGTGACTAGTGAGCAGGTGAGTAAGGCTGGTTAGAGGGGTGAATAGATGGATGGATGGATGAGGGATGGTTGGATGGATGGATGAGGGATGGTTGGATGGATGGATGGATTATGGATGGATGGATGAAAGATGGATGGATGGATGGATGGATGAGGGATGGTTGGATGGATGGATGGATTATGGATGAAAGATGGATGAACAATGGATGGATGGATGGATGGATAAATGGGTGATAAATTAGAAAATTCTCCAGGAAGCTCAGAGCAACAGGGCACACGAGCCAAACACACCAGTGATGGCTGCACCAGGGGCATCCCTTTATTTCTGATGCCCTCAGCCAAATCTCCAGGCCCCTCAAAGGAGACCTCAAGTTTATTTGGGACTCAGAAAGTCACCCCTCTTTAGCTGATTAATAAGAAAATACAAAGACTCAGAAGCAGCGCGAGTTGATCCCTAAGGCTGGAAGAGCTTGCTAAGGAGCACCAAGAACATTGGGGATGCCATCAGACCTGAGTTCCAACACCAGCTCCACTGCTTGCTGGCCGTGTGGCCTTGAGTGAGTCCCTTCTCCTGAGCCTCATTCTCTTCAGGCGTGAAAAGGAGTGAAGTCCTTGCCCTTCTAGCCCAGAGGTCACAGGGAGGATTAAGCGAATGAGCAGCCCCAGGAAAGGGGTCAGGGCTGAGCTCCTGCTATTAAAGCCTCTGCCAGAGCATCGTCACTGGCTAGCGAGCCATCAGCCAGGACCCTGTGCCCCAGGCTGGCCTTTTGCCTGCTGGCCTGATGCTCTTTCCAGCCATCACTCAGCAAGTATTTAATAAGCTCTGGAGATGCCAGGCCCTGTGCAGAGGAAATAGGCCCCCACCCTGGTCCCTGCCTGTGGGAGCACAGTCTAGGGGAGGTGAGCTCTAAAGGGGCTCCTGGAGAACACTGTGCGGGCCAAGCACAGGGAAGCCGGTGGGCTGTTCAGGAGTGTTCTAGGCAGAGCCCCCGCCAAAGCCCCCAGTTGCCCTGGGCAGGCACAGAACCTCCCCCTTAAACACTGTGTGATCTAGAGCTCTTTTGAGAGCCACAGGGCCTTGCATTATGAAACCTCTTACAGGGCTGAGCACAAGGCTGTGTACACAACCCGTGCTCAATAAATGTTTATCAAGTGAGTGTCCTCATCCTCGTCTACAAAACCTTTCAGCACATTCTTTGTGCTGCTTGCGCTGGGGCCCAGGGACACAGGACAGCGGGGCAAGTCTGCCCGCCCCTCCCCGGGGGAGCTTGCATTAGGCAGACACGGGGGCCAGTGGGACAGCTCCATGTCCACTGTGTGACCATGGCGGGTGGGTGTGCCCAGGAGGGGTGCTGAGACCAGAGGAGGGACACGACGGAAGTGGACGTGGAGTTCAACACAAGGGGAAGGAATTGAGGCTGAAGTCAGGGTGTGGACGCATTTTTCAGAAAACAAGGCCATTGGGTGGAGCGGGGGGTGGGGGAGATGAGCCAAGAAATGGCTCCAGAGAGGCGGGCAGGGCCAGGCCTCTGTGGGCCTCCTTCATGGCAGGAAGGATGGAGGTGGGGGCAGTGAAGGAGGCGACAGCGTCCACGTGGCAGGGGCAGGCTGGGGTCTCAGGGCGAGGCCGGCACCAGGATGGAGGGAGGGTGCTGAATCCGGGGAGGCGACAGTGTGCGGTGGCCCGCTGAGTGCTGGGAGCACAGGGCTGGGTGGAGGGCCTCAAGGCTGCACGCGGAGTGGCTGCTCAGCCCTTCCTTGGCCTAGCTGGTCCTCACACTTTGCCCCACCCCCGGCTCAGAGCCCCTGTGGAGCTGGGAGGGGCAACGCCACCTTGATGATGGACCCACATCTTGGGAGGTTTGCCAAGGGCCAGGAGTAGGGCGCGGTAAGCATTCCGTTCCCGAGGAATCCAGAGCCCAAACCTGCCTTCCCCTTGGTCCCTTGGCCCCTTGACCTGCGGCCCCTTCTCTTGTCAGTGCCCCTAAGCCCAGCCCGCCCCACCCGGCCAGGGCTCCCTCCCTTGGCCACCTCCATGGCATCCCCAGGGCCTTGGGCACCCTCTGGACTCCATCTCTGGACAGCCCTCCAGGAGATGCCCTCCCTCCATGGCTGGGTCCAGGAGGTGCCACTTCTGACGATCCTCACAGTATTAGCATCCCCTTAGAGAATGCCTCGGAGAAGGCGATGGCACCCCACTCTAGTACTCTTGCCTGGAAAATCCCATGGACGGAGGAGCCCAGTAGGCTGCAGTCCATGGGGTCGCTCAGAGTTGGACAAGACTGAACGACTTCACTTTCACTTTTCACCTTCATGCATTGGAGAAGGAAATGGCAACCCACTCCAGTATTCTTGCCTGGAGAATCCCAGGGACAGGGGAGCCTGGTGGGCTGCCGTCTATGGGGTCGCAAAGAGTCGGACACGACTGAAGCGACTTAGCAGCAGCAGCAGCAGAGAATGCCTGTGCGGTCCAGCTTCCTGGCCTTGCAGCTGTTTGAATAGCGGCCACAGTGCCCCCTCCAGCTCCTGGGACTCCTTTCGATGGCCGTGCTGCTACTCTTGGCTTCCCCCTCCTCTTGGGCCCCTTTAGGTGGCCTTGTCACAGCCAGGGAAGCCCATGCCTGACCCCCACCCCCAAAGCTTGGCCAGCAGCCATGGGGGCTTCAGGAGCCATAGGATTTCAAGGGTGGCAAGGGATCCTTGGAGAAAGGGGTGCTGCCCAACACAGCCTGGGGCCACAACCTGGCAGCCGGGCCAGGGCAAACGGGGCAAGTCCTCTGCCCACTTCATGCACACAGTCACGTCAACGCTGGCGCAGAAGGACAAGCTCTTCTGTGTCACACCTAGGAGATGCCCACTCCATGCACACAGCCACGTCAATGCTGGCGCAGAAGGACAAGCTCTTCTGTGTCACACCTAGGAGAAGTTCACTGACCAAAAAGTGAGAGTGTCGAACTCGAGTTCAGGGACTCAAGAGTGGGGCTCAGCCTCCCTGGACCCCTCTGTCCTCTCTCTCCACATCCCTCTTGCTGGATGATGTACCTGCTGCTGGGCCAGTCCCTGCATTCAGGCGGCTCCACCCCCTGGGCCTTGGCCAACAACCCCACTCACATGGTAAGTATGGAACTTCCAAGGGATGGGGGTGCCAGGGAGAGGCTTCACTGCCCAAACTGGCCAGGAGGTCCTCTCAGAGGAGGTGATATTTGAACTAGGCCCAGAAGGGATTTCTGCAGGCCCCAGGGAGATGAGGAGGGGTCAGAGCACCGCAGCTGAAGTTGCTGAAGGTGGGAGTGGGCAGAGCTGAGGACGGGGCTGGGGGGGGGTGTCCACCTGCCATCAGACCAGCTGTGGGGAGCCAGGGAAGGCGTCTGGCAGGATCCTGATGCCAGGCAGCCAGGAGAAAAGCCTCCTCTCCCAGCTTGGAGGGCTGAAGGGAGACAGCCAGACAAAACCAGTCACCTGCCCTGCAAGTCAGTGTGAGCTGGGCTGTGAGCTGTGTCGTGGGTGCAGGTGACCACAGCCTCCTAACCCAGCTCCCCACCCACATCTTGCTAACCCAGACCAACCTAGACAGCATATTAATAAGCAGAGACATTACTTTGCCAACAAAAGTCCGTCTAGTCAAAGCTATGGTTTTTCCAGTAGTCATGTATGGATGTGAGAGTTGGACTATAAACAAAGCTGAGTGCCGAAGAATTGATGCTTTTGAACTGTGGTGTTGGAGAAGACTCTTGAGAGTCCCTTGGACTTCAAGGAGATCCAACCAGTCCATCCTAAAGGAAATCAGTCCTGAATGTTTATTGGAAGGATTGATGCTGAAGCTGAAACTCCAATACTTTGGCTACCAGATGCGTTGGAAAAGACTCTGATGCTGGGAAAGATTGAAGACAGGAGGAGAAGGGGACGACAGAGGATGAGATGGTTGGATGGCATCACCGACTCAATGAGCATGAGTTTGAGCAAGCTCTGGGAGTTGGTGTTGGACAGGGAAGCCTGGTGTCCATGGAAGTTGCAGTCCATGGGGTCGCAAAGAGTTGGACACGACTGAGCTACTGAACTGACCTAGAAGGGCCACGTGCTCCCCAGTTTAACCCCCGCCTGATAGATTCCCCAATGGCCCAGGACAAACCCAGCTCCTCACCTGGCCTGCAGCATGGCCTGGCCTCTCTGCCTCTCAGGAGGACCCACTGGGTGCCCAGGGCCAGGCCTGCCCCTCAGGCATGGGGTTCCAGGGTCAGTGAGGGCCAAGCCAGAGCCCCTGGGGCACCCGCCTCACTTGGTGATGTTTCCACATCAATGGAGACAAGTTGTACCCACAGCATGACTGGTTGAGCCCTCCCTGCAGGAGGAGATGGCTACCAAGAAGGCGGTGGCCTTGGGTAAGCCAAGTGCACCCCGTGGCCCCATCACCATCCTCCCCGCCCACCAGCCCTGCCCTTCCTGACCCCCATCTCCACCTTGCAGTCCAGAAGTCTGGGGGAACCCAGACAAAGCGGCCCCAACAACAGGAGGCCCTCTTCAAAACCATGTGATGAGGACCTCGGAGGGGTCCTCTGGGGGTGGCCGAGGACTAGCCGTGTGTCCCCGGGACCAGCCACCCCTCTCTGGGCCCATTTCCTCCTCTGTGCCCCAAGAGTCCCTTTCACAGTGTCCCTCAGCTGACCCTCCAGATGGTCTTTCTCCAACCCTGCTCCGAACGCATCCTGCTTTCTGCAAGGTGAGTTCCTTTCTCCACCGCTAGGGGTCCTCTGGGAGGCTGGATTCACGGCGGCTGACGGTGCGGGGCGACCTCTCGTGGCCACATGTGCGCATAACAAGGCTCCCTGGAGACTGCCCGCTGGACCGCAGGACTGCGCTGGGGGGACCCGCCCGGCTCTGTCCACACCCCGCCCTCCTCCCAGGCCTGGGGAGGAGGGGGACTACAGCCACTCCTCAGGTTCATCAAGCCCAAGTGGGAAAAATCATGAATCCTTCGGACCTGACTTCCTTTGGCTCTTCACTCACAAACATTTATTGAGCACCTACTGTATGCCTTGCCAGTGTGGGTACGGAGGCAGCCACCTAAGAGCAGGTGGGTCCCCACCGTCACTGAAGTTATGATGCAGCCAGGCCCCAGCGCCTCCACTTCACACTCTGAACCCCACACTCCTCCTGTAACTCAGCTCCACAGTCCCCATCTTGCAAGACTTCCCCTCTACCCCCACCGTCCAGGGAAAGGGTCCCGTTAATGGAATCTGATTGGGGAACTTTTCAAAACAATGAAGATCCTCTCGGAGACTGAGGGAGCACTCTAAAATTTGCCTTTCAGGACTCCTTGGAATTTTCTGTTCAGTGGGTTCGCTTTAAGCAAGGCGATACTGAGCCCCTCCCCACTCCAGTGGCCAAGCCAGGCCAGAGCATGTGGGCCTTGGTGCTGTCACCCCAGGCCCTGGAGGAAAACACAGGCTGGGCCAGCCCCCCTCAGCCACCAGGAAGCCCTCCCAGAAAGCAAGAAGGCAGACCCTCGCACTTCATTCTGTGGCTGGGTTGTCACCTCTGGCACAGAGCCCCGCACCCCAAGACTACAGTCACCCTGGAGAGGGACTCTTACCATGCTCCGCATTTCACCCTAAAAAAGAAAAAAACAAAACAAAAAACCCAGCCACTCACACATCTGTGATTTACCTGGTGAGGACGCTGAAGCACAGAGAGGTTTAGTACCCTGCCCAGAGTCACACAGCCACAGGAACTGTGCAGAGAGCAGAATCCAGAGAAGACTGCAAGTTCAGTGCTCTTCAGAGACCCCAGGCCTGTTTTCCTGGACCATCTGGCTCAACTTCAGATTGACCTGCCTTGCCTGCCTGTGGACCAGTTTGGGAAGGAAGCCAGGGAGCCAGTGAGTTAAGGGCGAGGCTCCATGTCAGTCCTCATTTCATCCTCACCGTGGTTCCTCAAGACAGATGGTGCCATTCCACTTTTTATTTTCTTTTTTAAATTTAATTAATTAATTTTATTTTTGGCTGTGCTAGGTCTTCCTGGCTGTGCACGGGCTGTCTCTGGTTGAAGTGAGTGGAGGCTTCTCTTGTTGCAGAGCCCCAGCTCTCAAGCTCAGTAGTTGTGGAGCACAGTCTTAGTTGTCCAGTGGCAAGTGGGATCTTCCCGGACCAGGGATCGAACCCGTGTCCTCTGCATTGCAAGTCGGACTCTTAACCACTGGGCCACGAGGGAAGCCCCACTATTCCACTTTTGACAAAATGCAGAAACCAAGGCCCAGGGACGCAAGGCCACTCCCACAGTCACACAGCTCTCTCACAGGGGCCGGACTTGGTCCCTGACACTGTGGGCAGGAAGCCGGGACATCCCCTCCACCAGGACAGGGAGGTCTCTGGCCTCCAGTAAGGAGTCCGACCTCTGGGCTCAGGGGTGGAGGGCCAAGTAAGGAGCAGTCAGGGGGCCTTTCCATCTAATGTCAAGCTGGCCCAAGAACAGGAGACCCCTGCCAGGTTCCGACTTTGAGCAACATAATTCAGAACTCACAGCCTTTCTCTTTGCACCTCCACTGGGCAGCTTCCCGGTAGCCCTAGGCCCCTTGAGAGCAGAGACAGGTCTTCCGGTCTCCTCCAGCTTCTCCCAGCCCTGGGGTTCCCTGCCCCACCTCCCCCTCCGGGGGCAGATTCTTCCCCTGACATTTGGCCCAATCCTGGGGGCCACTTGGGGGTGAGAGAGGGCATCACTGTGTGTCAGACACTCTGGGCTCCCCCCCCACCAGATGCTCCCCTTGGACAAGCCCCGCAATTTCTCCAAGCCCAGCTTCCTGTAAAGGTGACGATCACCCTACGTCCCACCTGTCAAAGATTTTAGTGAACTGCTAGGTGGTAAGAAGTGCCAGAGGCCTGACTGAAAGTGAAAGAAAGTGTTAGTCGCTCAGTCGTGTCCAACTCTTTGTGATCCCGTGGGCTGTAGTCCACCAGGCTCCTCTGTCCATGGGATTCTCCAGGCAAGAATACTGGAGTGGGTTGTCATGCCCTTCTCCAGGGGAGCTTCCCAACCCAGGGACAGAACCCAGGTCTCCTGCACTGCATGCAGATTCTTTACCAGCTGAGCCGCCAGGGGAGCCTGACCAACAGGCACTAAGTATAGGCAGTTTCCTCCCCTTCCCTTTATTCTGGGGCCGAATCCTGCATTTCAGGAGGGTCCTCTCGGTCATGAACTGAAAGGTGAACAATGTCAAGGAGATCTGAGATGTCACTGCTGATAAGAGAGCCCTGCAAAACCTTCCTCATGTCCCCCGATGACGGGGCCCACTTCTCCAGAGTCCCAGGCCCGGGGAGGCACTGAATTGAGAGCCCTCCTCACGCTGAGACACCCGCTGAGGCCTTCCCCGCCCCCAGATTGTCTGCCCACATGGGCCACACCCTAGTGATTCTCCCTGGGCACCCTGCGTCCAGCGCAGACCCCAAGGCGGTCCTCTGGACTCCACCCACTCAGTCTATACACTGCTGGCCAGCCCCAGAGATGGAGCTCATACATTGGCCTGTGTCTGGCAGGGAGACAGTGCTAATGACCAAGGCAACAGGATTTATGGGTACAGTGAAGGGACGCATAGACCACCCTGGGGTCCAGGGAGACTTCCTGGAGCAGACGCTATTGTCACTAGGATTTGAAAGATTTGTGAGTGTTTGCGTGTGTGTGTGTCAGTGTGTGCGTGTGAGTTAGTGGAGAGACGAAAGGTGAGATGGACTGCCAGGAGGAGGTCACAGCACCAACAGAGGGGTGGAGCCTGGGAACAGCCTGACAGGTGAGGAAAGCGCTGCCGAGGCTGTTATTAGAATTTTTAAAATATTAATTTGGCTGCGCCAGGTCTTAGTTGCGACAAGTGGGATCCCGTTTCCCGACCAGGGATGAAACCCGGGCTCCCTGCATCGGGAGTGTGGCATCTTAGCCACTGGACCACCAGGGAAGTCCCTGTTAATGGAATTTGGGGAAAGAAAGGAACAGACTGGGGACCGAGGTTCGGGGAAGTGGAGTGCCTGACCGAGCATCTCCGACCGGTGGATCAGCCTGGCTCCCAGGCCCACGCTCTCTCTCCTACCCCGGGCCGGCTACAAGAGGGCACGGTTGTCAGAATCTAGGCACAGGTGTTGCTGGGATCTGGGGAAAGTGGCAGAGATCACATCAACCAAAGCAGAGTCAGAGCCCAAGAGAGTCACCTCTTCCTGGCAGAAAGGGGCAGGGGTCCTTCTGTCCCCTCATCCCACCCCCAGCTTGGGGTGGAGGCCAGGGCCTTGCCTGGGCTGAGCCTGGGGGAGCCTGGTGAGGGACAGGAGCCCCAGACGTGGCCCATACGGCACTGCCTGCAGCCTCCCACCTCCCGCAGCAAACAACTGCGTATACGCCTCCTACTGCTGTAGGGAGCCCACGCTGTGTGATGGCCCCACACGTTGGAGGGCCCTGAAGTCCCCTTTCTGCCCAAAGCCACCCTGGCCAAATGCCACAGCTGGTACAGCCCACAGATGCTCCCACAGCAAGAGCAAGAAGGCCAAGTGAGTCAGGGCAAACCTGTCCTCTAGAACGGCTCCGGTCAAGGCCATGGGCCTTCTTCTCATTGCCTAGCACCGTTCCCCAGGTTCTCCTCTGAGGTCTAAGGCAGTCACTGGTCAAAGGGAAAGAGAAATGTGCTTTAGGAATCAGAAGGCCCTGGCTTTGTTAGGCACTGGCTGTGTGACTTTGGATAAATCACATCTCTGAGCCTCAGTTTTCTTATCTGTAAAATGGAGACAACAGTGGGGATGGTTGTTATTCATTCTACAGATATTTACTGAACACTGACTATGTGCCTGATGTTCGATTAGGGACCGAGGGTATGGCAGTGAACAAAATGGGTCTAATCCCTGCCCTCAGAGTGCTTTCAAGTGGAGAAGTACTAGCAATAAATAACAACCGCAGCTAAGTAAAATGTAGGGTGTGTTCAGCGGTGACCTAGTGGGAAGATGAAGCAGGGAAGAGGGACTGGAGGGAGGAGGTGGTGGCACAGTTCTCAATGGGGTGGTTTGAGAAGAACAGGGCCTCACTGGGAGGATGGAGACTGAGCCAAGTGGCCATGGCAGGAACGGGCTCCAGGCAGGGGAGCCGCAAAGCCAAAGTTGAGGTGGGGTTGAGAGTCACATGGGTGCAGCCGCTGGCGTGGTCCAGGCACTGGCTCTTCTCCCCACCAGGAATCAGGCCCCTGGAGGACAGGCATCGTGGTCCGGCTTACCAGGACCCGCAGGCCTGGCACGTGTCAGATGAATTAATCAGTGGTCACATTGTTTACTAGAGAAAACCGAGGCCCAGAGCAGAATAGCGTCTGAGCCAAGCTCCTTCCCAAGCTAAGGGCACAAGTGGGATTAGGGCCCCGTCTGCCAACAGCCCCCAGGCCCTTCTCAGGACACCCTGTGCTGTCTCAGCCACTGCCCTCCTCCCTTAACCCAGCCTGGCCTGGCTATTCCCCATCACTGGGTCAGCGTGGGCTGCCCAGCGCTGCTGAGCCAAGCTGCACCCCATTTCCGGGCCTCTCAGGCGGGAGGGGAACCTGGACTGCTGTGCCAGGTCCAAGGGCCTCCCACCTGCTCCCTGGCCATCCTGGACTTCCTCCCGAGCGAGATGCGGGCTCTGGGAAGTCGGCCAGGCCAGTTGTCCATTTCGTTTGCTTGGTTTGTTTTCTGGCAGCAGAATTCTTTTTGCAAACTACTTTGCCCAGGGAACCCCGTGTGGTGAACAGACAGCACAGAATGGCTCTGGCTTCCAGAAGCCCCCTGAGCCCCCTCAGATCTGAGGCAACACTGGGTGAGCTGCTGTCTTGGCCACCTGCTCATCCCCCCCTCCATGGGCCAGTGGGCCTCAGAGGTCTGAGCTCTGAGCAGCTGGTCTGTCTGGCTGCTTGGGCCCGCTCCGACCAGGCCTGTCCTCTGGAGCTGGGTGGGCCCTGCGGTCTGCAGCCTCCCCACGCCTGGGGTCCCAGCGGCCTCCCTGCGGCCCCCTCTGGCTCCCCTCACCCGGGTTTAGGT
This sequence comes from Bos mutus, assembly GCF_027580195.1. Taxonomy (NCBI): domain Eukaryota; kingdom Metazoa; phylum Chordata; class Mammalia; order Artiodactyla; family Bovidae; genus Bos; species Bos mutus. Next base: position 109,784,862 of record NC_091621.1, read on the forward strand.
GGCCCTCCCGACCTGAGCATTTCTAGGGTGACAGAACTGTAAGTCATATACATACACACACACAGTCACATATATATTCATATATGTATGACTTATAGCTGCCGTCATATATATATATACACACAGTCATATATATCTATATTGGAGAAGGCAATGGCACCCCACTCCAGTCCTCTTGCCTGGAAAATCCCATGGACGGAGGAGCCTGGTGGGCTGCAATCCATGGGGTGGCGAAGAGTCGGACACAACTGAGTAACTTCACTTTCACTTTTCACTTTCATGCACTGGAGAAGGAAATGGCAACCCAGTCCAGCGTTCTTGCCTGGAGAATCCCAGGGACGGGGGAGCTGGGTGGGCTGCCGTCTATGGGGTCGCACAGAGTCAGACACGACTGAAGTGACTTAGCAGCAGCAGTCATATATATATGTATGTCATATATACGACTTATAGCTGCAGTCATATATGTATACACACCATCATATGTATATATGTCATGTATATGTGACTTATAGCTGCTGTCATATATATATATACACACACACACACACAGTCAGTATCTGATATATATATATGTGTGTGTGTGTGTGTGTGTGTGTGTATAGGGGCTCCCAGGCACTCCTTGGAGTGTGTGTGTACGTGTGTGGGTCTTAGTGTGTCTCTGTGTATCTGTGTGCCTGATGTGTGTGCCTCTGTGTGTCTCCGGTGTTAGCTGCATCAGGTCTTAGTTCAGCATGTGAAACCTTTGGTTGTGGCATGTGGGATCTAGTTCCCTGACCGGGGATTGAACTGGGGACCCCTGCATTGGGAGCACAGAGTCTTAGCCACCAGAAGCCCAGGGAGGTCCCCGCTCTAAGTCTTTAATGGGCAGCCCCCTCACTGTTACCCCAGTGGCCCCGCAGACCCTCCTACCTTTACCTGGGAACGCCCCCAGGGGGAGCCCTTCTAGATTCTCTCTCCCCTTCCTGCCTTACCCCCTCCCGAGGGAACCTGCACCACTACTGTTCCGAGAGATGCCGGAATATCGGCAATGACAACTTCCTGCTACACCTGGACAACAATTGGAGGTTAGGCCAGGACCAGCAGGGGCTCCCTGGGAGTGTGTGTGTGTGTGTTAGTATGTCTCTGTGTATTTGTGTCCCTGATGTGCATGTGCCTGTGTGTGCCTCCTGGGTTGTCTGTATGTGTTTTTGTGTATTTGTGTTTCTGTGTGTGTGTTAGTGTGTGTTTGGAAGCGACCACAAATTTCCCTCTATGCTTCTGAGTGCTAAGAGAGCAAGGGAGGGCTGCCCCAGGGAGGGGGTGATGCTACCCAAGCTCTGAAGACATCCATGAACCACCATAGGTGAGGGTCAGACACGAACACTGCGTTTCAGGCCCAGGGAGACCCAGAGGATATCCTCTTTATCCTGAAATGTGTAACACAGATTCATTCATTTAGTCATAATATTTCCAACAATTTTTGGAAGAAATTCATTTGAGATAAAGATCATTTCATGTAACCCTTACCGCAACCCCATGAAGCACCACTGTCCCCAGAGAGGCAGCTTCGAGGGTTCTGCAGCCCCTGCTCCTGGCCGCTGCCACTAACAGCTGCTCCTGGTTCATCATGGGTTCATCATGACCTTGCCCCCACACCCCCACCCCCCAACCCCATCTGAGGCTGTGGCTGAGTGGGCTGCATTGACAGTCCCCTCCTGGTTCCCTCCTGGGCCTGAAGCTCATTTAGAGACCCTCATGGCCCTTGGTGACCTGACCTCCCTCCTCATGGTTGGGACAACTGTGATGACCCCAGGATGGGCCCTGGAGCCCCAAGGACTAAGGGGATGGAGCATGTCTAACAGCCAAAGCTGGGGTTGATTCTCTCTCCTTCTCGAGCTCTTTCCCTGCTGCCCAGGGTGTGTTTTTTTTTTTTTTGGCTGCACCATGCAGCATGCAAGATGTTAGTTCCCCGACCAACCACGGGGACTGAACTCGCACCTCCTGCAGTGAAAGTGCAGAGTCTTAACCCCTGAACCACCAGGGAAGTCCTCAGCCAGGCATCTTTGCCAGCCACTTCAGACCATGGTAGGAGGGGGCAGCCAGAGCCCCTGCCCGCTGAGGAGTGTTGTTATCAAGACACGAATCAAGTCAGGTGTCCCGCCAACTGTCACAAGCCTGACCCTCAGGCTCACCACGCTTCACAGCCTGGCAGGTCCCCTCAAAAGCTATGTGCAAATAACCAGTCTCATTGATAATGCACGCAAGAGGCTTGTTAGTGACAAAACATTTGAGAAGAGGAGGGACCCTCCTTCACCTCCCCTGGTCAAGCCAAGAAGCTCTTGAGAAAGGAATAACCACCCCCTGACTTCTTAGGGGTCCTCGATTCAGCCAGCACAAGGCCGGGCAGTGCCCACAGCACCGGGTCACGAATGTACAGCAGAGGGCAGGGGGACCTTGGAGGAGGTCACCTGCGTCCTCCTCCAGATGGGACCGCAGATGGGCCCGCCGGGTGAAATGGGGAGATCAGCTTACAAAGCAGGAGCAGTGGGAGCAAAGGCATGGAGGCCAAATACCCACAGAGTATTTGAGAAAGGATCAGTGAGCTGGGGGCCCCCAGGACACCCCAGATCCCATGATTGGCTAGGAAGACTCACAGGGCGTGGCCCAGGGTCATACTCATGGCTATTTCACAAAAGGATATGGAGCTTAACCAGCAAAGGGAGGGACTTCCCAGGTGGTCCAGTGGTTAAGACTCTGCGCTGCCAGTGCAGGGGGCGCAGGTTTGATCCCTAGTCTGGGAACTAAGATCTCATATGTCACATGGCAAAAAAAAAATCAGCAAAGGGAAAGGGCACAAGGGCCATACTGGAGGAAACCAAGCTCAGGCCTCACAAGAGTCCCTCCCAGTGCAGTCACCCATGCTTAACGTCTTCAGCAACGAGCTATGACCACACACGTGAAGAGTCGTCAACTGGGGAAGCTTGTTAGAGACCCAAGGCTCAAGGTTTTCACTGGGGGCTGGTCATGGAGGTACCCTCTGCCTGGCATGTACCCAAATCCAGACTCCCAGAAGGAAAGCAGGGGTTCAGCATAAACCACGCTGGCTTCACCAGCAGTTTACCCCCAGTGGCCTCTCTCGTCAAGGAGTGATGGGAACTTCCTGAAATCCACGTGTCCAGTTGCCAGCCCAGGTCCAGCCTTGCAAGCAGGCCTTTGTCTCAGGCCTGCTGTGCTCCTTCTTTTCTGTATGGTTAGAATGGAGGTGGGGAGGGAGACAGCGGCTGGGTGGGGGGCAGTGGAGGCCACGTCACAGAGGGCCTTTGAGGCCGGGCTGGACTTGATAGTGGGGGTGATGGAGCCACTGACAGGTGATAAGCTGGAAGCAGGTCACAAGGCAACAGCCTGAGCTTAGGGAAGATCCTTCTGGAAGTTTTGTGGAGGCTGGGGTAGGAGTGGGTTGTAGGGGGGCGGGGGCAGAAGGTGGTTCAGGTTCCAAGGAATCTGCCCTGGGAGAGAGACTGGCCGTTAGGGGTGGGACACAGGGTTGGCAGGGACCCAGCTCTGGAGCATCTGGGCTGGGAGCTGGGGACAGGCCGGAAGAGGAAGGCTGAGAAATTGCCTGAATTACAGATAACCTCAGCCTCCTTGGGTCCTAGGGCGAAGCTGTTGAGGATTAAACACAGGAGGATGGAGTAACAGAGAAGCAGGGGGCCGGACATGAGTGCTTGGAGCGCTTCAGACAGAGAACAGAACAGGGGGGCTTCTCTGGTGGTCCGGTGCTTCAGACTCCATACTCCCAACGCAAGATTTCCAGGGTTCGATCCCTGGTCGGGGAACTAGATCCCACATGCTGCAAGTAAGAGTTTGCATACCCCAACTAAAGATCCCACATGCCACAACTACGGAGCCCGAGCTCAACACCAAAGACCCCAAGTGCTGCAGCTAAGACCCGCGGTGGCCAAAAAATTTAAAATAAATAAATAAATATCCCGACTGAGCCGCAGGCACTGTGCTGGGTGTGGAGGCAGATAACTCACTCTCCCACACGTCCTGGGGGCTGGGAAGGTTCTGGCAGGGTGATCAGAGCAAAGATGGGGTAGCCGTGGCCAGTGGGAGGGATGAGGCCTGGGTGGGCTCTGGAAAGGACCCCAGAGGCAGTTCGTTCAACCCCTGGGTGGGCAGACTGAGGCTTGCCCGAGGTCACTTCACTCCCAAGTGGTAGCCCACGTCTACCATCCGTGTTTTGCACACACACAGGCATGCACATAGGCACACACACACCCCAGCTGCTAAAGGCAAGTCCGGTCTTGGAACAGTGGGGTGGAGGGGCAGACCCAGGCCATCCCCTGTTGATCCTGTCCTCCCCTCCCGCCTCATTCTTCAGGATCAAGAAGACAATCTTCTTGAGCCCACGGCTCCTGACCACCAGCTCCTACCACCCGAGGGATGGCACCTGAGAGCCTGTGAGCATCTGGAGGCCCTGGGCTGGCGGGTGCAGCCATGCTGGTATGATGCCCAGGGGAATGGGTTGGGGGCCCTCAAAGGTGTTGGTGGAGGAGCTTGCCAGACAGTAGGCCTGAGCCTGGCAGGTGACCACGTTTAATCTCTCAGCCCTGTCTCGCTCCACCTCTGTGGTACCAAAGCGGGTCACCCAAGATTCCTCATACACAGAGGGCTTTGGCTCTCAGAAAGCAGAGCCTTCAGGAAACGGGCGGTGTGGAAGGTGGTGGGCACAGGAGGAGGATTGAATGAACTGGGGCCCCCAGATTGAAACGCCCTCAGCCGTGACCCAGGCCCACCTGTCCTGCACCCTCTCTGGGACCGCACTGAGCGCCGTGTGATGGAGCATTCCTCCCCAGGCGGGCTGCATTGCTGATGACCGGGTGTGGGGTGACGAGGCCCCTCTGAGGTCGGTCCTGTGTGGGAGAGGCAGGCCGACCACACCGACAATAACACGGAGGCAAAGCCTGGCTGCCTCGTGAGTCCTCGTGCAGCCCCTTGTCCCCAGGCCTTGGAGAGTGGGGAAGGGTGGCAAAGACATTCCCTTAGCGCAGGTGGGAAAGCTAAGGCTGGGGAGCGGAGGAGGGGGCTGGGCAAGTGATGGGGTTTGGCTGGGGTTGTGCTTAGGACATCTCAGGTTAGCCCAGGGGACAAGAGTGAAGGATCCAGGGACCGTGCAGTGGGCTAATCGATCCTGCGATGTCCCCACCAGCTGGGTGCTCTCCCTGCTGTCCCCTCTGTCCCCTGGCTACTCCTCCTGCCCTTCCGGTCACTGTCTCTGCAGCCTCTCTGACTTCCCAAATTTGGGTGAGGAGTCACAGGCAGACGCTGACACACAGCAGGTACGATGTCAGGGCCTGCCGCACTTACAGGGCCACGGAAACGCTTTGATTCTTTTGATCAATTAGAAGAGGGGACTAAAATTTTAGGAGAAAAAAAAAAAAAAAGAAGTGGGAGAAATGGATATAACCCAGCCTGGATTCTATCCTTTTTTTTTTTTTTTCTGGAAGAAGGTACCCATGAAAGTCATACTGAGGCCCTGGTCATGGGGGGCCCTTAGAGGCCCGTTTGCCTCCCAGGGCCTCACTGTGGGGATGCTCACTCAATTGCCTCCTCCAGCAAGGATCACGTCTTACTGTCAGAGCAGGCTCACAGTAGGCACTGGGTGAATAAAGACAAGCTTGTAAACAGAAAAGTGGTTTACATTGACTGAACTCTTGCCCTGTGCCAGACACTGTGCTCAGCTCCTGTGAGGCAGACACATTACTATCGTGCCCATTTTACAGATGAGCACGTGGAGGCTGAGAAAGGCAGCATGACTGGCCAGAGCTGTTCACCAGGAAAGCCTGAGTGTCGAGCCTGCACCACGGCCCCAGCCACATCCCCACGGGAGGTGGAGCAGCTGGTGGATGTGTCGTTTCCAGGAGGGACAACCTCACATAGACATCAGGCAAGCCCCTGATGTCAGCCTGTGAGTCCTGACCCATGGGCCAGTGCTCTTGAAGGCCCCAGTGCCGCCCTGACCTTCCTCCAGACCGCACAGCCCATAACCAGATGCTGTTCCAGGGGAACCGGGGGGCGATAAATGATGACTGCAGCTCACAGTCACTGAAGGCCAGGCACCAGCCCATCCAATCTTCATGGCATCCCTGAGGGCCATAGGGGACTCTTATTCCCATTCTAGAATCCAGCCTGAGAAGTACGCAGACAGAGGGAGGTGGGATCCATTGCTTCTGCCTTGGGAACTTGGAGGCAGAGAAGCAAGCCTTCATGAGACTAGAGACCCGTGAGCCCCTCCGTGAAAGATTAGAATTTCATCGGGCATTCCAGGCCCAGGCACAGCCTGAGCAAAGGTGTGGGAGTGCGAGGGGCCCCAGGGTGAGGTTGTGGAGGGCTCCGCTTGGACTGCAAGCCAGGCCACAGGAGGTTTCCAGCTGCTGCCTTCGGAGGCCATGCAGGGGAGTGGGCTGTTTGAAGATTGGGGAGGTGCGGTCAGGCAGGTACTTGGTGCACTTTATTGGGCATTCATGAGGAGTGGGGCACTATAGTAGGCGTGGGGGAACAGCAATGACTCACTAGACCTGCCTGGGAGAGTCCCTCTTGGTGGGGGACCCACAGTCTGTCCCTGGCGCCCCGCTGGTTCCAATAACCTGGATCCATCATCTTTCCCTCCTCGGACTGGACTTGTCCTTCCATAAAACAGGCTTAACTGCACCTGCCACCTGGTGACGGAGCTCTTTGAGCTCCTTGGATAAAAGATCCTGTAAATACAGAACCCGGTCGTCAGACTGGGTGGAGTGGAGTAGGGAGCCCACATCAGATCCTCAGGAGACAGAGAAACAGCCCCTGGGGGTGCTGAGGGGGCACCAAGATCCTCTGAGGTTACCATCTCTTGATGGTTGTCAAACGTGTTCCTACAGTCAGCAAGCCTGACATTAAAGTCCCCTGCCCAGCCCCCGCCCCTACTGAGGCTACTCTGCCTGTGATGCTTAAATGACAGACGCCACCACCTTGGCAGCTGATGGGTGTGATGGCCAGGAGGAAGGTATAGAGGAGCCTTGGCTGCAGGGAGGTGGCTGAAGTGTGTGAATCTGACACAAGCGTAGGAGCGCCGACCAGGACCCGTCCTGGCACAAGGGTCAGGAGTCCAGTGGGAGGCAGACAGGGAGAGGGCTCATCCAGCCATCACGTGGGGGTATAAGGGGGAAGCCAGGCTTCTGGAAGCACAGAAAAGCTACCTGATTTGACTTTGCAAGCAAGCAAGCTCAGTTGCGTCTGACTCTTTGTGACCCTATGGGCTGTAAGCCCAGCCCACCCCTCTGTCCATGGGATTCTCCAGGTGAGAATACTAGAGTAGGTTGCCATTTCTTCCTCCAGGGGATCTTCCTGACCCAGGGATCAAACCTGAGTCTCCTGCCTCTCCTGCATTGCAGGTGGATTCTTTACCGCTGAGCTACCAGGGAAGCCCAATTTGACTCTGAGTCCAGTATCAACCCTTCTCCCTTCATCTCCCAAAGACCATCATGGCAGAAGCCCTTTATGCTGAAGCAGCGCCTCTCCTCGCCCTGACCTCACACCTGAGGAAACAGGGGCCAGGGAACCTTGGTGATTTGTCCTGGGTCACACAGCCAGACATGACAGACAGGACAGTTATTTGCATTTTACAAACAAGAGGTGAAGTGGCTCACAGAGCAGACACAGAGCAGGCAAGCGGTGCACCCAGCCTAGACCCAGGGCTGTAGATCGAGCCTACCTGCTGCCTTTGGCCAGAGCCTAGTCCAATGAAGAGTTTCTCTGGTAGCTCCGATGGTAAGGAATCTGCCTGCAATGTAGGAGACCCGGGTTTGATCCTGGGTTGGGAAGATCCCCTGGAGAAGGGGATCCTCTGTCAGGCAGAGGCAGGGGTCGGGGCCCTTCTCACTGAGCTATTCCTCAGTCTCTCCAGCACAGAGCCAACTTCCTCATTCGCCCAGGACACAGGGCCCTTCAGGGGCCCACAGAAATGTTTTCATTTCTTTTAAAACCAGAAGAAAATTGAGTATAATAATAATGAATACTTACTAATGCATCAAGTCTAGATTACAGTCATCTTTCTACCCATGTGGTTGTAAAATATAACTTTTTTTTTTTTTAATGAAGGAAGGGGCCACTGAAGCAGAAGTGGCTGGCAATGGAGAAAGCCACCACGTGGCCGCATGGTAGCAGCCACATTTGTCAGCCACCAAGAACCTGTTCCAGCGGGGGCAAAGCCGGCCACTTCCACCCTGCCACTGTTTGTGAAATGATGATAGAGAAAGGAGGAATAAGAAGAGAGCCGTGAAAAAGAGAGAAGGGTGTTGGGAGAAGACTGGACAAATGAGTGGCAGCCAGACAGAGGGGAGTCTGGAAGGGCAGAGCATTGCTGAAGGAGAAGAGGGCAGAGAGGCAGGGGCAGCAGAAACGGGGAGACAGGGCTGTGTGTGACTGCCCAGTCTGAACAGATCCCATCAGAGAGGACGGTCAGGACCAAGGGAGGAGCCTGGCACAACCATGGGGGCCTTGAATGACAAGCCCAGGGGTTTTCCAGGGGCCCTTATTACGTTTCTGTTCCTGCCGTAGCAAACGACCACAAATTCGGTGACTTAAAGCAATAGAGATTTGCCCTCTCATAGTTGAGAAAACTGGAAGTCCAAAATCAAAATTACTGGACCACAGTGGCTAAGATTTCGTTCGTGCTCCCCAAGCAGGGGGCCTGGGTCCGATCTGTGGTCAGGGAAATATTAATAGATCGCATACGCTGCAACTAACAGTTTGCATGCTGCAACTAAAGATCCACGTGTCGCAGTGAAGGTCGAGACTCTGAGTGCCGCAACTAGGCCTGGCTCAGCCAAATAAATTAATTAATTAAAAAAAAAAATCACTGGACGAAAGTCATGATCAGTAGGGCCTTGTTCCCGTTGGAGGCTCGAGGAGCGATTCCGTCCCTGGCTTCTCCTGGCGTCTGGTGTCTGCCAGCATTCCTTGTCTTGTAGCCACACACTCCGATTTCTGCTTCCGTGGCCGCACCGCCCTCTCCTCTTCTCCTCTGCCTCTCTCTTCAAAGGACACTGGTGATTGCATTTAGGATTCACCTTGATAATCCAGGATAATCTCCCCATCTCAAAATCCTTCCATTTAATTGCATCTGCAAAGACTAACCATGTGCGGTAACATTCACAGGAGCTAAGGATTAGAACCTAATATCTTTGGGGCCCATGGTTCACCTACTACAGGCCTATAGAGTCAACATAGTTTAGTCAGGGCTGCCTCTAGCCAGCCTGTGGGCATGGCCCTCTCCTGTGGCCAGTGGACGGCACGTGGCCTCTCGCTTTATAAACCAGCATATCCTGGGAAGGGAGTCCTTCTGCCAGGATCCCTGGAGAGAAGTGAAGCAGGGTGTGCAATGGAGGTGGCAGGATATGGAAACTCCAGCACCTTGGGGAGGACAAGGTGTCAAGAGAGGGCCCTCTCCCCTATTGGATTCTGACTCTAAATCTGATTTGAATTCTCATTTAACTCATCCCATGTTCACCAGATACTCAGACCAGAGCCAGCCCTTGTCTTCAGGAAGCTCGAAGTCTTAACCCCAGAAGCAAGCACTGTGGTCTTCAATGGGCTGTTAGTGCAGGTGTGGAGACCCAGGGATGGGCCGGGGTGGGGGGGTTCATCTTTGCCTGGAACCGGCTGAGCACAAGGATTTCACATGTCCTCAGTCCTCTGCCCCCAGCATCTTCCTGTCCGGATTTCGTCACTTTGAGTCTCTTCCTCTTGGCACTTTAAAAGTGAAATAACACCATTTCACCTTCTCTTAGCACAGGAAGTGCTTCTCCCAAGTGGGGCCCTTTCTGTGCCTGTACAGCTGGCTCGTGGGGAACCAGGGCCCTGGACCCTTGGAGTCAGGCAGTGTATTTATTATTCACTCAGTATATATCAAGCGCTTATTCCACAAGCAGATCTGAGTAAGGCATAGGAATAGATAGCCAGTCTTGCCTTCTCAGCACCAACTGGGGCAAGTGTCCTCCTTAAAGTGGGGGGAAAAAAAAAAAAGCTTCTGCCATGAAATTTCAGAGAATCTTCTAATCTCAATTTTGCCTTTTTCAAGCTGTGTGACTTTAAGCAAATCACTTAAAAACTCTACAAACCTGTTTCCAGACATGCTTTTTTTTTTTTTTTAAGTGTTGTACCTAAGCGAACAATTACGCATAAGCCTCCAACAATCATTTTTTTAGGGGAGGGGCGGTCCCCTAAGGGCTAACTACGTGCTACCCCTCCAGGTAGGCCCTAGGCCATCAGGGGTCGTCCTGTCCCCTGCTCCCCACTTCCTCGTGCCCTCTTCAATGCCTTTAAGGTCCTGGCACCCCGGCCCTATGTAGTCAGCTTGCGGAGCACTGGGACGCAGAAGATCGCGGGTGGGGTGAGGCGCGCGAGGCGGCGCTAGGAGAGGTCTCAGGTATTTTCAGCCACCAGACCCAGAGTCAAGTGCGCAGTCAGGCCGGCTTCAGCCAAGTACCCAAGCAGGGAGGGATCGCAGCCCCCTCACCCGCGCCTCCCACGCGCGGATTCTGGTCTGGTTCTGCCCCGCCCGCTGGGCCCACGCGGCGGGCCGGGCGAGCCGGGAGCCTTTGTGTTCAACCGCCCAATGGGCGGTGGCAGTGGGCGGTGACGCGGGCGGAGTCTGGCCAAAGGGTTGCAGCCTGTCAGCGTTGACTGACAGGCGCACACAAACACACTCGGCCACGCGCGCGCCGTCCGGCCCCACTCGCGCAGCGCAGTTCAGCGCGGGCCGCATTGTCCGCCTGCCAGCCCTCTTGCCTCTTCTCCCCGAGCGCCCCGGGTCCCCGCGCCGACCGCCGCTCCCCGGACTCCGACACGGTAAGGGGGGGCGGCGCGGCGGGCCTCGGAAGCCCCCGGCCTTGTACGGAGCAGCGGCGGAGGCAGGTAACAGCCGGCCGTGGGCCTCTGGTGGGCGGGCGCGCCGGGCGAGGGTGATGGGCCGGCCTCGCCCCCTTCCCCGCGGGTCCCGGGCCGGCCTGACCCCGGGGTCATCGTCAGGCCACACCGGCCAGAGCCGAGCTGCCCAGGCCTGGTTCTTCCTCTCCAGCCAAGCTGGGCCAGGCTGCAGCCCCGCCCGGAGCACCCCCCTAGGCCAGTCGAGAAGGGCCAAGCGGCAAGGCCGTCCTGACTCATCGCCGCCGCGGCCGGGCCCCCGCCTCCGGGACTGGCCGCCCCACTGGTCGGCCGAAAGGGCGGATGTCTCCGGGCGGGACTTCCCCGGGCCGAACCTCCCCAGGAGGAGGGAAGCGGAGACCCGGCTGTCCAAACCGGCCCAGGCCGGTGCCTGCGTTTTCGTGCCAGTTCGGCAGTTTCTAGGGACTGGCAGTTCTCTGCTTCTTCCGCCGCCTGTCAGAACTCTGGTAATAGGGAGGAGGCCCATTTTGTTCAGTTCTAAAAAAAAAAATAAAAAGGCAAACAAATAGGGGGCGGGAGTGTTACTTAGAGCAGAGAGGCAGGGACAGGCGCGTGGTTGGTAAAAAAAAAGAGAGAGAGAGAGAGAGAAAGAAAAATCTCCCGCAGGTTCAGCCAGTAGGGCATGAAGGGAGAAGAGAGTTAGCACCTGGAGCGGTTTGCCCATCCCACGAGGGAATGCGGTGTGAAAACGTCAGGCGGAGGTTGCCAAGATCTAGGTTAAGTCCGAAGAGTGGCTGGATACTGCCATATAAGTTTGTGATGAGGGCGGGAAAGGTGAAGTTGAAAAAAGGATGTGGTCAGCTCAAAAGTGGGGAGGGATGTTTTATTCGAGGATATCTTAACTGTGTGTGTGTTGCCGGGGCGGTGTCTTCTGATATGCAAAAGATTTGAGCTCCTAAAGGCTCACCTCTTGTTTTGTTTTGGAGGACAGAGCCTTGACCTTTTTCATCTTGTGAAACCCAGGCTCAGTTTTGTGTTAGCAGTTATAAACTGTTTTGTGATAGCAGAACCCTAGGAGAAAGATGAAAAGGCACCCATCTGGGAGGGTGTGCACTGCTGATGGTTTTCAGCAACCCCTCCCCCAGCCCCAACACACACACACCTCTCCATCTACATATTTCTTTATATTCTTGCCAACGGCAGCCTGAGTTCTGCATAAACATTTTGCTTTGTTCCTGCCCCAGGGCAAAAGCTTCATCAACTTTATCAGGGCAGGGTTAAGAGGAGGAGCCTGTGCCTGTGTGGGCATCTGGAGCTTTCAGGTAGGGAGGGTAGTAGTAGGGGTGGAATTACCTTATAAGGAGTTGAATATAGACAAGGACCCAGGCCAACTTCCTGCTGTGGCTACTACCAGTTGGTCCCTTTACCAACCTCGGCCTAAACCAGGGATGATGCCAGGTGAGCATCCTACCTGTGAGGACACCAATAAGTCCCAAGACATGAGACTGCTTATGTTCCAGAAGAGAACTTTGTAGAATTCTCTAGCCAGACCAACTAGATCTCCCGGTTTCCATAGTGAGTTGGGATGTGTTAGAGCCTATGGCCACCTCACAACCCAGAGAAGTAGTAATTTAAGTATCAACCAGGAGGGGCTTCCATGGTGGCTCAGTGGTGAAGCATCCACCTGCCAAGGCAGGAGACCTGGGTTATATCCCTGATCCAGGAAGATTCCACATGCCAGAGCAGCTAAGCCCATGCACCAGCCCTCTGCAACAAGAGAAGCCACTGCAATGAGAAGCCCGCGCAGCTGCAGCAACAGAGACTGAGCACAGCTTAAAAAAAAGTATCAACCAGGAATATTAGAAGTGATAACAAGTCACAAGTACTACTAGGGCCAAAGTGTAACAGTGACTTTGTAACACAGGCCAACAAAGGCACCATGTTTGGAGTGCTCACAGGGTTTATCAGAGATTCTGAATTTGGGTTTCTAGAGCTGAAAGGTTTATTAATCCCCCTGTGTTGTAGAATGCCGCCTTTTGCCAGGTTTTTTCACCTTGGCCTCGTCCCAGAGCCTTGGTTTCCACCCACTGTGGTGACTGGTCTGGCTGGTAGAGGCTGACAGTAATCTCACACAGCTGCTCCACCGGCCTGTTTTGTTAGTTTGTTAACCAATATTTGTAATGTAACAGCTCTGTCCACAGCCTGTTCTGAACATAATTTTTTTTTTTTAAAGTCACTCAGTCGGTTGGACTCTTTGCAACCGCGTGAACTATACAGTCCATGGAATTCTCCAGGCCAGAACACTGGAGTGGGTAGCCTTTCCCTTCTCCAGGGGATCGTCCCAACCCAGGGGTCGAACCAGGTCTCCTGCATTGCGGGCGGATTCTTTACCAGCTGAGCCACCAGGGAAGCCCAAGAATACTGGAGTAGGTAGCCTATCCCTTCTCTAGCAGATTTTCCCGACCCAGGAATCGAACCAGGGTCTCCTGCACTGCAGGCGGATTCTTTACCAACTGAGCTATCAGGGAAGCCCTCTGAACATAATGGGGGCTATGTAAGACTCTCGTTGGGGACACAGCAACACCTTTCTGAAACAACTTGAAAACTTCCTGGTGGAATGGAAATATCCAGGCCCCAGCGCAGCACACCCTCTGCCTCTGTCACTTACAGCCTGGGTTACTGATCTATGGGCAGGTTACTGATCCTCTCAGTGCCCCCGGGTTCCCCACTGTACAGTGGGAGCGGTGATACCTCCCTTGATCATAAGGATCAGAGATGAGTATGTCAGGAGCCCCGTACCCAGGAGGCATTTAACCGAGTATTTTATCACCACCGTCAGCATCATATCAAGAGGCACTGATGTTGCAGGCCAGTAATCACTAATAGGCTAGGCATGCAGGCTCCAGCAGAATGTAAGCGGGGGTTACCGTGGAAAGGTTTTCTGGAGTCAGAGTTTGACTGGGGCTCTGAATCAATGGATACAGCTACAAAGAAAGAAATGCATGTCCCACTTAAGGGAAACAAGCTAGAACAAGAGCGGGCACAGCTTTAGGACTGGGCAGCCCAGTAAGAGGCTGGACTGGAGAGTCTGCAGGGCAGCAGTGACGAGCGGTGTTTATTTAGCACCTGTAGCTACCTAGCTACGAGCTCCGCCTCGTGTCAGAAGTTGCAGAAGGCCCAATTCTGGATCTCGGAGCTCAGCATCCAATAATCTGAAAGTTTGGAAATCCTATGAACCTGTTTTGAAAGAGGCTGGCAGAGTGCAGAGGGCTGCAGGTGGGCGGGGCGGGGATGCTTAATCAACGCCGGGTCTCGCCCACATGTCAAGCTCTTTGGTTGAATGCAGAGGGGTGTGTGTTTGCTGGGAGGCTGTGTCTTGTCTTTCCTCCCTGCCCCTGCCACGCCGGCCCCTGGAAGCCTCACCTGGCCGCCTTTCTCTCCCCAGACTCCCTTCAGGGGAAGGGTCCCCCCGCCCACCTCATCATGTCTCGGCGAAGCCAGCGCCTAACGCGCTACTCCTCCCAGGGTGAGGATGATGGCGGCAGCAGCAGCAGCGGAGGGAGCTCAGTGATGGGGAGTCAGAGCACCCTGTTTAAGGACAGCCCTCTCAGGTAGGGGCTCACCTCCACCCCCAGCCCGCATGGGTCCCCCGACCCACCGAGCAGATGTCTTGGGCCCTTCACCGTGCTGCCTCTTGCCGTTGTGACTTCCGTGGGCAGAGACCAGACCTTGCCCATGTCCGGTCAGCCACACCTCCGAGGGTGCCAGGGCCCAGTGCTGTTTCTTCTCTCTAAGCTGGGCTGTTTTATATTCAGGGAACAGGAAGTGAGGAGAGGCAGTTTCAAGCATAAGCCAGGCCGGAAACCCCAAAACCAAGTGCTGGGCTCACAGGAACCCCTTCTGCTGTGGATGGCTGTGCCAGACCCATAGCCGCTTGCCTCACCATCCATCCGTCTGTAGGGCCTCAGTAAGGCCAGCGAAGCAGCTGAGGACATGAACAAGTTCAAGGGCACCTGGGACGTGAGCTAAGGCAGGCGTCCCTCCCTCACATCCTGCCCCCTGGCAGGCGCAAGGCCCAGATGACAGCCCCCCGAGGAGGCTTTGAGTAGCTCTCCGAGGCCAGGTCGGCTTTGTCTGGGTTTTCAGTGGGTGGCAGAAACGACTAATCCATCAGGAAGCATGAAAGAACACTGGGGCTTTGAAGTTCGAGACCTGGATTTGAATCCTGACTCCCTCACTGATCTTACCTAACTGCTTGTGAGATTTAGAGATAATGGGAGCACGGAAAGTACCTGCTTTGCGTGGCAGTCAGCAGATGGGGGTTGTTAGTTGCTTAGCAACACAGCTACCCACCCGACCCCCACCTCCCCACGCCACTCACCGTAGGAGGGCAGAGCATTCCAGGCCGGCTCACCTGCCTGCTCTGGCCTCTCCCCTCCTGGCTGACCTCCCACAGGACCTTGAAGAAGAAAACCAACAACTCGAAGCGCCTCTCCCCAGCGCCACAGCTAGGCCCCTCCTCGGACACACACACCTCCTACTACAGCGAGTCCGTGGTCAGGGAGTCCTACATCGGCAGCCCGCGGGCCGCTTCCATCGCCGCCTCCCTCACCAGGCACTCCCTCCACGACGACCCCTACTGGAGTGAGTATCCGCAACCCTCCTCCGGGGCCTTGGCTTCCTTTGGAAATTTATGGTTCAAAATCTACCCCCACCCCCCGCAGGGCGTTCCCTAACCACTGCTGGGCCAGAAGAGGGGTGCCCCACCTTTGGAAATCCTGGGGAGAGCAGCCAGGTGTCTTAACTCCCAGGTCCTTTCAGATGATGAAGTAGCCACGTGTCTGCTCCAGACTTAGGAGACAGGGGTGGGTCCTGGTTCACCCATCCTTGGACTCAAGGGAGCTCAGGAGGGGCTCAGAGTAGATTCCATCTGCCCATCAGAGATGCTCATCAGGGTGTCCCCAAGCACACCACCTCCCTCCTTGGAGCATCTGCCCCAGGAGAACCCCGAGTTCTTCCCTCCGCAGGTGAGGACCTGCGGGTGAGGAGGAGGAGAGGCACAGGCGGCACCGACAGCAGCAAGCCCAACGGGCTCCCGGAGAACAAGCTCTCCGAGGACTTCCTCGGGTCCTCCTCGGGCTACTCCTCCGAGGATGACTACGTAGGTAGGCGACGTCCTCCTTCCCCAGGCTCGGGGAGATGCTCCGCCAGGTTCCCGGGCCTATGGGAAGCCGGGGAGGGTGCCCTGACAGCTTGGGAGAGCACCCATGTCTGGCTGGAGGTCGCTGCTGGGCCACCATGGTACCCGAGCCAGGCTGGGGGTGGTTCTGGACATGCTGGGCTCCGATGGCCAGGCTCCACGAGGTCCTGAGCAGCCTGTGGCCAGTCCCCTTGTTTTGATGTTTCCAGCAAGTGTTTAGCGTGAGCCTTCACACACAGGAGGTGCTTGATTCCTTAGTCCAGTTCTGAGTGGCTTGAGGGACTGCTGGGAAGCAGAGGGAAGCAGACAGGAGTTCGAGGGAAATAGAACGTTGGGAGCCGAGCACGTCACTCCAACAGCATTTACTGACCTGCTGCCTGCCAGCCTGAGTCAGCTGGGGACATGAAGGAGAGTGACACATGGTCTCAGCTCACAGGCCAGAGGAGCAGACAGTGACCGTCTTCCATATTCCAGAGCTCTTAAGAAGGAGGACAGTGGTTAGGACTCTGTGCTTCTACCGCAGTGGGTGTGGGTTCCACCCCTGGTTGGGGAAGTTAAGATCCCACATGCCATGTGGTGCAGCCAAAAAAAAAAAAACAGTTAAAAAAAATGAAAACATGAAGACAACTGAGCTGTTCCCTCTCCCCCCACCACCCCGCAGGCTACTCGGAGACAGACCACCGGGGTTCAGGGTCACGGCTACGGAATGCTGTCTCCTGGGCGGGCTCTCTGCTCTGGATGGTGGTCACCTCTCCAGGTGGGTGCGGACTGCTCTGTGCACGATCGTCCGTTTTCTCCGGCAGTTACTTTCGCCCATCTTTCTGTGGTTGGGCATCCAACTCCGTTACAGAGACTAGCGCCACTGGGAGAAGCTTGTTCGAGAATAATCGCTGGGAGCCGAGAGCCACAGGAACACCCTTGCTTGGAAGCGGGATGGAGGGCGTTGGCATCACGGGCGGGTGGTGGGTGGGATGATGGGAACTGGGAGGCGTGGGACAGGACAGAGGTGCACTGGCTATCAGGGTTGGGGTCAGGGCAGGGAGGGCCGCGGGGAGAGACCCGCAAGCCGATGGTTCAGGGTGGCACTTGGGCTCCATGGGCCCTCTTCCAGGCCGGCTCTTCGGGCTCCTCTACTGGTGGATCGGCACCACCTGGTACCGCTTGACCACAGCTGCCTCCCTCCTTGACGTCTTTGTTTTAACCAGGTGAGCGAAACTGACAAGGAATCAGAAGGCCCTGGGCAGGGGGGTGGCCAGTAAAGCATCTAAACCTGTACGCAACCATTTCTCTGAAGGGTTTTTCCCCAGTATTTGCTGCTTGTATTAGAGAGCGTGGAGTGGACGCCCAGAGCTCGGCTCTGCCTGACAGAGGGTGGGACGCAGGGTCAGGTTTTGCTCCTTGAATTGGTAGCTCATCAGGGAGCGTTCCAGAACACGGGTTCTTGTTTCTTCTCGGGTACTTCCTGCTAAGCACCAGCCGAGCCACTTCGGAGTCTCAGACAAGCTCGGCCTTACTCTCACGGGCCAGGCCTTAGGCTCTAGCCGGCAAGTTGTGTTTCCCGGCATCGAGGGCGTGGTACTCTTGGCCCCCAGGGTTTCCCATGTTGCATTCAGAAGCCACGAACAGGTGCGGCCTGAGGATGCTGTGGGTCTGTTCCCCAAGTCCCTGACCCAGTAGAGCCAGATTTGGGGAGCTGGTCCTTGGGCAAAGGAAGGAACACTGAACCAGGAGGTTAGGGTCCCTCTGGCCCTAAACCTGGTTGGAGTGGGCAGCCAACTATGCTGAAAAGACGAGCAAGGATGAATTCATGTCACCAAAAAAGGCTCCTCATTTTTCTAAAAGAAATATTGTCTGTTTAAGGAATTTACTTTTTTTTTCTTCTATATTTGCTTGCCTATAAGACCTCTATGTATAAGAGTTTTAGGTTATTCAAGGACCCCAGGATTTATTTTTAATAACATCAATACAATTCAGAGTCAGAACTGTCCCCATCACTCCAAGCTCTGCAGGTAAAGCTCTCAGCATCCAGTCTGGCCCTGGCAAGATGCGAGGCTTGAGGGTGTCCCCTCCAACTGTAGCTCAGCACTCTAGGGACTCCCTGAGGGCACCCAGAGGCCCTGGAGTCCTCTTGACCCCTCCGCCCACCCTCTCTCCCCTCCTGTGGTCCAGACGCTTCTCATCCCTGAAGACGTTCCTGTGGTTCCTCTTGCTGCTGCTGCTTCTGACCGGCCTGACCTATGGTGAGTCGCCCACTGTCACTGGGAAGGGAGGACTGTCCTTGTGGAGCTGGGGCTGGTGAGCCAGAGGGGCAGGCAGAGCGTGCGCCGAGGGTGGCACTGAGCAGAAATGTGAAAACTGGAGGGACACTGAAAAGCTACAGTAAGCGGAAAGACAAGGCAGGGTCGGATCAAGCCTGGGCAACATCCTGTCTGGCTGTCCTGGGCCCTCTGGTGATCAGCGGATGGAAGGGGCAATGCCCCAACCTGCCGATCTTGTGGGTTTGGGTGTCTCTGTTGGACTGCCTGGCATGTCTAGAGCATCCTTGGAAGCCACGGGGCCAGAAGATGCCCCGTTACAGGAGTGCTGGGGTGAAAGGCAGGGACTCTGACACTGTCATTGCACTCACTTTCCCTCCATTCCAAATCAGGGTGTAGCGTGGGAGAGTGAGTTATTACTCCAGTAAGGCTTCAGCTGTCTTTAAGATCAAAACAGTGAAGTAGGAAAGAGAAGTAAGGGCACTTTTTTGCACCAAGATACTAAATTACATTTCATTTGCAAGATGTTCCACGTTGTCCTGATCTCTATCATTGAACTTTCACAATTTTTTACAGTTTTAATCGTAACACTTTACTATGAGCGTCCCCTGTGGCCCCAGGCTCAAAGTTACCAATTTATAACTAAAGACCATGCTTTATTATTATTTTTAGATTATTATTATTTTTTTATTATTATTTTTTTTTTTTTAGCATCTACTGAAGTTGTATTTCTTTAATTTATACCAAAGTAGGACATCTTTCGGAGAAGGCAATGGCACCCCACTCCAGTACTCTTGCCTGGAAAATCCCATGGATGGAGGAGCCTGGTAGGCTGCAGTCCATGGGGTCGCTAGGAGTTGGACACAACTGAGCGACTTCACTTTCACTTTTCACTTTCATGCATTGTTAGAAGGAAATGGCAACCCACTCCAGTGTTCTTGCCTGGAGAATCCCAAGGACAGGGGAGCCTGGTGGGCTGCCATCTCTGGGGTCGCACAGAGTCGGACATGACTGAAGCGACTTAGCAGCAGCAGCAGCAGGACATCTTTCCAAGTGTTGATTCCCTTGCTTTTATAAGAAGAGCTTGTTCCTATTCAGTGGAAACTGGGTCTCACTCTTAAAACAATTTTAATGACTTTATGATCATACAGCGTTATGTTCAGGAAGCACATTCCCTCGTGTTATCTCCGTTTGTTTCACCATCCCCTCATGGGGTTGGTGGAGCCAAGGTCATCACAGCCTCATGAGGAGATGCACATAGAAAGTCTGAAAGGCAGAGGGATGGAGTGACCAGCTCAGGGAGGGCAGTAAGCAAAGGCCTGTCCAGAGGGTCTGACTTAAAGCCCTGTGGTCACATGCTTCCCATTGCACCTGCTCGAGGCCAACAGTTGTGTGGCAAGCGTGGCATCTTACCAGGCTGGAGGCCCCACCGCCAGTATGACTTCTCCAGGCGCTGTCACCCCCATGCATACTTGTACACTCACACACATGCACACGCATAGCTCAGGAGTAAAAACAGGCGGCTCCTAAAGCAATATGTCTGTGTGTGGCAGCCTTGTGCTCTGTTCTGGGGCCACAGGCAGCCTCTCTGAGCAGGTGGATTCTGTTCCAGTGATGGCTCAACTATGGCCAACCATTAGAGTCACCTGGGGAGCTTTTAAAACTCATTGCAGGGGGATCCGCCCAGGCCAGCAAGCTCACTCCCTGCCAGGTGGGGCCAGACGCTGTTGGAGAAGCTCCCTAGGTGATTCTTCTGTACAGTCTGAACTGAGAAGCACCTCAGGGCCTCTGGGTTCCATCCCTGGACAGTCCTCAGCTTCCAGTGATTTCCTGCAGGCTTTACCGTCTATGGAAAGATGAGGATTCCTGAGGGGATGTGAGAATGCTTATACTCTGTGATCATCAGGTGGAGGTTGCTGCCTCAGTGGGGGAACCTCCGTCCCTCGTACCACCTTCGACAGGAGCGAGGCTCCCATGAGTGAGATAGGCTAGTGACGAGCGCTACTTGTGAATCTGCCGTGCTCCCTGGCGTGTGCCTCCTCGCTGGGCCCCGGCCCCAGTAACTAACCTCTCCTCTGTGTGCAGGAGCCTGGTACTTCTATCCCTTTGGGCTGCAGACGCTCCACCCCGCTGTGGTCTCCTGGTGGGCCTCGAAGGGGAGCATTGGGCAGCGTGAGGTGTGGGAGTCCAGGGACTCATCCCCACATTTCCAGGTGAGCATCTTAGGGTCGCAGCACCCGCCTCCTCCCCACCGCTCTCGGCCTGCATTTGCCATCACATTCCTTGCCCTCACTCCTCCCACTCCCAGCGGATGAGATGCTGCCTGTCTCCTAGGACACCTTCCTTTCTCTACTGTTTGTGGTGCAGGGGCTGGGGGGAAGTTTTGCCTGCACTTAAATGTGACTCAGACCTGTCCTAAAGTTAGTTTGCATCCTAAGAAGCATAGAAAACAGAAGGAAAAGAAATCAGACAAATTGCTTTCTTCCTTTTTAATACAGTATCACAAATATTTACTGAGTACCTTCTGGGAGTCAGGTGATATCCTGGTCTGTTACCTACTACCACCAAAATCAGTGCCTTAAGATTACCAGCACTGGAGGGTCACCTGCAGCAGTCCAGTGGTTAAGACTCTGCGCTTCCACTGCAGGGGACACGGGGTTGATCCCTGGTCAGGGGATTAAGAGCCCGCAAGCGGCAGTATGGCCAAAAAGAAAAGTGCCAGCACTGGACTATCTTGTGAATCCACAGGTCCTCTAGGTGGCTTTTCTGGTCTGAGCAAGGGCAGCTGATCTTCGCTAGGCCCCCTCGACTAGAGCATCCATGGTGGACTGGTGCGTCAGCAGGGGTGGCTGGTCTAGGCCTGGCCTGGCCGGGCTGTACCTTTGTTGTCCGGCCAGCTAGCCTGGGCTTGCTCTCACAGCAACCGGGCAGGGTTCCAAGAGGGTGGACTCAGGCCAGACTTCAAGGACTAGGTTCACTTCTGCTACATTCTGTTGGCCAGATTCATGGAGGGGGAAAGAAACTCCCCCTCTCATGGGAGCACCTGGGAAGCCACTTGCAGGGGGTGCAGGTGTGGGGAGGAGGGCAGGCAGTGGTCATTTTCTGCATCCTGCCAGAGACCAAAGATGGATCAGGCCCAGGCCATGCCCTCAAGACGCCTGGGGTCCAAGGTGGCAGGGGTGATGAGTGCATAGACAACAGCAGTGTGTGCGTACAGGTTCTGGGCTCTGCGATGAAAATGTAAAACTCTTTGTCCTCTAATTACTGTTATGTGAACTTTGCTTGCATCCTGCTGAATTTAACTTGGCAGCACATTTTTAACCATTTATTTTGGTGGAAAGTACTTTCCTGACCGTGATGTTATTATTTCACAAAATAATGTGTTGTGGCAACTTTTTTTTAATCACTAGTAAAGACAGTTCCGTTTCAGGACCAGCTTTTCTGTAAAATGGGGGAAGTAAAGGATGAATCTATCTTTGTATTTACTTTTATCTGCATTAAAAAATAGTTGCCTAGGAAGGGTTGGTGGTCAGGGCTCTGGGTGGATGGGGCAGAGGTTAGGACCTTGACTTTGCTGCTTGCTTCTTGAGTCATACAAATACTGCCTAGTTTAAAAATGGAATTTTTGAAAGTTGAAAGCCCAACCTCTGTTCCCAGTAGGCTCCTGCCTTTTAATCGAGTCGACAGGCTGTGTGTTTCTGGGACTTCCTTCCGTTTCTCTTTAGGAAGCTCTGTTGTCATGAATGCCTCACCTCTGTGGTTTTTCCCTCCCCGCCCCACCAGGCCGAGCAGCGCATTCTGTCCCGGGTACACTCGCTGGAGCGGCGCCTGGACGCTCTCGCTGCTGAGTTCTCGTCCAGCTGGCAAAAGGAGGCCATGCGGCTGGAGCGCCTGGAGCTGCAGCAGGGGGCTGGCGGGCAGGGAGGCGGAGGTGGTGGCCTGAGCCACGAGGACACCCTGGCACTCCTGGAGGGGCTGGTGAGCCGCCGCGAGGCTGCCCTGAAGGAGGACCTCCGCAGGGACACTGCTGCTCGGATCCAGGTGGGGACAGGAGCTGAGGAGCCTTCCAGCCCTCTCTGTGGGTGGCACCCTGGGTGTGCGGGTAGCGGGGTGAGGCCCCACACCCCTGACATGACTCGGATCCAGGTGGGGGACAGGAGCTGAGGAGCCTTCCAGCCCTCTCTGTGGGTAGCACCCTCGGTGTGTGGGTGGAGGGTGAGGCCCCACACCCCTGACATGACTCGGATCCAGGTAGGGACAGGAGCTGAGGAGCCTTCCAGCCCTCTCTGTGGGTGGCACCCTGGGTGTGTGAGGGGGTGAGGCCCCACACCCCGACATGAGGGGCTGCAGTGTGTTGCCGTTTCAGGGTCAGACACTCTGCCACTTGGCAGTTACCTTCTCTAAGCCTTACTTTCCTCCTCTTTGCAACGGAGGCTCTCCTGTCTGCCCTGTCCCTGGTCTTGAGAACAAGAGGTTGTAGTGCATCTGGCACGGTGCCCATGTAGGTGTGGCATACCACGCACACCGAGAGGAGTCTTGCATCTTTCCAGAAAGGCACTGTAGCAGAAAGGCTAGGAGCTGAAGTTTGCAATCAAATAGGCCTGGTTTGAATTTCAGTTACACCACTTACTGGTTTTAAGTGGCCCTCTGAGCACGGCTCACTAGAATCCTCAGCCTCTCTCCTATACTTGATAGGAAGAGCTGGTCACCTTGAGATCAGAGCATCAACAGGACTCAGAAGACCTTTTCAAGAAGATTGTCCAGGCCTCACAGGTTGGTGAGCTTGGGGCTTGATCCAATTCATCATCTCTTCTTGGGCTGAGACACCTTGGCCCCAAAGGGTCTGCTTAGACATAGAATGGGGAGAAGGATGTGTAGTCTCCTGACTTCTGCTTAAACTGAATCCCCCTGGGCTGGAACACTGCAAAGACCCCCCTGGGAGTGTGCCAGAGGACAGGAAGGGCTACTTTCAAGTGGCCTGTTGTGCTGGGTATAACATGCTGCATGAACGAGTGAACGGCTGAACGCCTGAGCACAATAGTTATGGGGTGAGGCTCGCATCAGGACATCAACTGGGAGGCCAGTGTGACATTTGCTGAAACAGCCAGGAGGCTCTGGGGTGGGGATGTGGTTAAGCAGAGACCCCAAAAGGAACAGATCCTGCTCTGGGAGACTGATTGCTGTGAGCCCGACAGTCCTTGAATTGGTGCCTTTTTCCTGCTTATAGGAATCTGAGGCTCGACTCCAGCAGCTGAAGTCAGAGTGGCAAAGGTAATGGGCACTTCCGTCTGTCCTAGGCTTGCTCATCTCCAGCCTCCCCATTCCCACCTCCAGACAGGACTACTGGGCAGAAACCTGGAGCAGAGTTCTGTGTCCCAGGCTGAGAAGATGGTGGAAACCTGGCTCAGGACCATCTGCTCAGAGCCTGTCCTTGAGGGGCAGTGGCGGTCGGGCGTGGGGATCATGGGCACTGCCAGATAATCGGGATTCCTGGGTTCATTTATAGATAACACCATCTTTTCTGTGCTGCCTCATGCCGGCTGCCTCCCCGTGTCCCAGACGTCCATACTGGTGGAGGATGTGAGAGCTGAGACAGTGAATTCTGGATCTGGGCTTAGGAGGGAAGCAGGATAATAACTAGCTCCTTGGGATATGCAGGCCAAGCATAGGCACCAGAGCTGTGTTCTACAGCCTCAGTTTAGAATCCCCGAGAGCAGGCCTCACACTCACGTATATCAGGTGCCAACTAGGGGATCCTCTCATTTGCCTCAGCATAGCCTTACCCCTCACTGGAGACCCACAGCTTACTCTTCTGTTTGGGAGTAGGATGACCCAGGAGTCCTTCCAGGAGAACGCCATGAAGGAGCTGGGGCGGCTGGAGAGCCAGCTGGCAGGCCTGCGGCAGGAGCTGGCAGCCCTGACCCTGAAGCAGAGCTTGGTGGAGGACCAGGTGGGGCTGCTGCCCCAGCAGCTCCAGGCCGTGCGGGACGATGTGAGTTGGAACCCTCTGGGTTCCCCAGGAATACCCCTCCTCTGCACTGGTCCTGGGAGTCTGCGAGGCAGAGTGCCTCCTACCCCTGCTCTGGGCACAGATGCTGGCTTTCTTTGATGGAAGGTCTTCCCGTTTTGTCACTGATAATAATATGGAGGGTTGTTCCTCCTTCCCCGCTGTGGCCTGAGCAGGCACGTGCCGGCCCTCCTTTCACTGGAGTGACTACAGAGGGGCCTGTACTCACTGCCTGGCCTCTCGACCCAAGCCAGGTGCCACCCCCAACCCCCCACTCCAGGCCCCTGCGGTGGCAGCTTCCACCTTCCTGGTGAGCCTCCCAGAGTGAGACCTTGTTTTGGTTCCTAGGTGGAGTCTCAGTTCCCTGCCTGGGTCAGTCAGTTCCTTCTTCGAGGTGGGGGAACCCGCACTGGGCTCATTCAGCAAGAGGAGATGGAAGCTCAGCTGCGGGACCTGGAGAGCAGGATCCTCACCCACGTGGCCGAGATGCAGGGCAAGTCGGCAAGGGAGGCCGTGGCCAGCCTGGGGCTGACGCTGCAGAGGGAAGGCGTGATTGGGGTGACCGAGGAGGTGAGGACTCTGTCCCTGGACCCCCCACACACACAGTGCTCTCCTCCTGGGAGCCATAGAGCTGCAGTCCCACCCAGCCAGCTCCCTGGCAGGTTCCAGGACCTAAGTAACATGCAGAAGCCTCCAGTGTTTGTTTTGGGGCTGGTGTGAGGGGGCAGGGGTACGCCTGGGGAAGTGCCACGTGTGTCTGGACATCAGGGGCTCGGTCTGCGGGTCTCTGGCCCGACAGTGGGCAGAGGTGGATGGCCGGCGTCCCCATCACAGCTGCGCTGGCGCCTGTTTCAGCAGGTGCACCGTATCGTAAACCAGGCTCTGAAGCGCTACAGCGAGGACCGCATCGGGATGGTGGACTACGCTCTGGAGTCGGGAGGTATGTCTAGCTCGCCTCCCTTTGCTGGGCCCCCTTGCCCCACACTGACAGGTCCCCTGGCATCTGCTGGGGCAGCCGTGGTGCTTAGCAAGCAGGGCTTGAGGTCAGCAGAAATCAGCCAACCCAGAACTCACCACAAAGGCGAGTGACTGTGGGAGAAGGCAGGATACACTGAGCGCCATCCTTCACCGCGGCGGGGCTGACGCTTACTCTGCTCTGTGGTCTGGGTCAGATGTAAAGACCTGTCCTGAGGGACAGTAGTCTCTCTTCAGTCTCCCTTGGCTGGCAGCTAAGCCTGGGTCTCCCTCCCCTACTAGTGTCCAGCCCCAAGCACCCACTCTGCTTTTCTTCCCTGTCTCAGGGGCCAGTGTCATCAGTACTCGATGCTCCGAGACCTACGAGACCAAGACGGCCCTCCTCAGCCTCTTCGGCATCCCCCTGTGGTACCACTCCCAGTCTCCCCGAGTCATTCTCCAGGTGGGGCCCTGAGCGCCCCGTGTCGCCTCCGTGGCTGTCCCACCCTGGGTCATAAGAGCTGCGCTCGGGGCAGGCTGTCTTTGCCACCTGCCACGTGCTGACCCGCCTTTTTCCCCTCCAGCCAGACGTGCACCCGGGCAACTGCTGGGCCTTCCAGGGGCCCCAGGGCTTTGCTGTGGTTCGCCTTTCTGCCCGCATCCGCCCCACTGCTGTCACCTTAGAGCATGTGCCCAAATCCTTGTCGCCCAACAGCACCATCTCCAGTGCCCCCAAGGACTTTGCCATCTTTGTGAGTATCCCTCCTGGGGGCTGCGGGGCTGGGGGTCTCTATCAAGGATACAGCTAGGGTCATTCTTTGGCTGGGGGGCAGGGCATAGATGTGGAAGACAGTGCCAAGGTGGGAAATGGCAGTTCAGTGTTTCTGCCTCAGGCTGCAGAGGAAAAAAAACGGGAGGCCTAAGATGTTAAGCAGCTTGTCACAGATCACACAGCAGCCCTGTGTCCAGAGCTCAGGACCCCTGCAGTCCCCAAGGAGGCCAGTCCCTGCCCTGCCAGATGGCAGGGGACCAGGGGGAGCCAGGAGGGAAGGCCTTCCTCCCTGGGGGCCCTCGGCTAAGGGCAGGGTCCTCCCTCTATCCGCAGGGGCTCGATGAGGACCTGCAGCAGGAAGGGATGCCCCTTGGCCAGTTCACCTATGACCAGGACGGGGAGCCCATTCAGACGTTTTATTTCCAGGTAAGGAGCTTCGGGTCTGCTTGCAGAGGTGATGTGCTTACTTTCCCATCCATTCGCCAGATGTTTTCTGAGTACTTACCCCGTGCCAGGCACTGAGAGTCCCAAGTGAGAAGCCACAGCCCGGCCCCCCCACAGCCTGAGATATGAAACAGAAAACGTCCAAGCGGCGTAGGGCAGGGCCCTTCCAGGTGGGGGACGTTGGGGAAGCTGTGAGGGCAGGTGTCTTGAGTGAGGCTGTGGCCCGGCAGGGTGTCACGCGGCACAGCCTGGCTGGGTCTCAGACAGGGGCCTCTTGCCTTAACCTGAGTGGACATCGGTCTCCTAGGCCCTTGTCAGAAATAGCTTCCCAGTCTCCAGCCCAGGTGACCTGAGAGCCACCCCAGAGGAGTCCAAGTGCGGGAAACTGGGTGAGGTGGGGGAGGGGCCGAGGCAGGAGGAGAGGCAGGCCTGGCTGCCAGGCCAGAGAATTTCAGCTCGCGGCCAAAAACAAGCGTACAGGACAGAGGCTTGATGGGAACTTGACAAAAAAAAAGAAACTGCTTAATTCATGGTGAAGGAATTCTTTTTCAACATCAGCATATATCAGACTCTCCTAAAAGGTAGTCCTGCTCATGGTCAAAAGGAGCTCCTGTGAGTTTTTCCCAGTTCATGATGCATCGTGCTCGTGTTCAGTTGTAAGGTTGTGTTTCTGTGGCCGTGGGTGCCTCACGCAGCCTTAACGTGCGTTCCCGGCCCCTGCAGGACCTCAGAAGCCTCTGGGGCTTCTTGGTCCACCCGCTGGAAACTCTGTTCCAGGGCCTGAAGACGGGATTTTTGAAGTCTGGTTTCTCTGCAGAGGCCTGAGGGAGAGGGTGTCTGGCCCTGGGTATGGCCGTCTCCCCTCCAGTCTGCGAATTCTTAGCCTTTGCTTCTCTCTCTGCAGGATCCTAAAATGGCCACGTACCAGGTGGTGGAGCTGCGCATCCTGACTAACTGGGGCCACCCCGAGTACACCTGCATCTACCGCTTCAGGGTGCACGGGGAGCCCGCCCACTAGGCCTTCTCTGTGCTGCTGCCGGCCATGCCCCCTCTCCGGGGTTAGGTGTGCAGCACCCCCAACTCCCCGCACACGCTTGAAGCGCGCTGACTTCCAGGAGCAAGAAAGGAGCCCTGGCGCAGTGGAGATGAAAGAACACGCGGGCTTTTCCTGTGCGGCGGGCGGCTCGAGCGGTCAGCAGGCTCCATTCTCGCTCTTCCTTCTTCGCTCTCCGCGTGCCAAGCACTGGGCGTCTTCTCCCTCCTGGGAGGGTGTATATATGTAGCATGTTGTGGGGAACTGAGGCGGGAAGAGCGGGGTGATGCCCGCGGTCCAGCGAAGGTGGGCCAGACCTGCCTGCCCTTGGCCCGTGTGGAGGGACTGACACCTCGGGAGCTGCACAGATGAAGCAGGTGCCAAAGCCGTGCGTGAGACAGGCGAGGGCCTGGGGCAGCTGGGCTGTGCCCCCTCCCTCAGTGAGGGGGGTGCTCAGGGTGCAGGTCGGAACTGGTTCCCAGGCACGAAGCTCCTGGGAGAGGGTGGCTGGGCTCCTCCAGACACCAGTGCCATCAGCCAAGGCCTACAGCATTCCTGAAGGGCTTCTGCACACTGTGTGTGTCCTGGGTCAGGGTGGGCCAGGGGCTTCTTGTACCCTGGAGGGTCTGGCTCCTGGGATCCTCCAGGAGCCTCTCTGCTGGGGACAGCAGTTGTCTTCTCTCTCCTGATGCTCTGCTCCCCTCTCCTGCTCAGGCCCATCTAGTCCCCAGAGCAAGCTTGCCACATTCCCCCAGGGTGTAGGTGTCCAGACCTGTCTTTGGGGGCAGCCAGCAGTGTTCACGGAGCTCCCTGGGCTCTTGTGGTGGCCCAGTGACACGATGAGAGTGACATTCAGGGTGTTGCTGGGGTGGGGTGGTGTAGACTGTTGGCCCTGCCCCACCCTATCAGGCCCCTGATCCTAAGCCATCCCTGGGGGCTCATTCAGCTCTTGCTTCATTGTTTCTATTCTGACTCATTTTCTATGGGGAGCAGTCGGGGTGGGGGTGGGGGTTGGCTATGGAGGCGGGGCTGAGGTGGGAGCTTTTGGACCCAGCAGGCCCTGCTCTATTGTGTATATATTTTTCAAGGTCTTGTTTTTTTAACTGAGAAGCTAAGGGCTTGATTTCTAGCCCCGTTCTGTGGGGCCTTGGGTGAATGCAGTTCCTTGTAACCTGGCTGCCAAGAGGGGTCTGGTTCTGACTCTGTGGTTCATTGTGGCCTGTGGGGAGGGGGCAGGAAGGGCTGCTGCATAGGTGGGTGCCCTTGGAAGAGTTCCTAGATGTGGCTGGAACAAAGGAGAGGCCCCACGGACCCCTGTGTGTTCCAGCACCAGCCCCTGCCTCCAGACAACCAGGTTTTGTTTGCGCTCTCCTGTCACAAATGCTGCACTATTGGTTCTTAATTTTTTTTTATCTCCAGATTCTAATTTATGCCTATGCAAAAAATAAATTATGCCCAGGGTTAATGGAGTGTGTGGTGTGGTTTTTATCTGGCCATTGCATGGGACTCTGCTCTTGGGAAAAAGAGAAAGGATTCTTAGCCAAAACAACGTCGCAAAGGCTTACCTCCTAAGCTTTAGAAACCTAAGCTTTAGAAACCCAGGCTTCTCAGCTGTGATGGGAGATGGGACCCGAGGCTGGCCCTGTTCTGGTGACTCCTGGGTTTGACGGTGGCAGGAGAAAGGGAGGTGGCTTTAATAGCCACCACTGATGTCCACTGGGAAGCAGGAGGCTTGTCCTGCGTCTCTCAGTGGAGCAGGAGATAGGAGTGACCCACCTGACTCAGCTCGTCTACGTTGGTGTCGCAATCCCCCTCCACAGGAGTTAGACCCTTGTCCCTTGTACCTGTGTTGGGATGGGATGAGGTAGGTCCCCTGAAGAGTCAGACTCTTGCAAGTTCCGGGGAGCAGGTCCTGGCCCTTCCCTGCATGTATCTCCCCAGATTCAGTGCCTCCAATGAGCAGCTCCAGGTGACAGGGGTGGTTCCCCATCTGGACTCAACATACGCCTCATCCTGACCATGGCACCTGGCCCAGGGCTGGGCCCCATCACAGCTGAGAAAATAAAGGCAGGAACAAGTCAGCAGGGAGGAGCTGGGGGTGAACTGCTATACGAGAGGGTGCTGGGTGGGATCCATAGCCAGGCCCAAGGCTTTGGGCCAGTTGCTCAAGCCCTCAGCTCTCCACACCAGGACAGAGCCAGTCCCAGGGCGCACTGCTCAGCAGCCGCTTGCTTCATTGCCTCCTGTCTCACTTAACACCGGCACTGTATTTACCACCATTTTTCAACAAAGGCCACATCCCTAAGCAGCACCAGTAAATGGTTTCTGGAACCGACCACATACAGAGAGCTCAGGGCCTCCGCTCATGCCCTCTGGGGCCTGTCTGTACATATTCAAATCTCATGAGTCCTTCATGGTACAGCCTGCCAGGGGTGGTTCCCCATCTGGACTCAACATATGCCTCATCCTGACCATGGCACCTAGCCATCTTCTCCATGGTCCGTCTCATGACCCCAGTCAAACCTACTCTTCCCTGCACCATGGCATGTTCCTGTTACCTTATTCTGGTGCTGGGAAAGTCAGGAGGCCAGAACAGAGGGCCTGGATGAATTAAAAAAGGCCATACATGCTAACTGCATTGCAGAAGGTCAGGATTTGCCATTTAAGATGACTGGATTAACAACTTTTCTTCATCAGCTATGAAAGGGCTGGTGGTTTGTTCCAAATAGTGGGTAGGGCTGAGACTCACACAAGACCGTTGCAGTCCCAGCCAACGACAGTAAAATGCTGCCGTCAGTCCCCTGGCTAGCAGGTGGGGGCCCGGTGACCACAGAGATAAGACTGACCTGAGTGAAGGAAGAGGCCAGGGTGGAAGCCATAGCATCTAAATGTAAAGGAAGTGGTTATGTTCACAGAGGCAAGAGACTGCCAACCAAATGTGGTTCTGCCTGTTTCAAGGTCCCACGTGAAATTCCACAGCACCTGCCATGGGAACCGAGAGCAGGCGCTGCTACTCCACCTGGAACTCCCACTATGAAGGCACCACTGGGCAGGGCCCCTCTAAGCAGAACCAGAGTCAAAAAAGCAAAGGGGAAACAGCCAGCAGACAAAGGAACCAGGGCCGACCGGAGGACATGCTGGAGCGGGTGACTGGAACGGCTGGGGGCACTGCTCCGAGTTCTCCTTAACTGGAAAGATGTCATGAACGCCACCTCCCTCACAGATGGTAGCTGCGAATGTCGAAGAACAGGAAGCGAGGGAAATGCCTGGCACGGTCCCAGCTGCACAGCAGAGCCGAGTCCGTGCCACATTTCTCCTTTGGAGCCTGTGACTCAGCTTGTGGCCTCTGCTGTGGACTTGGGAGCCAGCGTGGGTGAGAAGCCACGCGGTGACCACTCACCGGGTACCTCCCACATGCTGGGCACATCGGGACCTCACGCTCCTTCTCTCGCTGAATCCTCACAACCTGATGCAGGCATTCACCTCTCTTGCTGTGGATGAGGAAGCTGAGGTTCAGAGGATGCCAGCTGGTCCTGGGTCACCGCTGGCCGAGAAGCCTGGGTTCTTGAAGCCACGCCTGCCTGGCAGGAGAGGCTGGGCTCCTACAGGCCCCGCCTGCGGCTGGGGCTCCAGGGCAGGCAAAGCAATGGAGGTCCCTGTGGCAGCGCCTCCACCTGGAGGGGCTGGGCAGGGAACACGACACCGTCAACTTGGAACAAACTTTTATTTTGTGTGCTGGTCTGGTCGGTCCATGGCCACAGGTAAGTGGTAACTAGAAATAGTTAGAAGGAGGGGAGGAGAGGGGACCAGTGGTCTGGACGCAGGAGGAGTGGTGAAGGGTTGGGGACGGAGGGGAGGTGAGGCTGAGAAAGGACCCAGCCAGGTAGGTGAGTGTCCCAGGCTAGAGAAAGAACACAGCTCTGCCCACAAGTCCACCCTGAAGTGAGGGCTTAGTCCACAGCTCAGGCCAGGCTGGTTTGGGGCCCATGTTGCCCTCTGGCCTGGACAACACCACTCCCACCCCAGGCAATGATTCTTCCTGAGGGCTTAATACTCTTGAGATGGGTCTGGAAGAATCTTGTTAATACCTCCTACCTGCCCTCCCTGTACTCCAATTAGAGCTTCCCAATCTGGGGCTCTGGCCCTTCACTCTTGTGCTCCTGTAGCAGCCACACTGGGGCGATGTGGGCAAGGAGGGGTTCTGACCCTGCCTGGCTCAGAGGAACAGCCGGCACCCCCACCAAAAAGATGGGCTGCTGAGTGTGAGCCTGAGCGGGCGGTCCCCAATCCTGGTCCTCAGTGGCCCGAGGTTCAACAAGACTCAGTGTCCAAGTCCAAGCAGGAGGCAGCCATGGGAAGGGCGAGGCGAGAGCCTCTACCGTGACAGAATCGGCCGAGGAGGGGTCACCCCAGTCAGCTAGGCAAACAGAAGATTGTCTCGGAGGGGCAAGAAAAGCCATCAGCTGTCTAGATCAAGGGCGAGGGTCAGAGATAGGGGAAGGAGGACCCTACAATCCAATCGCCAATACCCTCCACACATCTACACGTTACAGCTTAAGAGCTTTTGGCGTTAACTGTTTGGGGGTTCAAGGGGAACAAGAGGGAGAAAGAGACTAGGGAACCACCACTCTTGGCTCTGCTAAGATCCCCAAGTGCCGGAAGGAGGACTCCAGTACCAGCAGACACTCCCACCTGGACGCCCGCAGCCCCGAGGCGGCTCCAGGCGCAGAGAATGGACACAGGGAAGGGGAGGCGGGGCGCGTCAGCCCGACAGCCCCAGAAGGTTCGCACAGACACACACAGACGGACGCACGGACAGGCAGCCAGCTAGCTCCTGGAGGCCGGTGGCCAGCCACAGAGGAAAAAGAAGAAAGACGCCCAGGGCCCTGAACGGCCGCACTCCTGCACCTCAGACACACATGCCCACACACAACCACACGCACACTAGATAGAGAGAGAGATATATAATAAAAAGAATAAAAACTAAGGGCCCGGATGTACAAAAGAGGTGTGAGTGAGGAAGAAGGCAGGGAGGAGGGTGGGAGATGGCCAGTCCTCTCTGGAAGTCTGGCCACCTTCCTCAGCTTATAAATTACAGCCCCCCTGGAAAATGGGGGTGGGGGGAATGATGAGGCTCCGGGTGCGGCCGGGGGAGGGCAAGTGGCGCCAGGGCTGCTCTGGTCCCTCTGGCAGAGCCGGGGCCAGAGCACTAGGATCCCTCGGGTGGCGGAGGTGGGCTGGGGAGACTCAGCAGCCGCTGGCGGGAGTCATGCAGGCCCCCTGGGACTTCACCTTGTGACGCTGGCCCCCCCGTCGCCGGCCCCCACTGCTGGGCTTGGGCTGAAAGAGAGAAGGAGGAGCTTGAGAAGCGGTGGTCCGCTGGGCCCAGGGCAGTACAGGGTACAGAGGGGCCATGGGAAGCGGGGGCCGCCTGTGAGCGAGCGGCTGTCTGGGATGGAGCCGGCGCCCACCCTGCCTTCCTCGCAGGCGGTGGGTCCCAGTGATCAGGGTGTGAGGAGCAGTTCAGGGGGCACACAGGGGGCGGGAGCAAACACGTGCCACCGCTGACAGGTGCAAAGGGAAAGCATGCAAAGGACGCAGAGGGGAGACTCGACAGGAGGGCGGGGGGAGAGCAGGAAGGAGGAGTCCAGGCAGAAGCTCTCTATCCAGAGAGGAGTCAGGGAAGACTCTGGAAAGGAGCGATGTGGGGGTGCCAGGAGAGGACTCCAGGGCCCAGAGCTGGCCGGAGGTTCTGAGTGAGAGCCACACTGACCGGGGCCCGAGGCCACCCACCCCTCACGTCACGTTGGGGAAGGGGCCCAGAAGGACCCTTGAAGGCAGCATCTTTCGGACACCCGTGGCTGCAGTGTGCACACATCACTTGTATTCTTACACACACACCACTCGCTCTTATTGTGACAGGGAAACTCTGACATTTTTAAATTCTATTTCATTAAAACTAAATGCTGGTCTGACTCATTAAGTTGACTTTACGTAGGCCACATCTCAAGTTTGAAAAACACTGCCTTAAGAGACCAAAAGCTCCCACTTAGAGAACACTTACAGGCCTGGAGTGTGGGAAACACCCACTGAGGAACTCAAGGACACGGCAGGCTGGCAAAGGCTGCCTGGGCTCTTCTGTGAGTCACCTCCACCCCCAACTCTCGCCCCCGCCCGCCTGAGGTGGTCAGGGGCCGGACTGGCCGGGGAAGCACTCACCTGTGGCTGGAGACTGCTGGATGCAGCCAGCTGGGTGGCCCCTAGGGAGCAAGCTTCATCTCCTGGTGGGGGGCCCCCCACTGTGGGCCCTCCAGAGGGGCCCCCCTCTTCTCTTTTGGGCAGGGGACCCTTTTTCGTCGATTGCATTTTAATCTGCTGGGGCTTGGAGTTCATTGGGGAGTTGTTGGTGGTCTGCAGGAGCTGCCAGAACCAAGGGGGTGGGGGTAAGACTGGAGTTGCCAGCCATGACATGGGCTCAACTGCCCCCGCCCCAGCCCGAGGTCTCAGGGACCTCCCACCCCTGGCCTGGAGGGCCTGGGCAAGGCAGGCAGGGGCTGGAGGGTGGCGAGTTGCCCTCTCCCCTCAGTGCACTCAGGCTGCCATGATCGGGGCCAATGTCTCAGCGGTCTCCACCCAGCCCAGAAGGGTTTCAGGCTGTTCCCCACCCTGGCTGCTCTTCCCACAATGTGTGAACCCCAGCATCTGCTACTCAGCTCAGCTCCCAGGCAGGGGGTCCAGCCTGCCCTGAGCGTCAACCGTACCTCCTGCTGCCCATGGAACAAAAGTCTGGGGCAAGTTTTCATTTCAGGCTTCCCAAAGAGACCAAGTGAGTCTCCCAGGAGCTGGAAGCATTTGGAGTGCTGCCATCAGAATTCTTAAGAGCTACCACCCAGGAAGGACTGACTCAGAGCCTTCCCTGATGATCCCAGTTCAATCTCAAAGCAGGGAACA
This sequence comes from Bos mutus, assembly GCF_027580195.1. Taxonomy (NCBI): domain Eukaryota; kingdom Metazoa; phylum Chordata; class Mammalia; order Artiodactyla; family Bovidae; genus Bos; species Bos mutus. The sequence continues at coordinate 109,819,383 of NC_091621.1, forward strand.
GGCCCGGCTGCACCCCCAAGGGCACTAGAGCACGTGCTAGTAGCTTCAGCCAAACCCTCAGCCAGTCCGAAGCAAGGGGGCCTTCAAGGACACGATCCTCCCCTCTCCCCAACACACACTGCAGGCCCAGGGTCACACGAATGGGCCTAAGGCCATTCTGGAGAGAAAGCAAGCCTGAGCCTGATTCCAAGATCTCAGACAGGCTGTATGGAGCAGGGATCAGACCACTTTCTCAAGGGCCCCTACTCAAGGCCACGGATAAAGTCTGCAGAGGGCATGAGGCGGGCTCCAGAACACAAAGAGCTTGAGCCTATGCCCCAATGCTGGCCAGCACTCATTCCAACTGGACCCACTACTGTAAGGGCACTGCCCCAGCCAGGCCACTGGAGCCTGTGCCCAGCTTCTCAGAAGCTGACTCTGCCTAGGCCAGGAAATTCTCCCACCATTCTCTCCTACCGACGACTGCCATGCCTCAACCCCACCTTCTCTCCACCGTGGTCGCCACCAAAGCCCAGAAGGACGGGAGGTCTAGAGATGCCTCTCAGGGCAGCAGAGCAGATGGCACTTGGTAAGATTTCACAGGGCTTCTCGAGAAGAGCGTGCTGTGCTCACAGGCTAGAACCGGAAGCCCCCGGCACTTCCTGCAGGCAGGCAAGGTGGTCTGCCCAGCCATACCTTAGTGATGGTGCCCACGGCCTTGGTGCGGCCTTCCCGGAACACCAGCCGCTGGTCTATGTGCAGGTACTCGGGGGTCTTGATGAAGCGGAAATGAACGGTGGCCTTGTCCCCAGTGCGCAGACAGTCCTTGTCCATGCTCAGGATGGTGGCCGTCTGCCTGATGCTCCCACAGTGCACTGCCAAGGGAGCCAGGAGGTCAGCAGAGGCCTGAGCCACCCAGGGGCCTCAGGGCAGGGGAGGCAGTGAGTGAAAGCATGAACCATGCTTGAGCTATGTAGCAGGCTAAACCTGGAGGGGCCGAGTGTGGCTAAGTGAGCTGGAGGCCTGCTCTCAGACTGATCCTGCCTCACACTCTCCCACTGTCCTCCAGTTTATAGACCCCGCTGGTCCCTGGACCCACCGTCCTAGTTCTTGAACACAGGCACTCTGCTGGTATGCGTGCCTTCTCTGGACTTTGGGCTTCTTGATGGCAGTGCCCTCACCCATCTTGTCTTTGTCCCCCAGCACCTTAGCATCACTGCCTGGCACACAGCAGCGCTTGGCAGACGTCCGCTGAAGGACTGAGTGTGAGGTCTCTGAGTCTCCAGTGCCCAGCGCAGAACCAGCGCTCGGTTAGTGTTTGCAAGAATGAACAGACCACAGGCTACAGCTTGTAGGTGGAACAGAGGGGATGGTGTCACTAAACAGGACAGAGACCTGACTCTTGGCTGCAGCTGGAACTTTGGGGTGAGGGCTGCTGGAGCCGGGGACTTCCGGCTGGCAGTGCCCTTTGACACCTACCCATGGCCTGGTACCGCGGGCTGATTGTGGTGGGGTGGTGAAGGACCAGGATCTCGGCCTCAAACTCCCAGGAAGCTTGGGGATTCAGGCGTGGAGAAACCATCACCATGCCCTTCCGGATGGATGAGCGCTTGATCTGAAAACAAGAGGGAACCCCAGACCTCAGGGACAGTAATGCCCTGTGGCTTCACGCCCTGGTGTGGTGGGGCAGGAGTCCCTCTGAGAACTGGGACCAACAGGGCCTTGACCTCTCGTTGCGCTGGACCACCAGCTTTCTAGGGCAGACTGTCCCAGGCAGACTTTAGGGCTCTGTCAGGGGGTAGTTATGGGGGCTCAGGAAAGACTTCAGTCAGAAAGCGTCATTTCAGCCAGACCTTGTGGATGGGCTAGAATTGAGTGAGTGGCAGAAGGGCAAAGATAGGCAAGTACTCAAGTGGGAGAAACAGGGTAAGCACAATACGACTGATGGACAGCAGAAAGTCTGGCCTTGCTGGTTAATTCGTTTGGTGGGAAAAGTGGGTGACCCAGGAGCCAGCAGTCACCCCAGTCCCCTGCCCCAGGAACTGAAAGCTGAATGGCAAGAGACTCTGCAAGAGACCTCAACAGCCCCAGGTAGAAAGACCCTCTGCACAGCAGGCAGGCCCCCAGCTGACCTCACCCCTGGTGCAGGGTACCACGGCCAGACACTGTGTGGAGGAACAGAGCTCAGGAGGCCACAGGCCTGGGTTCAAGTCCCAGTATGCTCCCCTGACAAGTCACTCAGGCTCTCTGAGCCTCAGTTTCCTCATCTGTAAAAGTGAGGTCAGCACTCCCTGCCTTGCAGAGCAGCTGTTGAGAGCTGGAGATGAGTCAGAGCCCAGCGTGACGCAGAGCCCGAGGGAGCTTGCAGCTCTCTCCACACTCACCTTCTTCAGTGCGAAGGAGGCAGTCTGGCCCCCGCGCACCTCCTTGACAGGCATGCGCTTGCGATGGATGGATTTGACAGCAATCGACAGGAAGTTACCCAAGGGATCTGGGCCCAGCAGCAGCGTGTCGTTCAGCTTGATCAGGCCCCTCAGTGTCGTCCCAGACACCACGGTCCCCACACCCTGCCGAGAAGACCCCAGCCCAGTGAGTCCATCCGCAGCACAAGATGGCCCCAACAGCCCCGGAGAAGCACCGCTCAGTGCCCCAACCCTGTTCAGCCCACTGAAACGCACGCACCGGGACGGAGTAGGTGTCGTCAATCTGAAACTCGGCAGGCTCCTCCTCCCGGTAGCTGGTGCGAGGGGACAGCAGGTTGAGGAACATCTTGAGCAGGTCGAGGTTCTCACCTGTGACGTTGGAGATTTGGAATATCGGGCACATCCTGGTGGGGGTGTGGTGTGGAGACAGAGGAAGAAAGGTGCGCCCGTGGTGAGCGCCTGCCTGAGCAGGGAGGAGCAGCAGGAGGCCTCAGGCACGGCTGCTGTGACTGAGGGTGCCCCCACCATGCCGTCACTGGCCTCCCAGGCCCCACCTAGCCCACCAACCCGTGCCTGAGGCCTCCTCTCCTTACACCATTTTGTCCCTGAAATCTGTCCCCTCCTCTCTTGTCTTGGCACCACTGCCCTATTCTGGGAGCTCGTGAGTACCCCTTCTTCTTACAGCGCACACATCCTTAAACCCTTAACCAACTCTCCACTGATGAGATACCAGATGGAATCCTTCCTCCCGACACCCCTACCAGTTTATTTCTCTCAGAGTCCTGTATTCCAGCTGGACTGGCGAATCCTCCCTTCTCCTCAAAGCTTTTTTCATTCCCATGTACTTGTTCACTCTAATCCGCCTGCCTGGACTCCTTCCCTCTTATCCAACTACTAAATCCTCTCATCAGGAAACTGTATTCAGTATGAATAGCCCATCTCTAATGCCGCCTCCTTCCAGAGAATCCTTCCCAGATGGGTACCCTTGACTCCCTCTGAGTTTTCAGAAAACTTTAAAAAAAAAACAAACACTGAAATATAATATAGTAGTTGATTTACAGTGCTAAATTTTTATGTAAAGTGACTCAGTTATACACATACATATATATTCAATATTATATATTCTTTTCTATATTCTTTTCCATTATGGTTTGTCATAGGATACTGAATATGCTACACAGTAGAACCTTGCTACTTATCCATTCTATATATAATAGTTTCCTGCCTATCTGCTATCCATGGTTAATCAAACTTCTCAAGATCAGGAATTACACGTTTGCTACATCTAGAATAAGGACTGTACAGAACAGGCACTCAACAAAATGAATGAACTGAAATGGGGCCAACTGAAGCATACCCCCTCTGCTGGCCAACTGGTGGTACTAAAGACAGAGGTAGGGCAGGGAGAAAGGCCAAAATGTCGGGCTGCTCTGGGTCCTGGAGCAAACAGCCCCAAGACTACGGGAGAAGAAGCGGAGTCAACAAAATTTACTACTACCAAGAGACTATCTTTGACCAGTAGCCAACCACCCTGAAGACAAGGACTGTGCCCAAGTCAACTCTGAGTCCTCAATGCCTAAATGAAAAGCCCAGCACAGAACAAACATCCAATAAATATTTATGGAATCAAGGAATTCCCTGGCAGTCAACCACCTTCACTGCTGGCCTGGGTTCAATTGTGGTCAGGGAACTAAGAGCCCAAAAGTCATCCAGCACGGCCAAAAATATATATATATTTATAGAATCAAAGGACATGCTAATGAGTAAATGCCAAAACTCATCTGTGATTAGAGAGCTTTTGAGAAACAACAGTATAAAAAAATTAGGGACTTCCCTGGTGGTCCAGTGGCTAAGACTCTGCACTCCCAATACAGGGGGCCTGGGTTTGATCTCTGGTCAGGAAACTAGATCCGGAATGCCGCAACTAAGACCCAGTGCAGCCAAATAAATAAAATATATTTATTTTAAAAGTCAACAGAAACAGTTATAAAAATGGCTGTGTATCTATCAAACACCAGCCACGCCAGTGCTAAGTGCTTTACATACATCATTGCCAACACTTACAAGAGCCCTATGAAGAAGATAACATCCATTTCACAGATAAGGACACTGAAGTCTCAGCTAGTACTCCAACTTCAGTGAGGCCAGCACCTCACAATCTGGGTCACCTCATACAGCCCCTGAGCAACACCGCTGCGAGCAGAATCATCTATTTCAACCAATCTCTGTGCCTGTGCCCAAGTGACTGCTCCCCACCATTACCTCTCAGAGCTGAAGTTGGAGGCTGTAACAATCACATCATCCTTGCTCTGCACCAGCACAGGGATCTTCCGGCAGCCTGGTGACTTCAGCAGGCGCTGCAACAGCTTCAGGGTTTCTTACAGGGTGAAATGGAACAAAATTAGGGGGACACAGCCTTCTCTTTGGCTAGGCTTCCAAGGCAAGACAGGTCCACTCATTATTGACTCAGCAGGAGACAGACAGACACACAGTGTTAAATGCCATAATGCCTGGAGAAGAGAAGGAGGGCCAAAACTGGGTGAATGCTTGCCAGAGTAGGAGGAGACTGATGGGGAGTGTGTGCTCAGGCCACAGGTCTGAAACCTGTCAGGTTTCTCCAGAGTCTCTAGAAGACTCACATCCTATACGCAAGTGACTTGGGGGTCCATGAGAAGGACAGTGTTGTTCCTAGAATGCTCTGTTTCCTGGGAAAAAATTCATCTGACAAGAGGATCTCTGGATGTTTAGACACCTGCAGAAGCCCTTACGAGGCCCTCCAGAAAGATCATTCTCTCCCACCATCTCTAGCCTAGTCTTGCAACTTTGTTTTGAAGCCTTTGGTTGCAAAAGACCATCAGACTCTGCCCAAATGTCTCCATATATGCCCAGCTTAGATGGAAAAACCCAACCCCCTCTGCCTAGAACCATCTGAAAAGAGATGCCAGATTAGGGCCTTCAAGGATCCTGCATTTTTAACCAGAAGGAACAATGAGCAGGAGGTAACTCCAGGCTGTGCTCAGACCAAGAGCCAAACAGGGAGGAAGCAGAAGTCTCTGGGCTGGTGGACATTCAGGCCAAGGTCTATGCCCAGTACAAGGAAGCAGAAGATCCCAGGCTGCAGACCACCAAGGAGCCACCGTGGGTGACTGTGCCACAGACTGCTGCCGCCAGCACTTACCTTGTAGGATGTTGGCAGGACACATGTCAATCTTGGTGACCACCACAAACACAGGCACGTTGAGGGCCAACGCCAAGCCCAGGTGCTCCTTGGTCATCCCTACGATGCCAGCGTTGCTGCCCACCTGCCCCAACACAGAAAGGACTATCAGGACAAGGGGCACAGAGAGTGCTGCTGGTGGGCACAGGGGCGCAAAGAAGCCTGAGGGAAGAGAGCACTCTCATCTTTGAGGCCACTATCAGAACAGAACACAGGGGCCGCAAGTCTTCGGCCAGAAACCAAACAGCTGTAGCTGAAAGCTGGGCTGGGCACAGACCGCTTTAACCTCCCATATAACAAGATGGCCTGTCAAAATCTGAGGAGACTTGGAGGCAATAAAAAAGAAGACAAACTCAGTCTGGGAAAAGAACTGTCCAGAGTCATCAAAGTGGATTCAGTTTAACATCCCTGGCCCCCAGTTACCCTATCTATAAAATGGGAGGAGAATAATATTCACTTTAAAGAGTTCACTTGAGGTTTAAATAACCAAACATGTTTTAAAGGGCCACACAGAACTAGCAGGAATTAGGTCTTCAGGCAAGAGCCACTGTTACTACTGTTATCATTCCTTCCTGTAACAATAAACATTTCCAAGTATCATAAAGGCCAGTTACATGAATTAATGCACATGCACAAGTGTGCCTGCAAAAGAAAGAGGAAATTCCTCTCCACTGATATGGGGTACTCTCTAAGATATGTTTGAAGGGGAGAAAAGCAAGGTGGTATAAGAGTGGTGATTAGATCACTGTTTGAAAAAAAGCAGCTGTAAGACATCCCAGGGAACATCTGAGATAATGTAAACACTTTTAGACTAGATACTGTATGATATTAGTGCACTCTTGTTCATCTTCTTGGGTGTAAAAACAGTAGCAGACTGTGCGCTGAAGTATTTTAGGACCTGTGAGAGGCATTTGGGGTGAAGAGTCACAATGTCTATAATATAATCTACTTTCAATACACACACATTTGCTGGTATGATTACAAAATATCTCTAGAGGATGTGTAAGAAACTGGCTGTACTGGTTGCCTCCGGAGAAAACGGAACAGAGGCAGGAGAGAGACTTCTCACTCTAAAGTGGAAAGCCTCTAAAGTCCTTAGGTACCTTTTAATTTTTATACCATATGCATGTATTACTCACTAAAACAAAATAAGGTTAAAATTGCCATGACATATTTATACAGGCCTTCATACATTCCAGAGTGTTTTCAAGTGATGCTCTCACTGGTCATCACAGTTCCCAGGGGAGCTATCACCCCACCAACACAGATGTCCCACACATGTTCCCTCTGACTACACCACGACCTCTCTACCATCTTCCTCCTAATCTTCCCATCCCTCCCACCACCTTTCCTAACCTACCCAGACCTGCTTCTCTTCTTCCAAGAGGGATATGAGAAAGCTCTCTCTCTGCTGTCTCTGTATTTTCAAGGGTTTTTTTTTTTTTGAAATTGACTGCCATGAAACAATAATCAAGTATTTCATTGTTTTCTACAGAGATTTTTAGTATTTAGCTCCTGACCTAAAAGTTAAATAATTTATAACATCTCATCTGGGGTGAAGACATGTCCATTGATCACTGTAGCCATGTGGGAGACCCAGGTTTGATTCCTGGGTTGGGGAGATTCCCTGGAGAAGGAAATGGCAACCCACTCCGGTATTCCTGTCCAGAAAATCCCACGGACAGAGGAGGCTGCAGGGCTATAGCCCATAGGGTCGCAAAGTGACTGACACTAGCTAACTGTAGCTCAGTTAGAAAAACGTTCATTTTAAACTGATTTCTATACCCTTAATTTTAATCCAACAACTGCCCCAAATACACTCTACGCTCTTCCTCTAAAACCCCTTCGGGAAGAGCAGCTTTCCTTGGCCAGTCAAGGTTGGTAAGGGTCTCTGCAACGTCCAAAGACACAGGAGATGAAACCACACTGAGATCCTAAGAACCTTGGGCAGAGAGCTGACGAGTGTTCACACATATGCTCTGCCTCTCTTTGCTCTCCAGGCTGGAGAGAATTTGCCCGAGAACCTGTTCGTTGGGCAACTTGATCAAGTTTGTGCTGAACAGATGCTTTCATTTACTATACTTATTAATACAGGCAGCTGGAGGGACTGGGAAATGGGGAAGGGCTTTGAGAAGGATTTGCCAAAGGAAAACCAGCTTGCTTGCACTCTGTGAAAGCTTTGAAGTCGTGACCAAGGCTGTGGGCCTCACAGACTCCTACTCTCTGGCCAGGAAGATCCAAGAGACCCAACTGCGGGATTCACAACGTGATCCAGCCCAGAAGCCTCTGCTCCCTTCCCTCTTCAGTTTATCCACGTGGTGAGGTGCTGAAAAGTCTATTCCCACCAGACTGTGAGCTCTATGGGCACTCAGGACAGCCTGTTCACGGCTCTATTTTCGGGCCTGGCACAGTGCCAGGCACACAGAAGCCTCTCAACAAGTAGCTGTGAGAGGCGGACACCAGTCCCAGGCTCAGAAGAGACCGCCTTCTAGCCCCTCAGTGGCTGTCCGTGCTCTCGCCTCCACTTCATCCCCAGGCTGCCCCATCTCTGAGGGTGCTGCCCAGTATCTCCTCAAAAATAGCCCGACCCCAGGAGGAAACACCTTTCAGAGGTGTTTCCTTTCAGAAGGTAGTAAGAAACGCCCCGGGAGAACCCTCCTCTACACCTCTCTGAAAAACAAGAGAGGTCTGCAGATGGCACCTTGGTTTCTCTTCGAGGATCTCTTCCTGGCCTCACCTAGCAGAAAGATCAAGGTACACCCTTGAGAAGACCGGGCACCCTTGCAACACTTGTCGTTCTTATCCGGTTTCAATGCCCTAAACCAAAGGCTCCTGCCTCAGAACAATTGTAAACACTTGTATACCACCATATACCAGGATCCGAGCCGAAGCCCCCCGCCCTCCTTAGCAGCACCTCACTTACCATGAGCATGCAGAAGTCAGGCAAATGGCCGGTCATGCCAAAGACAGTGGTCTTCAGGTACTTCTCATGGCCAGCCAAGTCGATGAAGGTAATCACCTTAGTGGATTTCTCACAGATCTTTGTCCACTCCAGGCTGCCGCCGTGGCTGTCTGGCTTGTTTACCACATTTCCTTCACTGTCAAAGCCCAGAATGTCGTTGCCCACGCTGCTGGTGCGACCCGACTCAATCTCATGTTTGTGGCGGAAGAGTTTCTGGCGGGCAAAGCCTCGCCCATTGTCCAGCTCCCCGTGTGTCAGGACCCCCAGAAGGGTGCTTTTGCCAGCATCCACGTTGCCCACAACTGCTACCCTGCGTGTACACAAACCCATACATTTGTGTGAGAGTTGGTGGGTGAGTGAGAGTTGGTAGGTGAGTGAAGTGAACTCCAGCAACTGGACCTGTAGGGACGGGCTCACCCCTGAGCCTCTCCAGTTCTCTGCTCCTTTGAGTCATGGGTGAGCACATTGGGAATGCTCTTGGAGCTGTACCCAGGGACTAAAATGTTACTTAGGAGGAACTGAGCTCCCCGACAGGAGCCCTAAAGCCAAGAGGGGCACATGATGCTCTCCTCCATGACCCTGGTTTCTAGCCTCCCAGGCTGAGGGGAGAGCAAGTACCCCCACAAAGTGGCCACAGAACGCAGGGCTGGCCTCCCTCCCACTCTTTCCAAATGGGAGGATTTAAAGATGAAAAAGTATGGAAACATAGAATGGAGCCATTGATGTCACTGGACACTCTTTCCAGGCCTCAGGAAGCAAAAGGACGAAGTGAGTGTGCCCGGTGTCAAAGGCTCAATCACCATTCTCTGTGGTGCCCGGGACCCCAAGGTCATGCTGCAGGGGACCTGGAACCGTTCAGGGCCCCTCACCTGACTTCCAGGAAGTCATTGTCTCCTACTCGTTTTCGGACCAGGTAATCGCGCACACGGCCCCCGGCCTCTTGCCGCTCCCGCAGGAGGATGACATCAGCCTCTATCTGCTCTGCCATGCTCTTCACGGTGGCGTAGGAGGCCTCCATGTCAGCTTCACTCAGCCCGTACTCAGTCCCATCTGGTGACAAGAGTCCACACGTCAGCTGCCACCAAGTCAGCCAGTTAACCACCCGTCACCAGGGCCCCACTCTGGGCACTGCAGAACATGGCTCTCTACCTGACACTTCTGACACTCGGGCACGTGTGGAGTTCATAAGTAACAGGGCTTCCCCATTAAGCAGGGCAGTCATTAATTTCTTCAATGGTAATCAGGGAGACTCTCCCAGGTTTCATGCCAAGTCTCATGCTGGGTACTGGGAATACAGGTGCCCTTGGCGGGTTCACAGCCCAGTGGGAGAGACAGGAAATTAATTAATTGCCATACTGCTTGAGTGCTGTACTATACAACAGTACAAAGAGAATGTAAAGCATGAGCAACTAGCATTGCCTAGGGAAGCTGAACACAGCTTTGCAGGGTGCTGACTTCAAGCTGGGACTCCGAACATGAAAAACGGGCCTGCAGAGAAAGGAGGGAAGACATGATAAGCAGCAGAGCAAAGCGTGGAGCCCGGCAGATCATGGCACATTCAGGGACCGAGAAGCAGCTTGGTGTGCTGGGGAGCAGGATGTCAAGTGGCAGGAGACCATGTGACAGGTGGAAATGGTCAGGCAGGTGAACATCACACAGCAGCAACACACACATATACCAGGGAGGGAAGCCTCGGTGGTTACATGGGGGAGTAACATGATCAGATCGCCGTGGGACAGAAAGATCTCTTGAGCAGCAATGTAAAGTGTGTGCTGGCAAGCAAGAGACCAGAAACGGGGAGCCAAGTTTAGGAAGGAATTCTAATAATACAGTCAAGAGATAACAAGGACAGGAGACAAAGGAAAATGGGGAGAGAATTTACGAACGGCTTTAGGGACAGATTTTTCACGGAGGTGGCTCAGGTGAAACGTCCAGCAAGGAGCTGGAAAAACTGAGTCTGAGCTTAGGATGAGGGAGGAAGGACCAATCAACCAGTAATTTATGGAGTGCCTACTGTCTGACAATCTGGTCAGGTGCTTCCCACATGGAGTCACACTTAATTCCCACAGTAGCTGCCTCCGCTTTCCTCCAGCCTGTCTCCCCGAGAGCACCCCTGCTCCTTCCCTGGGCTCACCTGCAGCATGTGCCCCACCTCTTTTCTTTTCTGCCTCCCAAGACCCTGCAGCTGCTCTCATCCGCTTCCACGTCTCCCCTTACAAACAAGTTCAAGCCATTCCTAAACTAAAGGAGACCAACCTCTCCTCCTGTGCCCCAGCAAATGTACCGTGCTGCCATCCCCGCCAGAGGACACTTGGTGACTGCACCTCCTCACCACCTACTCACTGATCTGATGCCTCTGGAAAAAAACTGGCTTTCAAGTCAGCAGACGCCTTCTACCCCCTCATCCAAAGTCCTTTCCTCAAGCCCTGCAGAGTCAATGCCACTGGCCACCGTCCCTGTTGACTGAAGCACCTCACTCCCACTCTGCTTGCCTATAACCCGAACTCTGTTTTTCTTTTTATTTATTTACTTTTGGCCATGCCTTGCCACATGTGGGATTAGTTTCCCAACCAGGGATCGAACCAGTGCCCCCTGCACTGGTAGCTCGAAGCCTTGACCACTAGAGCACCAGGGAAGTCCCCCAGATTCTCCTGCTTCACCTCCCACCCTCTGGTTTCTCCTTCTGTCTCCTCTCCTGGCTCTTCCTGCTCCTGCCCCTAGATGCCAGCCTTTTTCAGTAGTTGGTCAGTGGCCCTCTTCTCTATCCTTGAACATTCCCCTCGACTATCTGGATATTCTATGGCTTCCACTGTCATTTGAAAACTATAAGAAACATTCATAACTAGTCCTCTTCCCAGAGCTCTATCCACTCCCTTTTTAAACAACAGCACAAAAACTAACAGCATTAACAAAGCATTTCAGTCCTCCCTGTAGCCCTATGAGTTAGATACTACTGTTCCCATTTAGTATTGGGGTACACGGAACCCAGAGGTCTCAGAGCTGGGAGGGAGCAGAGGGGCCATGGGTCTTCTGATTCCACACCTAGAGCCTGTTCCTTTGGCAAGGGCTCCCCTTAATGCCAGACCAGTTCCTCCTCCTGCCTTCCCTGTTTCTGATGACACCACTATCCTTCCAGTCACCCAAGATTAATACTCATTACTCTAGTCCTGCCAAGTCTAGCTTTCCTTGTTCCTGCTCTCCTTTCTTTGCCAGTCCAATGTCACCAGCCTGATTCAGGCCCTCATTTACCTGAATCATCACAAGATCCCTAACTGGTCTTAACAAATCCCATCTGTTTCCTCCAACCCATCCTGCATAGATGCACAAGCTCGAGTTCCTAAACAATGCACAGCGCTGACATTGTCACTTTCAAGTCAAAACCTTGGAAAGGCTCCCCAGGTCCAGCAGCGTCCAGTTCTAATTCCTTAGAGGTGTCCATCTAAGGAATTAGAACTACTCCACCCCTTCCCCATCCTCCCCTCCTATATTCTGTTCCAGTGCAGATGGCCCAGTCACCATCCCCCATGTTTTCTGCACTCTGCCAGCTCTACACCTTTGCTCATGTATTTCCTACCCTGGAAAGCCAATCAGCACATTTCCACTTGTCAAAAGCCTACCTATTCTGCTCCCTTATGAAATTTACCACGAATAGTGTTTTGGATGTGTCTTCACCCACTATACGCAAGCATCTCGAGGATAAGGACCGTATCTCAAATATCCCTGGACACTCCATGAGGGGTGCCTTTCCTATACCAAGTCCGCAAATGTCTGCAAAATGCTAAAACAAATGAGCAAAGAGTGAGCAGTTGGGTCAAGGAGCTTCTAAATGCATGGCCAACTGAGCTCTGGAAATCTTCTGGATTTCCCCAGAGAAGGGATTGGAACTGTTCCTGAGAGAAGGCTGGCTGCCTTGCCATTCTGGCCAGATCCCCTTTTCTGTTTCTGTTACATTGAAAAGCAATGCTTTCAGGTTCTATCTCACACCAGGGGGCAATCAATAGCGTCACCTATCCATCCAGGGCTCCCAGTATTCTGTGACTGAAAATACCCCCAGTCACATCAGCCTTCTCCAGCATGTCCTCACTTGGTAGGAGTGGGAAAAAAAGCCAAGGAGAAAAGTCAGAGGTCCAATCACTAAGGGCCACATACTAAGCCTCGTGGGAAGCGAGTCAGATTTCGGTCCTGCTTCCTGACTCACCCTCCTGCTCAACATGCAGTAGGGGGTCCCCATACTTTTAGGATACAAGTCTAAACGCTTTGGTGTGGCATTCAAAGACTCTCAGAGCTGGGCCCTGACTACCGGTCCAGTGTCCCTTCCTGACACTCCCAATCTCACCCTCATTCCCACTTTACTGAATCACCTCTGATCCACCAAAAACTCCACAATCACAATGCCCCCATGCCTCTGTGCTTGTGGCTTTCTTGGCTCACTAACTACTGCCTCCACTCACCTAGGAAACTCCTACTCATCCTTTAGAATTCACTCATCGGGCACCTCCTCCTTCAGAAAGACTTTTAAGCCTTCTCTGACCCTGCCACAAACTTATAATACTCCTCCCACATTTCCTGAACTTTTAATGCAGTACTTAGTTCTTAGAAAGTCATGATTTAATATTTGAGGAATGAACAAGGTTCTTTTTGAAAGAGATCTCATGGTAAATCAATTATAACCTGGAACCTTTAAAAAGTGACTAACTACTAATACTAAAAAGCATTTATATAGTGCTTACTATATGCCAAGTGTTAATCCTCACCACGATACCACGGGCTAGATTCTATTATTATCTCCATTTTAAGGCAAGGGAAAGAACCCGTAAGGCAAACTCAGACCTGCCAGGTTCCAGAACCTCACCTAACTACAGAACTTGAACTAACTAATCACGGTGCCTCCTTTTAATATCAGTCTTAAGAATGTATATTTAAAGAGCACAATCCTCCACCCTGCTTAGAATTTTTTAATAACCTAATTTATCTATACAGATTTCTCTGAGGCGGGGGTGGCGGTGGGGGTGATGGTACCATTAGCCCCATTTTACAGATGGAGGAAGCAGTCAACAGAGGGGAAGCCCCAAATACACGGGAAGTCAGTGATGGAGCTGACCCCTGGGGCTTTGCATCTCCTTCAGTCTTCCATTTGAAGTTGAACTTGTTTAACTAGTTGCAATCTTTTTCTGTCTCTAAAGAATTCCAGCAGGAAGGAGTCACTATGAATCTAATAGTATCCAATTGGTAGATGCCAAGATAATGCTTTGGTGTGTAAGATACATGTTAATGAATGTTTGTTCTTATGCTTTGCCATGGGAGGGTTAATTAACTGTGAGCCATCAAGGTCTGGTAAAGTTCACTAAGAGTTCATATTAAAGAATAAGGGAGCAGTGGGGGCTTTACAGGGCTTCCCTGGTGGCTCCAACCGTAAAGAATCCGCCTGCAATGCAGGAGCTGCTGCTGCTGCTAAGTCGATTCAGTTGTGTCCGACTCTGTGCGACCCAGTGGACGGCAGCCCACCAGACTCCCCCGTCCCTGGGATTCTCCAGGCAAGAACACTGGAGTGGGTTGCCATTTCCTTCTCCGGATTCAATCCCTGGGTTGGGAAGATCCTCTGGAGTAGGGAATGGCCTCCCACTCCAGTATTCTGGCCTGGAGAACTTGATGGACAGAGGAGCCTGGCTGGCTAGGGTCCATGGGTCGCAGAGTCGAACTCAACTCAGCTTTAAGAATCTGCATCTTCAACAAACAGTCCCAAGACTTGTCAGAATTGACCTAGATGTGGTTTTCTTCAATTTTATACGTTTGAAGTGATCTTTGAGTGGTTCATCCTATTACAGCAGGCCAGATGTGACACAAAGGCTTTTCAAAAGGCTCCCAATGAACCCCTAGTCACCAAATGGAATGGCTTTTTCTGAACCTAACTCTCCCTGCTGTCTCTGTAACACTTGACAATGCTGACCATCTCTCTCTCTCGACATGAACCTCCTGCTTGGCCTATCTCTCTCACCATGCCTTCTTTAAAGTGATAAGACCTGAAACTGGGGAGGTGGCAGCAAAGACAGAAAGGAAAGGATAAACATGAGAAACATTTCAAAGGAAAGCAGAGCAGTATTGGGAGATCAAACCCTTCTTCCTTGCGTCAATTTTGCAGCATTTCTAAATGCTGTTTTCTACTGAAGTTAATTATGTATATGCCATCTTTCCTTCTCAGGACAGAGGACAGATTATAAGTATCCAGTGTTTTGCAACAGTATCAAGACCTTAGAAGGATACTTAATAGATATTTGTCAAACAGTTCAAAACTGATTTTGAGATTTCTACCATCTTAGACTCACACTGTAGAAGAATTATTACCTGTCTTTATAAAAAGCTACATTCAGTGAAGAGAACTAGTCCTTTAATGATGCATGGAGGCCTACTTAAAACTTGCAAAGACCACAGACAAGATCTAGTACAGGCTAAACTGATAACTATTAAACAAGCCCAGCTGCCATTTTAGCAAAGATAATGTCTAAATGAAGGTAAGAGTAAGCAGGCTTTGCATTGAGAGTATAAACTAGGAATGACTGGGGGTGGGAAGCCCAGGATATAATCTGGGATGCTGCCAGGGGGGTGGCCTTCCTCTAAAACAATGGGCCCCTAAAGTGGAATAAGAGGGCTAGAGGGCAATAACAAGTCTCTTCCAGAATGGCAACAAGCCTACGTATGTGATAGGATCTCACAGCTATTCCCACTGACTGGTCAGTGTGGACCAGGGCAAGGCAGCCTTGCTGAAGAGAGAATTCTGGATGTCCTTTTCTTGCTGACATCAGGAAGTATCACAGAGGTTTTCTGCTAAGCAGGCAACAAGCAGCAATGGGACTGGTAAATCAGACTTGGAGGGGAAGACCTAGAACTACCTAGGGAAGACTTAATTCTAGACCTAATTGTGACTTACTCCATTATCTCAGACAAGAAGTTTCCTTGCTCTGTGCTTCATCACACCTTATGCAAATGCAGGGTACTGGAAGCAGAAACGAAGTTTCTGTAAAATCTCTTGGAAAGTGAATCTTTAAAGTCAAGCACATTAGGACCACTAAGGTGGGAATTAACATTATCACGTTGTACTTTCACATTCTCCCAAACAGTTCTGCAGACACTAAAGAATCACTGCAACTGAGACACACGAACAGGAAAAGTTGATAAAAGAGGGAAAATGTGCTCTAAATAATGTTTTTAAAAATAAAGTGAAAGGAAAACTATGCTCACCTGATCCCTGCCCAATGACATATATGGTCTCTCCGCATCCCTCGTCCATCCTCTCCCACATTTGCCGAAGTAGGCTGTCATACTGCTCTGATGTAGGGCTCACTAGAACCAGCTAGAAGAGAAACCAACAGCCTTAGGACCACACTTACTAGAAGAGCACCACAGCCAACAAAGACCCTGACTGAACCCCACTGCGCCCTGACCTAAACTAGCTTCGCAGCCCCCTCATGGCCTCTTTGCCTCTCTTCAAATAGCCTTTGAGCTCAAGGCCTTATGAGTTTGTTCGAACCCCAACCCACAGAAAAGAGGGTGTGAGCAGCCTGCCTCCTGCTGCTTAACACAAGGGGCAGGAGCCACAGGGACTGACAATGTGGCATTGTAGCCAGAAATTAATGAGCAGTGTTTTACACCTACATGCCAAGGTCTTCTACCTGCAGCTTGCAACTCACAGGACAGGGATCTCATATACTGCCATGCTCTCCATCCAAGGCCAATGGTTCCTATAACAACGTAAGAATTCTGTTCCATCTTGCCTTGGCTATCTTGATTATTTAGGAATCGGCAGTAAAAACTGCTGCAAGATTTATCTTTATCAACAAAACACCCTAACCTCTAAGATGGGTATCAACACCATTATTTTGTGAATTTCTGCCAATAACATTAAAATATCAACCATTTATTTGGGGAGGCTGTTTACCAACAGGCATGTCAAATTCCATTCTCAAACTGTCATATGTGACCTTGGACAAAGAACTTAACCTCTGAGTCTCAGTTTTTTTAGTCTACAAAATGGAGATACTATTACCTACCTCCTAGGGCCACTGTGAAGACCAAATAAGATAACATGTAAAGCATCCACTCCACAGCTCAATAAGTGGTAATTACAGTTTTCCCCACCCAGTCATTCCTAAATGAAACTAGATACCGCAATTCACTAATTCCCTCTCTCTTTGGAAGCTCTCAGAGTCTTATGTCCATCCCCACATTTAACTATGGCAAGTATATACACTTACAGCTTCTAACCTTTCCCTCAGGAATCAGTCTATTTAACCCATCTCTTCTCTCTCATCACATCAGTTTTTTTCAATATCATCAGTATTAATTTACACAGCATCTTTAAAATAATGAGAAAGACTTCCTCAGCTTCATGACGAAGACACACCTCCCTACCCTGGAACATTAAATAAGTTGGTCAGGAAATAAATCTGTTTGCAACTCTGCTGGGCCATTTCCCACTGTTTTCAGGCTTCTTCAGCACCTTGGCCATGAACTGACATCTAGTTCATCTGCTTCCGAGTCAAGTGCATCTCTTACAATTTCCTGAGTTGACTCATCAGAGCCTGTACTTTGAACCTAGGTGCTGGGTCTTCTGCATTGTGTCCCATTGCCTCATACACTTCCCCTGATCATCCTCTCTTTGAACCTGGCCGGCAGCCTCATTATGGCATTAGAGGCACCAGAGAGGACCCTGTGCTAAGCTGGAGTGCTGGCTTTTAAGCGCTCAGTGGAGACTAGAGGGAGAGAGCTGCTGGTTTCAGGAAAGTTCTCTCCAGTTTAGATCAAGTTTCATGAAGTTTTGTCACCACAGACTAAAAAATCACAAATGTTTTCAAAACTCATTAAACATCTCTATTGTAAGTATCCAACAACAGGTAGGAGGTGAGATGGGTGTGCTCTCTTGCATCAGCTGCTATTTAATCTGCACAGAGAATCATCAGTTCCTTCAATTCCCTTCAAACATTTACTGAGTAGTAAGTAACCGGCAGTGTAGTAGATTTCTTACATAAGTTTCTCATTTTTACTACGTATTTGTACTAAAAAAAGATGATGAAGCTGGAGAACTGAGAGGTTAAGACACTTTCCCAAGGTCACAGAGCCTTTTTAACTGGCAGGGCAGAAAAGGGAACCCAGCCTAGTCCGACTCCCAAGCTAGCATTCTTTCCTTTAGCAACGTTAGGAACCTTCAAAACGCCAGTCCCAAATTATACTTAATTATTTATCCCCGCCCCCACCAACGCCAAGCAGAAGGTTGAGCGCTTAAAATCCTGCCCACCTTCGCAAAAGCTCAGAAAACACGATCTAAAACGTCCTTCATTATTCCAGTCATACAAGATAAGGTTCCATTCCCAGAAGACGAAACTATGGGTCATGCCCATCTTTCACTTTTGTTTTGGGTGGATTTCTAAAGGAGACATTCTTGATTGAGTGACTACTTAATATTGCCTTTCTCCACACCAGGAAGAGCCGAAGCTGCCTCCCGGCTCCCCCTTCGACTACCTGATCCTCCCGCGCTCGCCCTGCCAGAGCCACCTTCGACCCTCGGCTGCCGTGGACAGTCCACGGAGAGAGTCCCTCTCGATGTCCCGGGGAGGCGGCACCGCGTGGGGACCGCCACTGCGCGGGCAGCTGCCGGCGTCGGGCGCCCGCGTTCCACGTGGCGGAGCCGAGGGGTTGTGATCTCGGCGGGAGCCGGACGGCGGGGAGGCCGGGTGGGCGCCACCAGAGAAGGACTGCGGTGCCCGCGGGCAGCCGGAGCCGCCCCTAGCCCGGGAGCCCGCCGCGCGTCCCGCACTTACAGGTGGGCGGGCTTGGGCCCTCCCGCCCCCGCCGTCGCCCCAGAGACGGCTCGGCCCACCGCCCGGTTCCCCCTCAGTGCCCTGTCCCCTCAGCCGCCGGCGCCCGGGGCCTACCTTGCTGGTGAGGTCCAGCTCCGGTTCGCCGTTGAGCGCCTCGCCGTCCTCGCTGCAGTCCGAGTCGAAGCCCCCGTGGAGCCGGGCGGCAGCCGCAGCGGCTCTGGCCGCCCCCGGAGAGCTGGGCTCGGGGGCGAACATAGAGGCCGGGACCGGCGACTCCATCGGGGAGCGACTCCGCTCCGCCGCCATCTTTAATAACTTAGGCTAATTCGTAGCCGGCCTCCCCTCCCTCTCAGCTTATTTGCCTAATCTATGAGCGGCCACGCCCCCAAACCTTATCAGAATAATTTATGCGAAAATTCTCCCGCCGCGTAGAGGGTGACACGTATCTCTAGCTAAGAAACAATCGACCGGCCCTCTCGGCCACCAATCGCTACAGCTCGTTCAAGTACCTAATGAATAATTAATGAGGCCCAAAGCCCAACAACAAAAGTCTGGGACGTCACGCGCCTGGATCGTAGCTTTCAAGTGGGCAGTACAGTGTCCACGCTACCGGCCTGGAGTCTTCCCGCCAATGGGAGCAGAGCGGTGTACGACTGACACATCAGCCAACCAATAAGGAGAGATATACACATCGCGTTTACCCTTACCGCCCATCACTCCCCAAGATTTAAGAGGCGGTGCTCAGCTTCCAAATCCTGCAGTAGGATTGTCGGGGGCGGAGAGCCTTCCGATGATAGACAGGAGAAAGGCCCAATCCAGTCTTCGGATAAGTCCCGCGCCCACGGAGATTGTAAACTGAGCAAGTCACCTCCCACTCAACTCAATGACTCCAGGCTGTCACAGAAGACGGATTTTCAACCTGCTGGCAATCTCCAGGCAATTTTAATAAGATCGATGCCTGGAGTACTATAGCAGCCAGAGCGCGGCAATTAATTAAATGCTGACCTTAGGGAGAATTCCCCATTCATTGTCTCTGCGGAGAAAGCAATTACACGACCAAAATGAGGCAACCAGCTCAAACAGAAGCCAAAAGTACCTCACCACATTTGTAAACTGAAAGGCGAAACTCTAGTGTCTGCTAAGGTAGCTTCCTATGGGAGATTCTTCCAGTGTCATCAGCTGTGGAAAACTCCAACTCAAAACACTATCAATACCCGTTCTACTGTCTTGAATTCTTCTTCCAAAAGACTGAAAAGCTTGAAGTTAGGGATTAGTCAAACTCTAATAATGCTGGCCACGGCGACTCGTCCCAGGCAGCAAGCAAGCAAGAGCAGCCATTTGAGTTGAGAAGATAACATACCCAGGTTTAGGGGTCTGAAAACACAAAGTTTAGTGAGCAAGAGACGGAGTTCCAAAGAGCCTTCAGTTCCAAGGATCTACTTGAGAGTTAAGAGACAACTTCTTGTTCCTGTTTGCAACCAAATCTGTACAAATACAGCTAGGAATCTGGAACAAGAAGTCATCCAACTCCAAAGGTTTTGATCAGTTTTTTTCTTCTGGAGAAATTGCTCACCATTAAACTACCGCACAATTGCACTCATCTCACATGCTAGTAAAGTAATGCTCAAAATTCTCCAAGCCAGGCTTCAGCAATACGTGAACCATGAACTTCCTGATGTTCAAGCTGGTTTTAGAAAAGGCAGAGGAACCAGAGATCAAATTCCCAACATCCGCTGGGTCATGGAAAAAGCAAAAGATTCCAGAAAAACATCTATTTCTGCTTTATTGACTATGCCAAAGCCTTTGACTGTGTGGATCACAATAAACTGTGGAAAATTCTGAAAGAGATGGGAATACCAGACCACCTGACCTGCCTCTTGAGAAATCTGTATACAGGTCAGGAAGCAACAGTTTGAACTGGACATGGAACAACAGACTGGTTCCAAATAGGAAAAGGAGTACGTCAAGGCTGTGTATTGTCACCCTGCTTATTCAACTTCTATGCAGAGTACATCATGAGAAATGCTGGGCTGGAAGAAGCACAAGCTGGAATCAAGATTGCTGGGAGAAATATCAATAACCTCAGATATGCAGATGACACCACCCTTATGGCAGACAGTGAAGAACTAAAAAGCCTCTTGATGAAAGTGAAAGTGGAGAGTGAAAAAGTTGGCTTAAAGCTCAACATTCAGAAAACTAAGATCATGGCATCCGGTCCCATCACTTCATGGGAAATAGATGGGGAAACAGTGGAAACAGTGTCCGACTTTATTTTTTGGGGCTCCAAAATCACTGCAGATGGTGACTGCGGCCATGAAATTAAAAGACATTTACTCCTTGGAAGGAAAGTTATGACCAACCTAGATAGCATATTGAAAAGCAGAGACATTACTTTGCCAACAAAGGTCTGTCTAGTCAAGGCTATGGTTTTTCCTGTGGTCATGTATGGATGTGAGAGTTGGACTGTGAAGAAGGCTGAGCGCCAAAGAATTGATGCTTTTGAACTGTGGTGTTGGAGAAGACTCTTGAGAGTCCCTTGGACTGCAAGGAGATCCAACCAGTCCATTCTGAAGGAGATCAGCACTGGGATTTCTTTGGAGGGAATGATGCTAAAGCTGAAACTCCAGTACTTTGGCCACCTCATGCGAAGAGTTAACTCACTGGAAAAGACTCTGATGCTGGGTGGGATTGGGGTCAGGAGGAGAAGGGGACGACAGAGGATGAGATGGCTGGAGATGGCTGGATGGCATCACTGACTCGATGGACGTGAGTCTGAGTGAACTCCGGGAGTTGGTGATGGACAGGGAGGCCTAGTGTGCTGTGATTCATGGGGTCGCAAAGAGAAAATCACTGCAGAAACTGACTGAACTAAACTGATCCTACATATATCTCCATTAGATAAAAATATTAAAATCCCAGTTTGTCAGAAGAGCCAATTATGGCATTATATTCTAGAATAATATTGATATTTAGACTCTTACCAACTGGCTCTTCCAGAAGGAGTTCAAGTTCAGAATGTGCTTACACCTGATGGTATGCGTTAAAAAAAAAAAAAATGCCCTTCTCACTACAGGGCTTTACCCATTAAAAATATATATTAACAGAGAAGGTACTACTTTTTTTTTTTTTTTTTTTTAAGAAATGTCAGATCTTTTTTTGTTTGTTGATTTATCTGTGGCTGTGCTGTGTCTTTCTGCCATAAGGGTGGTGTCATCTGCATATCTGAGGTTATTGATATTTCTCCCGGCAATCTTGATTCCAGCTTGTGTTTCTTCCAGCCCAGCGTTTCTCATGATGTACTCTGCATAGAAGTTGAATAAGCAGGGTGACAATACACAGCCTTGACGTACTCCTTTTCCTATTTGGAACCAGTCTGTTGTTCCATGTCCAGTTCAAACTGTTGCTTCCTGACCTGTATACAGATTTCTCAAGAGGCAGGTCAGGTGGTCTGGTATTCCCATCTCTTTCAGAATTTTCCACAGTTTATTGTGATCCACACAGTCAAAGGCTTTGGCATAGTCAATAAAGCAGAAATAGATGTTTTTCTGGAACTCTTTTGCTTTTTCCATGACCCAGCGGATGTTGGGAATTTGATCTCTGGTTCCTCTGCCTTTTCTAAAATCAGGTTGAACATGGCAGAAAGTGAAGAGGAACTAAGAAGCCTCTTGATGAAAGTGAAAGAGGAGAGTGAAAAAGTTGGCTTAAAGCTCAACATTCAGAAAACTAAGATCATGGCATCCAGGTCCCATCACTTCATGGGAAATAAATGGGGAAACAGTGGAAACAGTATCAGACTTTATTTTTTGGGGCTCCGAAATCACTGCAGATGGTGACTGCAGCCATGAAATTAAAAGACACTTACTCCTTGGAAGGAAAGTTATGACCAACCTAGATAGCATATTGAAAAGCAGAGACATTACTTTGCCAACAAAGGTCCGTCTAGTCAAGGCTATGGTTTTTCCAGTGGTCATGTATGGATGTGAGAGTTGGACTGTGAAGAAGGCTGAGCACCAAAGAATTGATGCTTTTGAACTGTGGTGTTGGAGAAGACTCTTGAGAGTCCCTTGGACTGCAAGGAGATCCAACCAGTCCATTCTGAAGATCAGCCCTGGGATTTCTTTGGAGGGAATGATGCTAAAGCTGAAACTCCAGTACTTTGGCCTCGTGATGTGAAGAGTTGACTCATTGGAAAAGACTCTGATGCTGGGAGGGATTGGGGGCAGGAGGAGAAGGGGACGACAGAGGATGAGATGGCTGGATGGCATCACTGACTCGATGGACTTGAGTCTGAGTGAACTCCGGGAGTTGGTGATGGACAGGGAGGCCTGGTGTGCTTCGATTCATGGGGTAGCGAAGAGTCGTACACGACAGAGCGACTGAACTGAACTGAACTGTGCTGTGCTGTATCTCCATTGCTGCTCTCAGGCTTCCTCTGGTTGCAGTGCACAGGCTTCCCGTTGCCGTGGCTTCTCTTGATGTAGAGCACCAGCTGCAGTAGTTGCAGCTCACGGACTTATCTGCCCTGCGGCACGTGGGATCTTCCAAGACCAGGGATCCAACTGGTGTCCCCTGCATTGCAAGCCAAATTCTTAACCACTGGATCACCAGGGAAGTCCAAGGAGGTACTTCTTTAAGAATCTGAAATCACATTTTAGAGAAGGACTTCCTTATCATGTTTACATCCTTTTTCTGAAGACAGGTTAGAACCTAGGTTCAAATCCTAGGTCCACTACTTACTAGCTATGTGACCTCAAACAAATTAATCTGTGCTTCCGTTGTCAGCACAAGGAGAAGTATGAACTTAACAGGATAGTTCACAGTAAATCAGCTAATATAAGTAAAGCACTTAGAACAATGCTTGCAAGCCTCAATAACGAATCTTTTGCAAATATAACTTTAATCCTTAGGTGGGTTACACATTATAAAAAATTCAAAAGTTGCGTCAATCAGGGCAGAGGACTCCCGATCACACAGGCAGGCACATAACCTGCTAAGTGCTAGTCTGTACAGTCACTGGTTGGTGCGTGCTCCGTCACGTCTCTTTGCGACCCTGTGAACTGTAGCCCACCAGGCTCCTCTCCACGAAATCTTCCAGGCAAGAATACTGGAGTGGGTTGCCATTTCTTACTCCAGGGAATCTTCCCGGCACAGAGCTCAAAACCCAGACCTCTTTCTTGCCTCTCTTGAACTGGAGTGCAAATTTGGAGTGCCTCCAAAATCTGGAGGCAGATTTTTTACCACCGAACCATCTGGGAAGATATCACTTGTGTTAAGCCCAGCCAAGATTTAACACCTAACTAAATTGCAGTTTCAGCCTCTATCAGGAGTAGCATCTTTAATTAATCACTACTGAACTACTCTGCCTGATAAAACCCTTGCCTTCCTATAAGGGAATGTGCCCTTCCAGCAATACAATCCACTTTCTTCTATTAAAAACCTTCCATTTTGCACAACTTCTAGGAGCACCTTTCTATTTACTAGCTGGGGTGCTGCCAGATACATGAGTTGTTTAATAACTCAATTAGATTTTCAAATTACTCAATTGAACTTTGTGTTTTAACAGTGAGTTCTGTTGAAGCAGAATTAAAGAAATGACCGAATCGTTATTTTTTTTATTGTTTTTCGAACTTTCTGAACAAAAAATTCAAAAAGAAAAAAAAAAAGCGGGCGGCGGAGATTCATGCGAGACTGAATTCATCTTCCTGATACACACACTGCTCTCAAGATAGACCTAGAGAAAATTCAGAGGAAAACTCTATGGCCACCACCATGGACCAGACGGGAACCTGAGGCAAAAGGACGGTGGTCTGTGAGTAGCAAGCCGAAATTCGACACCAAGGAACTGAAATAGGGCTGTACACCACTTCAAACTCGGCTCGCAGCAAGGAACTCAGCACGCAGGAGCTCCTGGAAAGTGACGGCGGTCGGGCCCACTAACCAAGAAACTCTGCGCCCGTCCGCGTCAGTAAAGTGCTATGAAATAACCTGGGAAACGGCGTGCTAGACAAACATAAAACGGTCGGCGCAGGTAAGACTAGTCCGGGTTCGCGCAAGCAGTCAGCCCCAAAAGCACGGTCAGAGAGAGCGGACGGGTGGGAAGAGCCGCTAAAGTGCAGCCGCGGGCCGGGTCGCCGCCCTGGAACGGAGCCGACGCCCAGGGGAAGCGAAGGGCGGAATAGGCACCGGGGCGGGACTCGCCGGGCCGCCTGGCCAGCCCAGCCCCGGAAGGAACAGAGCCGAGGAACCCGGCACTTAGCTCTTCCTACGGCGAGCTAGCGCCGCCGCCGCGGCTGCCGCGGCCGCCGAACTCCCAACCCCGCACCCCTAGGAGACCCACCGCAGCCCGCACCCTGTTAACGGGACCGCCACCGCGGCCCAGAAGCCGGCGCCGCTGACGTCACGCTGACGTCAGACGTGACGCCGCGGCTGGGCGGGAGCGGGGAAACGGCGAAGGAGGGCGTTTCCGGAGCACGCGCCGGGCGGGGACCGCTGACGTCGGGCTCAGGTGCGTGCGCTCCCCTGCCCGCCCGCCCGGAGCGCGACCCAGGTGGCGGCCCGCAGCTCCAGGTGGCGGTCGGCAGCGGTGAGAGGGCGAGCGGCGGCGCGGCAGCAGGCTGTCCGGGCGGCGCGGGGACCGGGGTTAGGGGAGCGGCGGGAGGGCGGCTCGGGTTTTGCACTCACGTGACGGGGGGGAGGTTGGGGTGGGGGCTACGAGCTGGGTGGGCCCAGGCCCCCGAGAGCGAGGCGAGCTGTCCGGCCCCACCCCTGACTGGCCTGCGCGTCGCCGCGAAGGACCTTCCCTGGGGCTGGGGCTGGGGCCGGACCCGCCGCGCCGCTTCCCGGGGCAGCCCGGTCCTCCGCGGTGGCCCGCACGACCGCCGGAGCTGACAGGAGTTGTCTTCTCCGTAGGGCCGCGTCGAGAGGGTGAGAGTTCGCGCTTTCCGAAGGAACTGCGTCCGTCTCGGCCTCTCGAGGTCCCGCCGCACCCAAGAGGATGGAGAGCCTCCCCCGAGGCCGCAGCAGGGCCCGCGAACCCACGCCGGCCAGCCCTCGTTAGCTGCTCGAAATTTGCGTTTTATCCGCCGCTTAGGCCTTGTTTCCCAAGCCAGTGACTTCGTGGTTCCAAAGAAATGGAAGAAAAGGAGCGATGTGACCGATTCCATCCGGTCGTCCTGCCTTGAGGCCTGGTTGGCATTTGCAGAGAGAAAATACAACAAGAAAATCGTTGGGTTTTTTTGGAGGGGGTGGAAGAAGGAAAACAAGGTCTTTGATTTTACATGGTTTTTTAAAACTTCTGCACTTTGACAGTGGCGGTAAAATACACTAATCCAAAAGTTAATTTTTTGTTGAGAAGAGAGGGATTATTTTTCCTTTTGAGTCCAACCTTTTCTTCTCCCCGTGACAAAGCATAAATCATGGACACCAGAAAGTAAGGTGGACCTCAGGAAATCTCAAAAGACTGAGAAGCTTACATTCCTCCTCAGGAGGGAAGGGTGGGGTGTTTTTAGCCCTCTCTGGAACCTAAAAGGAAAAACATGAGTTGCGTGCCATGGAAAGGAGACAAGGTCAAATCTGAATCATTGGAGCTGCCCCAGGCAGCACCCCCACAAATCTACCATGAGAAACAGCGCAGGGAGCTCTGTGCTCTGCACGCCCTCAATAACGTCTTCCAGGACAGCAATGCCTTCACCCGGGAAACGCTGCAAGAGATTTTCCAGAGGTAGGGAACTCCCCTTCTCGTTCGGGTCTTCATACATATAGTTGTTGCTCTTTCTGAATTTCTGTGCATGGGGCAACTTCTCTGCTGCATAAACCTTCAAACTAACAGGTCTTATTAGCTAGATGCTGTTAGCAGGTGTAAGGGACACAGGAATGGGAAAGAGAATAATCAGGACCATTTACTGAGCACCTCCAGTGGGCTAGGGTCAGTGCTAAGAGCCTCAGTGGTGTTATCTCAAGTGATCCCCTCTACAGTCCATTGGAATGTGTAATTATTTCCATTTTGTGGATAAAGACAGGACTCAGAGGAGTTCAGTAATTTGCCCAAGGTAACATAACAAGAAATGAAGCCAAGCTTAAATCCAGGTTTGTTGCTGTGCTGTTGACCACGGTGATATTAATGCCGCTCAAGTCCTGCCCTCAAGGAGTTTAAGAGTTTAGAAGGGGAACCAGATAGGTACACACTCAATCACCTGTCATCAGAGTTGAAATGTTGTGGGTTCCGTAAGAAAGTTCTTGCACAATACTCAGCTTCTCTGTGAAGCCATGTGCTGGCCTTGGTGCTTTTTATATGGTGTTTTGTTTAGCTCTCTTAGTTGATTTACTGTCTCTTTTTTACTGATATAGAAAGAGAAGGAAAGGTCAGGTAATGTCCAAACAGCTTTGAAGTAGCAAAGCTATAATTTGAGGCTGACTCTAGGTCCTCTCCCCTTTCTACTTCATTCCAGATGGCCTTTCTTATCTACTTTGCAAAGTGCTACCAGACAGGTTGATAGAAGTTCAGCTTTTTTCTCTCAGCTTTGATGTTTTAAAACTTTTCTCTCAAAGAGTTTGAGAAATGGTTCGGCAGTGTCTGGATAAGCAGCATGTCTGCAGTCCATAGCAACTTTGGCAGTGAGCCTGTCTCACTACTCTAGCTACTAAAGAGTTATCCTGCTCAGTTCTCAAGTGCGAAGAAAGCTCAGGAATTCTTCAAGCAGTGCATATTGGCAGTTACAGAAGATCCTTCTCTGACTCCATTCAGAGATGAAATTATGGCCCCAGGAGGGCCTGAATTACAGCTGAGAGCAACCTATCTGGGGTGATTTTTGAAGCATAGGTATGGACCATTTACCCTAAAAGAACCATAGGCCCTCTTTTAAAAGAATGTTAATCTTGGTGTGCTGACAAAGTTATAATGAGGGTAATTATTTTCCAAGGTCAATAATAACCATAGTAATGCCTTAGCAGGGCAAATGTGTCCTTTGCATCATAGCCATTACCTGGCAAGTAGAATGAACTCTTCAGGCAACAGGGCCCTGGGAGATGAGATAATTTGTCTCAGATTGCTGGAGGCCAGTCCTTTAGACTGCTCCCATTTGGCTAGCCATTAATACATCTTCTACTCCTGATTGAATATTTGCAAATTATTTCCTAATTGAAGACTAGGGAGAAGGAAAAGACCCCGAGTGCTTGAATGTGCTTAATACTTTGAACTCTGACAAGCTTACAACCTTATTAGGAGTGATCCTAGGAAACCAGAATTCACCTTAAGCAATTTACCCAGTTTCACTCAACTAGCAAAAGTCAAGTACAAGATTCTGTGTGTCCATTTAGAAGTTTTTCACAGATAAATTTGGCCCGGGTCAACATGATGATAACCACTAACACAGATGAGCGCTCACTCTGTACGAGCACTGTTCTGACTGCTTTCCTTGTGTTAACTTGCTCCTGACACCCATTTTACAAGGTAGATCCTGTTACTTCTGATTTTTCCAGATGAGGGAACATAGACCTATTAATCGCAGGATTTGGACCCAGGCTTTGTGAATGGAGGACCTGCTTTCCTAACTACTCTGCTCCTTCCTGAATATTGGGAAGGGATGTCAGAGCAATTATATCGTCAGTAGCCGCTCACCCTTCTAGGAAGTTGGGCCTGGGTCTGAAGATGTGGACTGTGATTATAAGCTGTTCGTGGATAATAGCAGGACTCTTTCAGCTGTGTTTTCCCCGATTGAAAGAATGCTAAATATTTGCTAAACTCACATAGAACCAAAGTTCTGTTCTGGCTTTTGAAGCTTTAGCAAGTTGTACTGCATTCTCCAGTTACCTGTCAGCATGATGTAAATGTCCATGTAAATACGAGAATATTTGTACCTTACCACTCCAGAGGTGGCATTCTGTACAGAGTATTTAACATGGGAAGATTCTGTGTGGATACACAGAAACAAAGAAGTGTGAAAGGAATCAGAGCAGGGGAAAAAAAGGGAGAAGAGGTGAGGGAGAGAGGATGGAATTTTTTAAGCAAACATTTACTAGCTGCCTGCAGTGTGCCAGGCACCACTCGGCACTGTAAAGAAAGCAAGCTGAACAAAACTTAGCCACGGAGAAGTAATACAGCTCAGAACTGTACATTGACCCAGCTTGAGAATAGATTTAAGTGAATTAGAACTTTGGAATTTAGAGCAGTTTAAAGGGAAAAAGATAATCTGTTTGGATCTTAACAGAAAAGAGTAATGTTGACAGTAATGTTAACTAGATAATTTAAAATTCCCAGATCCAAAGTTCTGTGCTGTTTTGAAGATGTTGATAAATGGTAGCAATGGGGAAAAGTTTTTGATTAATGCCATTTGTTGAGAGGAAGTTCATCCTTGTAGTTGAATTCTAGCCAGGTAGAAGAAATACAAAAGCAGGGTGGAGTTTCAGTGCAGTTGTGGGTATGAGATGACTCATGGTAGAAATGGAAACGAATAGGGATTTGGAAAGGACTAAGCTAATGACAGCAACACAGGAACAGGGAAGAGACAGTCAGGTGTGACAGGCTCAGTCAGGATTTGAAGATAGTGGTCATGATTGTAGTAATAGCAGAGAGGTTGTTGGAAAGGATGAACAACTGAAATTGGAGAAAAGATCAAACTATAAGGGATTATAGATACTGGTGAACATCCTGTACCACGGAGAAGCCCTTCTACACCCCCCCCCCCCATTAAAAAGTCCCTGAGCACACATTTAAAGGAAGGAGCCACATTTAAAGGTATGGTGGTTGTAAACTGAGAAAACGTGTTGTTGAGTGTTAACCTCTAGAGATTTAAATTTTCTTATCCAAGGGCCAGGCAGACTCCTCCTGCTCATCGCCACCACCTACAGAATCCTTTGGTGTGCCTGGCCCTGTAATCTGTGCTTTATGTATTTAAAAATTTTAAAACACGTTAGGAGGTCCCAGGCCATATTTTCTAAGGTCACACCTCTTCAGAACTGATAAAAAGGAAAAAATTGAGAGAAAATGAATCTTCATGAAATGTTTCCACATCTCCTTTTCATTGAAACCTGAAACATCACCTTAGACAAACACAGAACCCATCTTTTCACTTGTGGATGACTTCACATCTCATGGCTCTTACGTCTGCCTTGGTGACAAAAATGAGAGGCTAGTGTATAGTTCAGAATCTCTATGGAAATTATTAAGACAGTCTTTAACAGGAGTTTGCTGCGGAATCTCAAGAAAACATTCCACTGAGACAGAGTAGAATTCCCATGGGATTCAGCGGGAGCAGGTATTGCGGTATCCAGGAGACTGTTGAGTGTAGCTTTAGGTTTAGAGGTGGATTCCTAGCTCTGCTACTTACTAGCTGTATATGACTGTACAAGCCACCCTGACCTCTGTACCTCAGCTTCCTTGTTTACACTGTGGGGCTAATCTCAAGATTGTTGGAAGGATTACGTGATAAATCTCTTAAAAGTAGCTAACACAGTGGGCACCTGATTATTGTTAAAGTAGAAACAAGTACTAGTTTAATGGGCACAATGGATAGATCCCATTTCTTCAAAATATTTTTTATCTTTTTTTTTTTTGGCTGCACCCAGCCTGCAGCAGCTTAGTTTCCCAACCAGGGATTGAACCCATGCTCCTGAACAGGAAGCACAGAGTCTGAACCACTGGGCCACCAGGGAAGTCCCTGGATTCCACTTACTCAAATGACCTCTCCTCTAGGATTGAGACGGAAACCATTCTTGGCCTTCCCTATATTGATTGGTTTGGCAAACACATGGTTATTCAGTTGCTAGTGCCCAGCTATGAGAGATACAGTCACCCCTTCACTTTGGGCATTTATTTAGCCACTCCTTCATCGGCTATTTCACTGGGCAAGTGTGAAATTACTGAATTCTTCAGTGGTCCTATAAGATAGGAATAGTTCCCATTTTACAGGTAAGCTAACAGGTGTGGAGATTAAATCTCAAAATTGATACTGATGCTGCTTGGATGTGAACTCAAATACGTGTGGTCCTTAGATCGCTCTCTTTTTTCCTACTACGTTGGAGTCAAGAAGGGTTTCATGGAAAAGGTTGGGTATTAGGTGGAACTTGAAAAAGCTTTAGGATTTAGCTCGGAACAAGGACGAGGCTAAAGAAGAGAGGCCACATGGCCATGGTACCTGAAGTACGCTAAGCCCCATGAAAGGGAAAAGCACATCAAGTGGGGCTGCGAGGGTTAGAGCTGGCCAACGAGGCAACTGGCTCCATCGGCAGCTCTTACGTAAGTAATTGAAATGACACTTTGGTGAATGTGGCAGGAACATACAGGCTGAGTAGGTGGAAGGAGTGTTTAGAAGCACGGAGGTCAATTTAGGAACCTGTTTCAAAATATCCAGGTGTGAGATGAGGGCCTCCAGTTAGGGGGAGAGAGTAGGAATAGACAGGCAAGGGTTTGAATCTGAGATAGAAGATGTAGGACAAGGGGAAGACGCCCTTGGAAACTCTAGTCCTCGAAGATGCACTTCAAAAAACTGCAGTCAAGGATGTTTGGGAACTGAAACATTTTACTACCCACCCTCCCCAAACCCCACCCCCAACCCCTGTCTCCTCGAGACTCAAGGTAAATATTAGCATTTTAGGGGCTTCAAGGAATCCTGCAGGAAACCTATTTCTTTGATTCACTCAGCTACTGTATTGAGCACCTTCTGTGGTCCTTTGGGAACACACTGAGGGGACGGCACAGCACTCAGGTTCAGGCCTGGTAGGGAGTTAGGTGGTAAAAGAGGTGGAAGACTTGGCAGTTTCTCTACTGGGACCTTCATGCATCTACTGGCTGGAGACTTCACTGAAGGTCGAGACGCTATTGAAAAGTTGGTGAAGGAAAGCAATTCGATATATCTTGAGGTAGGCTGTCTCCCATAGGCTTTCTCATTTGATCTAAGTGCCCAAGAATGCACTGAGAGCCTTTATCCCAGAGCCTTTATCCTATCAAGCTACATTTTAGACCCAAGCCAAGGGACTTGGCTGGCCTTTCCTCTTAGTAGCCCACAGGCAAATCAGAAAACATGTCCAGTAGTAACCTGGGCTGTAATTAAATTGGAGCAGGTGGATGTAAGAGGAAATGACTGGGAGAAAGTTAAGGTTGGCCAGTCAGAAAAGGTCTCTAGGGCAGTAACACTTGAGACCCACATGATGAGGAGCAGGCCGAGTGGAGATGTAGGGGAAGAGCATTCCAGACATTGGAGACAGTGAGTGCAGAGGCCCGAAAGAGAGAGAGAGCTTGTGTGTCCAGGTAGTAGACAGAAGGTCTTTGTGCTGCGAGGTAGTGATGAGGTCAGCAGAATCCTAAGGGTCTTACAGACCTGCCAATGTCATTTAGATCTATTTAAGTGCTTTGGGAGCCTTGGAGGCTTTAAGCAGTGGCAAGAGTATGTTGGAAAAATACCAGTATGGTTGCTGTGTGTAGAGTCTAAGATCTCTTAAGTTTTTAGAGTTGACTGCAAGATCTGATTCTCTTCTGGAGATGGCAGTTAGCAGCCTCCTAGATAGCCGCTTTCCACCTGTATTCCTGAGGAACTCACGACGCTTCCTTGGGGTGAGAGGTGTGCTGCCCCTGCCTTTCCGCAGGTCCTGGCCTGTGCGGCCTGCGAAAGCAAATTAATAGGATTGGAAATGCCTCCAGAACTGACCTTATCTGAAGACGGAGGAGTGGCTAAAGAGGCCTGACCCAAAGATGGCTTAAAGCCAGCGGGCGAACCAGACTGCAGTTGAGTTTTGCTTGTCTGGTGGCAAAAATATTTTTTCAGTTGGCGTATTTTCTTTCAGATTCCAGTATTTCACACACATGTATATTTGGAATACCTTTAGGTGGTTCATGCATTTCAGGTTAATACTGTTTTTAATTGCTTTCCCTGGGGCCCCAGTTGATACATTGATGTTACCTGTGTGTAGGCCTTTATTTAATAATTAATAATTACCAAGTATGCAGGCCTTAAATAGAAAGCATTTAAATTGTAAAAAATAAAACTAATGACAGATACTACCTATGCAAATCAAAATATCAAATACTATTTTCTAATGTTAAAAAAAAAAAGGCTGTATCAAAGCAGGAAGATCAGCAAAGAAAATTTCAGAAAAGGGAAATCTGGGGATTTCATAAATGAGAGATTTCTTTCTTTATATCCATTGAATTCACTATAGACGCACTTTCTAAATGGCAGGCAGATAGGCGCCACCACTGCTGAATTACCGTTTTGCATCAAAAGATAAATCCCTAGGACAGCAGGAGCTCAGACTACAAAATACTTTAGTAAAAAACTGGTTACATTAACTTGAGTGGACGGCAACGGGCTTCCAGGGGCAGTGGTGTAAAGTGTCTTCTGTCCCTGCCAGTGTGGGGCCAGGAGGGCTTGGGCTGGCCAGCCAATCTCAGCTTCCCTCCTGTCGCATTTGCAGGTTGTCGCCAAACACCATGGTGACCCCCCACAAGAAGAGCATGCTGGGAAATGGGAACTATGATGTGAACGTCATTATGGCAGCACTTCAGACCAAAGGCTATGAAGCTGTTTGGTGGGACAAGCGCAGGTAATCGAACCAGGCTTGACTTGAAGGGATCTGACGCTCAGCTGGAAAGGAAGCCGGGGTGGGGTTACAGCCGGGGAATCCTGGGGAGTGGCTGACACTGTGGAGCCTGACTCCGTTTCTGTTCTACAGGGATGTTGGCGCCATTGCTCTCACAAACGTTATGGGCTTCATCATGAACCTGCCCTCCAGCCTGTGCTGGGGTCCCCTGAAGCTGCCACTCAAAAGGCAGCACTGGATCTGTGTTCGAGAGGTGGGAGGTGCCTACTACAACCTGGACTCCAAACTGAAGATGCCCGAATGGATTGGAGGCAAGAGCGAGCTCAGGTACCTGTGTGGCTGGTGTAGTGGCAGGTTGAACTTACCTTTGGGTATTTGACAAGGCAAGTGAAATTCCTAGCTCTGTGGATCCTCTCCCTGTTGTTACTTAGAATCATAGGGTCTTAGATTTAAAAGACCTGAATCTTCCATGGCCCCAGAGGATGTTAAGTCCCCTGGTAGAGAAGTGCCATTACCTTGGATGCTGGCTTTCTGGTTTGGTGGGACTGCCCTTGTAACATTCTCCAACTTAGACAATTGTGACAGTATAGCTGCCAGTTCGGAGAAGGGAAGACAGACATTTGGGCCACAGAGGGCTAAATTTTTTTAGGACCAAAGAAGAAACCTTTTTTTTTTTTTTTTTACAATTAGAAGTTCTTTAGAATACTTGGGGCTCTCTTCCTCACAGAACTGGCTACTGTTGGCAGTAACATATGAGGATGAGCAAAAGTTCAGATTGGAAATTTAACTGGAAAGATTGAGAGGTAACCAAACGTGGAGTGCCCCAAGAACAAGACGACTAGATTGTGTTCAGGACTGCCAAGGGTATAAATAACAAGGTTACTGCCTGGCAGTGAACATGTGGCCCCAAGACTGGCATCTGCAGTTTTACTAGCATTTCATTTTCTCTTTCATCTACCCTTTTTTTCATGTAGGAAGTTTCTAAAACATCATTTGCGAGGAAAGAACTGTGAACTCCTGCTGGTGGTACCAGAAGAGGTGGAGGCCCATCAGAGTTGGAGGGCTGACGTGTGATGCAGTCCTACCCAGCCTTCGGCACCTCGGCCCCTGAAATCCTCCGTGATGTGCTGCGGCCTCTGCCGTGGGTCTGCCCTCGCCACTTCCCCAGACATCTCATCGGGTTTTTTTTCTCATCGGGTTTTTTTTCCCCTCTGATTTGACAGTGCAATAGGACAGACACGTGGACTGTTAGAAGAACCAACCAGCGTTACTCGCTCCTGGAAAAGGAAAGCGGGAGCTCTGTGTGCTTAGGGCGAGCTGTGGAGACCTTGGTTTTATTTTAAAGAGAAGGAAGGTGGGTCTCAGCTGCCTCTCCCGGCTTCTGTGAGGGCTTGGCAGAGGCTGTGCTGGAGTTCACTGCTGCTCTGACCCCCGGGGGACGCTGCCTCCCCGTCCCCTTCCCTGGCAGCCGGTGAATTTGAACACAGTCCAGACAAAGCCCATGGGACTGGCTTGAAGGCCTCAGAGCAGGAAGGCCTCTCAGGAAACCATCTCCAGAGCTGCAGCAGCCGCACAGCAGGCTGAGTCCAGCCCTCAATGCCACCCTGACCCCATTTTTAGGAGTGGTTTATGGTCGTCCTTGAAGTTTGATAATGAAAAGTTCTCTAATATTTCATGCCGGGTGGTTGAATCCTGCAATATTCTAACATGACAGGGTGAGCTAGATACCTAAGAGGATGTGGCCAGAGCCAGGCTGGGGACAGGCATGGACAGCCTGTCTGCCTCACTCCAGCTTTGTCCCCGCCACTTCACTGCACTGGTTTAGAAGGTTTGGGGACACAAGACAGGCCAAAGGGCAGTTTTCCCAGCTGACCCACCCCGGCAAAATCAGAAAAAAATAAGACTGCCTTTACCATCAAATTCTACTAGTTTGAGACAGTGTTGGGCAAGGGAAGTATTGTGAAGCTAAGCCCTCAGAGATTTGGAGCAGCTCAAATTAGTAGAAGTCTTAGGCTTGGAGTCACTCTGGTGACCAGAAGCAGGGCCCTCACGTTGGGTAGATATGTGCATTCTGCTTAGGACCTGGGTTTGTCATCTCTCTGGAGTTTCCTTTACAGATCAACTGAGAATTGACCCCCCCTACCTCTTTAAAGAGCTGTAGGCCACTTTTCTCCTGGTAACTTTGGAAAACAGGAGAAGTGTTAGACTACACCGCCTGTCACCAAAGGGGCCGTGGTGGTCTCAAGGCAGGGGGGCAGGCAGGGGTGGCCTGTTCAGCCCTTCACAGATCAGTGGTCTTGGCAGGTCTGAGAGCTGCCCCACTGGCCAGACTCCTCTCCAGCAGCAGAGCCAGCCTGGGGCTTGCATGTCCAGCCTGAGCAAGCTTAACGGGATGAAGCTGAGGCTTTCTCCCCACTGTGACTGGAGTGCATGTTTACACCAGCACCTCTTCTGCACATGTATCTTCAATCCCACAAGGCCATTTTTTTAATGCTGAGTAACAGAGGCCACCAAGCAACTACTGCGTTTCACCCTCTCAGCAAGTGGCCGCAGTCTCTTCTGCACCATTTTCTACACCAGACCTGCTTGGCACCACAGGGAGCTCGTCACCCCTGCACAATGACATTCCAACCACCACCAGCCAGAAGTTACAGCCAACCTTGCTGACTGTCACAAGCAGGACCTTGGGTCCATTGGCACGGTCAGTGATGTAAGCCATCTCCTGGGAGGAGGAGGAAACTCCTCACCACCAGTCTGCTTGGGCCTGTGCAGACAGCACTTCAAAGGAGTCCTCATGCACTTGGAGTCCATAAGCCAATGGGATATGCAAAGACGCTTAACCATTTCAGGGCTGGTTCCTCTGTTCATATCCAATTCTGGTGCTTAGGAACAGGGACCTATGCTGATGCCCAAGGGCAGAAAGCCCCACTTCCTTTAAGGAAGTGGGCAGGCCTGACCCTGATGCCCAGTAAGGGGCAACCCTAGGCTTTTTGTTTTTTCTTGCTTTTATTCCTTTTTGTTGGCCTTGTGCTGGGTTTGTTTACAAAAGATGTATTTTGTTTAACCAAATATTAAAAATGGAAAACTCCATAAATTTCACGTCTGAATTCTGTAACTATGTATATTTTAAAAAGTGAACTTTAGCTTTAAAAGGCATTCACAACTGCTCTAAGTCCTCTTTTAGAGACATACTTTGCTTTGGTCAAACCTCTCACTTCAAAAAATCCAGACAAAAGATTCACCAAGTACGACTTGATTCAAAAGAAGTCTAAGACATTTCTCAATTTAACTTAAAAAACTAGGCTCCACAATATGAAGAACCCTAACCTTCATCTAAGTACAAGTTTTCTTTATTGACAAGTAATATATTTTTCCCTGATTAACAAGTAGCATTTCAAGAGGGCCTGGAGGCCCCAGCATCAAGTACATTGCAGGATTCTAAGTAGGACTGTCTAGATTTGAATTCAGATCAGGCATTTTCTGTTCAGCCCGGAGCAGATCATTTTAACCTTTCTGGGACTGTTTTCTTGTAAAATGAGAATACTACCACCTCCTAAATTGTATAATAAGGTTCCAGCAACCCACATGAAAGGCTTAGTATTGTTACTAGCACAATGCCAATAAAAATGTATGTTAAGTGGAAAAACTACAGAGTGCAAAGAGCTACAGCTGGATTCACTATTAAGAGCTCATCAGCAATTACGGTTGATCCTCAAACAGCACAGGTTTGAACTATGCGGGTCCACTCTATACATGAAATTTTTTCAGTGAATACTACAGTACCACAATCTGTGGTTGAACTGCAGACCCACACAGGGCCGTTGAAAAAAGAACTGCACAGACTTGGTTGCATGGAGGGTTAGTCCCCCCAACCCTTTATTTTTCAAGGGTTAATTGTATTTTTTAAAAAAGAACAAACCCAAGATGTACTTGCTACCTTCCTATTCCCAGACTAGAAATCAATACTGTCATTCTTTACAAGTCCTTTATAATTTTTTCTTTTTTTGGATTTGCTGCATGGCCATGTGGAATCTTAGTTTCCTGACCAGGGATCAAACCTGTACCCCCTGCAGTGGAAGTGCAAAGTCCTAACTACTGAACCACTAGAGAATTCTCCAGGTGGCTCAGTGGTAAAGAATCTGCCTGTCAATGCAGTTACAATCTCTGGGTCAGGAAGATCCTGGCAACCCACTCCAGTACTCTTGCCTGGGAAATCCCATGGGTAGAGGAGCCTGGCGGGCTATAGTCCATGGGGTCGCAAGAGTCAGACACGACTTAGTGACTGAAACGTCGTTGTAGACTGCAAGTTCATGAACCCAGTCCTCTGTTGCCAGACCTGAAAGTGACTGCTGCAACTCAGAGAGGGTCTTGAACAAAGAGGAATTTTTTTACCTTTTTGGCCTTAAGGGGTCAATCAGTATTAAATGGTGGTGCTGGCTTAGGTGAGAGAAAACATGAGGGGCAGCCTTTGTCCTGCTAAAATGGTCCAAGTAATTTCCGGGTATGTATCACAAGCACTTGGAAGATATTTTTCGGTTGGAATCATTTTTTTTTTAATATTTAAATACAAAATGTGAGCACTGACTTTTTTTTCCTTTTTAGACACATATACACACAAGTCTAACAGCCGAAATATTGGAGGAAATGAGCTCCTGCTCTGTCCTCCAGTCCCCATCTTGTGGCTGAAGCTGCCAGCCCTCCCTCCATCCTTTCCAACATACACAGAAATTCACAGTGGCTGCTTTGCAGCAGAGCTGTAATTAATGCATTTTGTATTTTATCTTGTGTGCACATCCCTCCCCAACATCTCCATTCTATTAACGGTCAGGAGCATATCCTTCTCCACGGCATCAGTTCCCACCCCAGCAAGGGAATAGTGAGATCTTCCACCAGGAGTAATTTAGTGAGGGGGGGTGGGTGGCCAGAGCTGGTGTAACCGTCTGCGTTGCTGCTCTCTGGTATCAGCATTGAGAGAAGAAATAAGTCAGGACAGTGGAGGGCACAGCTGCAAGTGAGGAGTCTCTCCATGAGCCAATGTGGGGAGAATTCCCGCCACCAGGTTTATAGAGCCATGTGCCAAAGTTTAAAAAAAAAAAAAAAAAATCCAATAATCAGCAGTTCAAACACTATTGAATTTTCAAACTTCTTCCCACCAAGACAGGTCAAATATAGCAGTAGCAATCTAGATTTTTCCAGGAAGTGAAGGTAGAGCCCCCGGCATTCCTCCTGACAGCCCTGTATTAGGCCCTAGAAGTATCTGGAAAAGAAAAGGAGGGGTGTAAGGCATTGTACAGACCCAAGGGTCTCATTTTCATCATACCTGTCTGGGCAGACGAAGTCTATGAAAACAATGTTGCGAAAATGGTACCCAAAGGGCTTGGGCCAGATCCCAATCCTGCATGGCACATTAGCTGCCCTACCTAGGTGCCGGAGGAATAAACAAACTTGTGTCGCCACTATTGGCAAAAAGCCCAGGGTCTGGGCTCACCTGCCGTTGCTGCAGCTGCTGCTGTTGCTCCATCTGTAACTTCTCAGTTTCAAAGACGACCGGAAGAACCAGGATCATGAAGGAAGTGGTTCCAATCCACAAGGCTGCCCTGGAAAACCTGCACAGGGAGCATGAGCGTGACGGCGAGACAAAAACAGCTTCCCCAAGAACGAACTAGTAACCAAACCTCTCACCCTGCACACACTGATGTTTTTGATAAACGTGTTCTACCCAATCCCTGCACCGTGCTCCTGCCACAAGCAGGAGGAGCAGTCTGGGGGCTGTACACTTAATAAGAGTCTGAACTGAGTTCTCACAATGCTGCTTTTATTACACATAATCTGATCCTCACAATGACCCCCCACCCGATAAGAAGCCTCACTTTACAGAAGAGAAAATCAAGACCAAGAAAGGTTAAGGTGGCACCAATCCGAGGTCACTCAGTGATCGAGGTGGCCTCCAACCCAGGTCTGCTGCTTCCAAAGCCCGTGTTCATTCAGGGCACCTCGGTCACGCCAGGCACATCCCAATGTCTTGACCCTTGTCCCTTACCTGTACATTTTTTGAGCCACGAAGAGGGAGAGATCAAAAGTGGCTCCAGCCGCGGACCGGACCCTCTCCGGGAACATCTCCGTCAGACCCCACAGTCTCTCCGAGAGGGTTTCATCTAGCTGTGGTGGAGGAGGCGTGGATATGGGCCGAAGCTGCGGCAACCACCCCCGACGCCGGGACACCCCGGTCCAAGCAGGGCCTCACCCCGCCTCCAGGAGACGCCTCCGCTGGGACCTCTCCAGGCTCCGCGATGCGCCTTAGTCCAGATTCCGCAGCACGCGGATCCCACACCCCCACTCCCTGCCCACACCTCCCAGCCCCTCTCTGCCCTGCGGCGCTCAGTACCTCC
Organism: Bos mutus; assembly: GCF_027580195.1. Taxonomy (NCBI): domain Eukaryota; kingdom Metazoa; phylum Chordata; class Mammalia; order Artiodactyla; family Bovidae; genus Bos; species Bos mutus. Next base: position 109,858,697 of record NC_091621.1, read on the forward strand.
TCGTCGTCTTCCTCCTCCAGCTCCTCCTCAGGCTTCTCGGCATCGCCTTTCGGAAGCAATTCGTCCGCGGACAGAGGCGCCCCAGGGCCGGCGGCGGCGGCAGCCATGGCTGTGAGGGGGCACCGGAAGCGAAAAAGAAGAGGCGAGTGCAGCGACGACGGCGGATAGAGCCGCTCTTCCGGGAGCCGGAGCTTGGCGGACTGGGGAAGAGCGCCGCCGTCTGGCGGATTGACTTCAGTTCAGTCAATTCAGTTCAGTCGCTCAGTCGTGTCCGACTCTGCGACCCCATGAATTGCAGCACGCCAGCCCTCCCTGTCCATCACCAACTCCTGGAGTTCACTCAGACTCACGTCCATCGAGTCAATGATGCTTCACTGGCCTTCAAAAGGCAGACGGGAACGTGACACAACTGGAAAACTTGTTAAGGCAGAGAGTCGGGTGTGCCCGCGCTAATTCTGTTCAGTGGACTTAGGGTGAGTCTGGAAATCTGCATTTTATTAATAACAAGCCTCCCAGATATCACACTTCAGTTCAGTTCAGTCGCTCAGTCGTGTCCGACTCTTTGCGACCCCATGAATCGCAGCACGCCAGGCCTCCCTGTCCATCACCAACTCTCGGAGTTTACCCAAACTCATGTCCATCAAGTCGGTATATCACACTTAGGCCAACACTAGAAAGCAAAATGGCTGTCTGGGGAGGCCTTACAAATAGCTGTGAAAAGAAGAGAAGCGAAAAGCAAATGAGAAAAGGAAAGATATAAGTATCTGAATGCAGAATTCCAAACAATAGCAAGGAGAGATAAGAAAGCCTTCCTCAGCAATCAATGCAAAGAAATAGAGGAAAACAACAGAATGGAAAAGACTAGAGATCTCTTTACGGAGAAGGCAATTGCACCCCACTCCAGTACTCTTGCCTGGAAAATCTCATGGACAGAGGAGCCTGGTAGGCTGCAGTCCATGGGGTCTCGAAGAGTCAGCCAGGGCTGAGCAACTTCACTTTCACTTTTCACATTCATGCATTGGAGAAGGAAATGGCAACCCACTCCAGTGTTCTTGCCTGGAGAATCCCAGGGACGGGGGAGCCCGGTGGGCTGCCGTCTATGGGGTCCCACAAAGTCGAACACGACTGAAGTGACAGCAGAGATCTCTTCAAGAAAATTAGAGATACCAAAGGAACATTTCATGCAAAGATGGGCCCGATAAAGGACAGAAATGGTATGGACCTGACAGCAGCAGAAGATATTAAGAAGAGGTGGCAAGAATACACAGAAGAACTGTACAAAAAGGATCTTCACGACCCAGATCATCACGATGGTGTGATCACTCACCTAGAGCCAGACATCCTGGAATGTGAAGTCAAGTGGGCCTTAGAAAGCATCACTACAAACAAAGCTAGTGGAGGCGATGGAATTCCAGTTAAGCTATTTCAAATCCTGAAAGATGATGCTGTGAAAGTGCTGCACTCAATATGCCAGCAAATTTGGAAAACTCAGCAGTGGCCACAGTACTGGAAAAGGTCAGTTTTCATTCCCATCCCAAAGAAAGGCAATGCCAAAGAATGCTCAATCTACCACACAATTGCACTCGTCTCACATGCTAGTAAAGTAATGCTCAAAATTCTCCAAGCCAGGCTTCAGCAATACGTGAACCGTGAACTTCCTGATGTTCAAGCTGGTTTTAGAAAAGGCAGAGGAACCAGAGATCAAATTCCCAACATCCGCTGGATGATCGAAAAAGCAAAAGAGTTCCAGAAAAACATCTATTTCTGCTTTATTGACTATGCCAAAGCCTTGACTGTGTGGATCACAATAAACTGTGGAAAATTCTGAAAGAGATGGGAATACCAGACCACCTGACCTGCCTCTTAGGAAACCTGTATGCAGGCCAGGAAGCAACAGTTAGAACTGGACATGGAACAACAGACTGATTCCAAATAGGAAAAGGAGTACGTCAAAGCTGTATATTGTCACACTGCTTATTTAACTTCTATGCAGAATACATCATGAGAAATGCTGGGCTGGAAGAAGCACAAACTAGAATCAAGATTGCCGGGAGAAATATCAATAACCTCAGATATGCAGATGACACCACCCTTATGGCAGAAAGTGAAGAGGAACTCAAAAGCCTCTTGATGAAAGTGAAAGAGGAGAGTGAAAAAGTTGGCTTAAAACTCAACATTCAGAAAACGAAGATCATGGCATCTGGTCCCATCACTTCATGGGAAATAGATGGGGAAACAGTGGAAACAGTGTCAGACTTTATTTTTCTGGGCTCCAAAATCACTGCAGTTAGTGATTGCAGCCATGAAATTAAAAGACACTTACTCCTTGGAAGGAAAGTTATGACCAACCTAGATGGCGTATTCAAAAGCAGAGACATTACTTTGCCAACAAAGGTCCATCTAGTCAAGGCTTATGGTTTTTCCAGTGGTCATGTATGGATGTGAGAGTTGGACTGTGAAGAAGGCTGAGCGCCGAAGAATTGATGCTTTTGAGCTGTGGTGTTGGAGAAGACTCTTGAGAGTCCCTTGGACTGCAAGGAGATCTAACCAGTCCATTCTAAAGGAGATCAGCCCTGGGTGTTCTTTGGAAGGAATGATGCTAAAGCTGAAACTCCAGTACTTTGGCCACCTCATGCAAAGAATTGACTCATTGGAAAAGACCCTAATGCTGGGAGGGATTGGGGGCAGGAGGAGAAGGGGACCACAGAGGATGAGATGGCTGGATGGCATCACTGACTCGATGGACGTGAGTCTGAGTGAACTCCGGGAGTTGGTGATGGACAGGGAGGTCTGGCGTGCTGCAATTCATGGGGTTGCAAAGAGTTGGACATGACTGAGCGACTGAACTGAACTGAACTGAATCCAGTTTCATTTCCCTGAGGGCTGTATTTGGTGGGAGTAAATTAGAGAGCTGGAGATTTATTGGTCTTCTGGGAAAATGTGAAGTTAACAATCTCAATGTATTAACATAAAGGTGAGTTAACACTCAAGTATCAGACATCATTTGTGTCCGAAGGTGGGTGTTTGGGGGTGTTCATTTAATCCTCAGATCAACCTACAGGTGCTATTTCCCCCATTTTAGAAATGAGATCGAGGCACAGCACAGGGTTGCTGCAAGTATTCCTGAAGGATGGATTTCTAGAAATGGGTTTCCTGGACAAAAAGTTGTTCACTCAGTCATGTCTAACTCTTTGTGACCCCATGGACTGCAGCACTCCAGGTGTCCCTGTCCATCACCAACTCCTGGAGCTTGCTCAAACTCATGTTCATCCAGTTGGTGATGCTCTCATCTCATCATCTGTCATCCCCTTCTCTCCCTGCCTTGAATCTTTCCCAGCATTAGGGTCTTTTCCAGTGAGTCAGTTCTTCACATCAGGTGGCCAAAGTATTGGAGCTTTAGCTTCATTCCTTCCAATGAATATCCAGGGTTGATTTCTTTTAGGATGGACTGATTGGATCTCCTTGCAGTCCAATGGACTCTCAAAAGTCTTCTCCAGCATCACAGTTCAAAGGCATCAATTCTTAAGCGCTCAGCCTTTTTTTATCATCCAGCTCTCACATCTGTACATGACTACTGGTAAAAACAAAAAATTAAGATCATGGCATCCAGCCAAAAAGTGTGAACATTTAAAATTTTGCTAGGTATCAGGTAACTGCCCTCAGAATTACAGTATCATATACTTTCACACGGAGAAGGCAATGGCAACCCACTCCAGCATCTAGCCTGGAAAATCCCATGGACGGAAGAGCCTGGTAGGCTGCAGTCCATGGGGCCTCGAAGAGTCAGACAGGACTGATCGACTTCACTTTCACTTTTCACTTTCACGCACTGGAGAAGGAAATGGCAGCCCACTCCAGTGTTCTTGCCTGGAGAATCCCAGGGACGGGGGAGCCTGGTGGGCTGCCGTCTATGGGGTCGCACAGAGTCGGACATGACTGAAGCAACTTAGCAGCAGCAGCAGCAGCAGCAGCATACTTTCACAATAATAAATGGAAGTATCCTTTTCTCCAAATTCTCCAAATTTTAATTTTTTGTCTATACAATGGATGAAAATTCTTCTTTTTATAACGTGCCCAAAAAGTTAACATAAGGGAAATTTAATATACCTCTTTAGCCAACTGACTGTGGAACCACAGACTCTCAGGACTGGACAGTCCCAATCCTTCTTTCATATTAGGCCATGGAGGGACGGGGACTCAAGAGATATACCTAGCCTTTGAGTTATGTAGGAATTCAGGTCCCCACGCAGGAGGAGGATTGTAACCTTAGGCTGAACACAAGATTCCTGGAGAACTGCCCTGTTATCTCACCACCAACCAATCAGGAGAAAGTCTGCACAGGATGGAAGATAAGGAAGACTGATCCCCTCCCCAAATGACTGTCCCTTTAAAAACTGTATGGTCAGCAGAATTTCAGAGTTGGCTTTGGACATGAGCCTGCTTCTCCCCAAGTTGTTGGCCTCTTGAATAAAGCCACCTTTCCTTTCCAACCAAGACTTGTCTCTGAGTACTGGCTTTTAAGCAATGTGCAGCTGAACCCAGTGTTTCCCCAGTGGCTCAGTGGTAAAGAATCCACCTGTAATGCAGGAAACTGAGGTTCGATTCCTGGGTCAGGAAGATCCCCTGGAGGAGGGCATAGCAACCCACTCCAGTATTCTTGCCTGGAGAAACCCATGAATGGAGGAGCCTGGCGGTCTACAGTCCACAGAGTCGCAAACAGTCGGACGTGACTGAAGCAACTGAGCATGCACGTGGTTGAACCTGAGTTCAGTAACAGGCTAGCTCTACAGAAATAAAAGATCAGCTTAATAGCCCAATGCCAATGGCATCTGGGGCTTCCCAGGTGGCGCTAATGGTAAAGAACCCATCTGCCAATGCAGGTTAGGCATAAGAGACACCAGTTTGATCTCTGGCTGGGGAAGATCCCCTAGAGAAGGGAATGGCAATCTACTCCAGTATTCTTGCCTGCAGAATCCCATGGACAGAGGAAACTGGCAGGATACAGTCCATAGGGTTGCACAGAGTTGGACACAACTGAAGCAACTTAGCAATGGCATCTGATTTCTTTTACAGGTTCTTTCAAAAAATGCTAGAAGACCAATATTCTTGAAGGGTTGAGAAGGCCATCTTGTGTGGAATCTACAGATATCATTGACTCTGATGAAATAAAATTCATACTATAGAAAGATAAGAAAAATTTAAACATAAAATCCTCCTTTGCCTTTGGGGCCTCCTCCCTCCCCTTTAGCATGTATTGTGACTGTTTTAACTAGACCTCCTTGTTGCTGTTGCTTAGTTGCTAAGTCCTGTCTGACTCTGCATGTCCAACCCCATGGTCTGCAGCACACTAGGCTTCTCTGTCCTCCACTCTCCTAGAGTTTGCTCAAATTCATGTTGATTGAGTTG